>NW_028301697.1:1232761-1540952 GCF_051225735.1 Oryctolagus cuniculus | reverse complement strand
TCATAATGGCTACTCTGCCCACAGTCTTGTTTGTATGGCGTCAGAATACAAAATTTGGAAAGGAAGAAGGGAAAAGCAACTCAGACCCAGAAAACATTTAGGAAATTGAGGCTCAAGAAACCACAAATCGGCTGAGGCACCCAAAACAATGACAGTAAGCTAGAATTGAAGCAGGCCAACAGCTTTGCCCTGTTTGAAAAAGACCATTCCTCTCGTGCCCTGAACTCAATATGCCAGCCTCAAAACCACAGCTCAAATCAGAAAATTCATTACAAACCATGATAAATAAGTAAAAGGAGAAAAAAGCCAAAGAAATGGAAGAATCCATAATGAAATCAGAGTTGATAGAGTCGCAAGGAAACGGGCTGTTCCCGGATTCATCCACTGCTCCAGCTGACTGCCTGTGGAATTCTGACTGAATTAACCTGAAAATCCCAGTGAAACTCAGTTTGGAGGCAATTAATATCTGTCACCTCAGCCAAACTGTTACATTTTATTTTCCAAAACACAAAAACTCACCTTGGTTGTGTTACCTGTAGATTTCTAAGGTTCAAACGCCTATTTGTTGTGTTTTTATTTCATAATGGCTACTCCAC
Source organism: Oryctolagus cuniculus (assembly GCF_051225735.1). Taxonomy (NCBI): domain Eukaryota; kingdom Metazoa; phylum Chordata; class Mammalia; order Lagomorpha; family Leporidae; genus Oryctolagus; species Oryctolagus cuniculus. The sequence continues at coordinate 1,540,356 of NW_028301697.1, read as the reverse complement.
TGAAACTCTTGTTTGTATGGCGTCAGAACACAAAATTTGGGAAGGAAGAAGGCAAAACCAACTCAGACCCAGAAAACATTTAGGAAATTCCAGCTCAAGAAACCAAAATCGGCTGAGGCACTCAAAACTACGACAGCAAGCCAGAATTTGAGCAAACCAACAGCTGTGCCCTGATAGAAAAAAAACCTTCCTCTTGTGCCCTGAACTCAATATACCAGCCTCAAAACCAAAGCTTACAACAGAAAATTTATTACAAACCATGATAAATAAGTAAAATGAGAAAAAACCAAAAAAATGCAAGAATCCATAATGATGTTGTTCTTGATTAAGTTGCAAGGAAACCAGCTGTTCCCGGGTTCATCCACCCCTCCAGCTGACTGCCTGTGGAATTCTGACTGAATTAACCGGAAAATCGCAGTGAAACTCAGTTTGGAGGCAATTAATATCTGTCACTTCAGCCAAAGTGTTCCATTTTATTTTCCAAAACACAAAAACTCACCTTGGTCGTGTTACCTTTAGATTTCTAAGGTTCAAACGCCTATTTGTTGTCTTTTTTAATTCATAATGGCTACTCTGTCCAAACTCTTGTTTGTATTGCGTCAGAATACAAAATTTGGGAAGGAAGAAGGCAAAACCAACTCAGACCCAGAAAACATTTAGGAAATTGCCGCTCAAGAAATACAAATCGGCTGAGGCACCCAAAACAATGACAGCAAGCCAGAATTGGAGCAACCCAACAGCTTTACCCTTTTTGAAAAAGAACCTTTCTCTCGTGCCCTGAACTCCATATTGCAGCCTCAAAACCAAAGCTCACATCAGAAAATTCATTACAAACCATGATAAATAAGAAAAAGGAGAAAAAAGCCAAAGAAATGGAAGAATCCATAATGAAATCGGAGTTGTTATAGTCGCAAGGAAACCGGCTGTTCCCGGATTCATCCACTGCTCCAGCTGACTGCCTGTGGAATTCTGACTGAATTAACCTGAAAATCCCAGGGAAACTCAGTTTGGAGGCAATTAATATCTGTCACCTCAGCCAAACTGTTTCATTTTATTTTCCAAAACACAAAAACTCACCTTGGTTGTGTTACCTGTAGATTTCTAAGGTTCAAATGCCTATTTGTTGTGTTTTTATTTCATAATGGCTATTCTACCCAAACTCTTGTTTGTATGGCGTCAGAATACAAAATTTGGGAACGAACAAGGCAAAACCAACTCAGACCCAGAAATCATTTAGGAAATTCCTGCTCAAGAAACCTCAAATTTGCTGAGGCACCCAAAACTACGACAGCAAGCCAGAATTTGAGCAAGCCAACAGCTGTGCCCTGATAGAAAAAAAACCTTCCTCTTGTGCCCTGAACTCAAGATACCAGCCTCAAAACCAAAGCTTACAACAGAAAATTTATTAGAAACCATGATAAATAAGAAAAAGGAGAAAAAACCAAAAAAATGCAAGAATCCATAATGATATTGTTCTTGATTAAGTTGCAAGGAAACCAGCTGTTCCCGGATTCATCCACCCCTCCAGCTGACTGCCTGTGGAATTCTGACTGAATTAACCTGAAAATCGCAGTGAAACTCAGTTTGGAGGCAATTAATATCTGTCACCTCAGCCAAAGTGTTGCATTTGATTTTCCAAAACACAAAAACTCACCTTGGTCGTGTTACCTGTAGATTTCTAAGCTTCAAATGCCTATTTGTTGTGTTTTTTATTTCATAATGGCCACTCTGCCCAAACTCTTGTTTGTATGGCGTCAGAATACAAAATTTGGGAAGGAAGAAGGCAAAACCAACTCAGGCCCAGAAAACATTTAGGAAATTGCCGCTCAAGAAATACAAATCGGCTGAGGCACCCACAACAATGACAGCAAGCCATAATTGGAGCAAGCCAACAGCTGTACCCTGTTTGAAAAAGAACCTTCCTCTTTTACCCTGAACTCAATATGCCAGCCTCAGAACCAAAGCTCACATCAGAAAATTCATAACAAACCATGATAAATAAGAAAAAGGAGAAAAAAGACAAAGAAATGCAAGAATCCGTAATGATATCGGGCTTGATATAGTCGCAAGGAAACCGGCTGCTCCCGGATTCATCCACCCCTCCAGCTGACTGCCTATGGAATTTTGACTGAATTAACCTCAAAATAGCAGTGAAACTCATTTTGGAGACAATTAATATTTGTCACCTCAGCTAAAGTGTTCCATTTTATTTTGCAAAACACAAAAACTCACCTTGGTCGTGTTACCTGTAGATTTCTAAACTTCAAATGCCTATTTGTTGTGTTTTTTATTTCATAATGGGTATTCTACCCAAACTCTTGTTTGTATGGCGTCAGAATACAAAATTTGGGAAGGAAGAAGGGAAAAACAACTCAGACCCAGAAAACATTTAGCAAATTGCCACTCAAGAAACCACAAATCAGCTGAGGATCCCAAACAATGAAAGCAAGCCAGAATTGAGGCAGGCCAATAGCTGTGCCCTGTTTGAAACAGAACCTTCCTCTTGCTCCCTGAACTCCATTTTGCAGCCTCAAATCCAAAGCTCATATCAGAAAATTCATTACAAACCATGATAAATAAGAAAAAGGAGAAAAAAGCCAAAGAAATGCAAGAATCCGTAATGTTATTGGGCTTGATTTAGTCACATGGAAGCCGGCTGTTCGCGGATTCATTCACCCCTCCAGTTGACTGCCTGTGGAATTCTGACTGAATTAACCTGAAAATCGCAGTGAAACTCAGTTTGGAGGCAATTAATATCTGTCACCTCAGCCAAAGTGTTCCATTTTATTTTCCAAAACATAAAAAATCACCTTGGTCATGTTACCTGTAGATTTCTAAGCTTCAAACGCCTATTTGTTGTGTTTTTTATTTCATAATGGCTACTCTGCCCAAACTCTTGTTTGTTTGGCGTCAGAATACAAAATTTGGGAAGGAAGAAGGCAAAACCAACTCAGACCCAGAAAATATTCAGGAAATTGCCGCTCAAGAAACCAAAAGTTAGCTGAGGCACCCAAAGCAATGACAGCAAGCCAGAAGTGGAGCAAGCCAACAGCTGTGCCCTGTTTGAAAAAGAACCTTCCTCTTCTGCCCTGAACTCAATATGCCAGCCTCAGAACCAAAGCTCACATCAGAAAATTCACTACAAACCATGATAAATAAGAAAAAGGAGAAAAAAGAAAAGAAAAGCAAGAATCCATAATGATATAGGGCTTGATTCAGTCGCAAGGAAACCGGCTGTTCCTGGAATCATCCGCCCCTCCAGCTGACTGCCTGTGTAATTCTGACTGAATTAACCTGAAAATCGCAGTGAAACTCACTTTGGAGGCAATTAATATCTGTCACCTCAGCCAAAGTGTTCCATTTGATTTTGCAAAACACAAATCTCACCTTGGTCGTGTTACCTGTAGATTTCTAAGCTTCAAACGCCTATTTGTTGTGTTTTTCTATTTCATAATGGCTACTCTGCCGAAACTCTTGTTTGTATGGCGTCAGAATACAACATTTGGGTAGGAAGAAGGCAAAACCAACTCAGACCCAGAAAACATTTAGGAAATTGCCGCTCACAAACCACATATCGGCTGAGGCACCCAAAACAATGACAGCAAGCCAGAATTGGAGCAGGCCAACTGCTGTGCCCTGTTTGAAAAAGACCATTCCCCCGGTGCTCTGAACTCCATATTGCAGCCATAAAACCAAAGCTCACATCAGAAAATTCATTACAAACCATGATAAATAAGAAAAAGGAGAAAAAAGCCAAAGAAATGCAAGAATCAAGAATGATATTGGGCTTGATTTAGTCGCAAGGAAACCGGCTGTTCCCGGATTCATCCACTGCTCCAGCTGACTGCCTGTGGACTTCTGACTGAATTCACCTGAAAATCGCAGTGAAACTCAGTTTGGAGGCTATTAATATCTGTGACCTCAACAAAGTGTTCCATTTTATTTTCCAAAACACAAAAACTCACCTTGGTCGTGTTACCTGTATTTTTCTAAGCTTCAAACGCCTTTTTGTTGTGTTTTTTATTTCATAATGGCTACTCCGCCCAAACTCTTGTTTGTATTGCGTCAGAATACAACATTTGGGAAGGAAGAAGGCAAAACCAACTCAGACCCAGAAAACCTTTAGGAAATTGCCGCTCAAGAAACCACAAATTGGCTGAGGCACTCAAAACAATGACAGCAAGCCAGAATTGGAGCAGCACAACAGCTGTGCCCTGTTTGAAAAAGACCATACCTCTGGTGCCCTGAACGCCATATTACAGCCTCAAAACCAAAGCTGACATCAGAAAATTCATTACAAACCATGATAAATAAGAAAAATGAGAAAAAAGCCAAAGAAATCAAGAATCCATAATGACATTGGGCTTGATTCAGTCGCAAGGAAATGGGCTGTTCCCGGATTCATCCACCCCTCCAGCTGACTGCCTGTGGAATTCTGACTGAATTAACCTGAAAATCGCAGTGAAACTCAGTTTGGAGGCAATTAATATCTGTAACCTCAGCCAAAGTGTTCCATTTCATTTTCCAAAACACAAAAACTCACCTTGGTCGTGTTACCTGTAGATTTCTAAGCTTCTAACACCTATTTGTTGTGTTTTTTATTTCATAATGGCTGCTCTGTCCAAACTCTTGTTTGTATTGCGTCAGAATACAACATTTGGGAAGGAAGAAGGCAAAACCAACTCAGACCCAGAAAACCTTTAGGAAATTGCCGCTAAAGAAACCAAAAGTCAGCTGAGCCACCCAAAGCAATGACAGCAAGCCAGAATTAGAGCAAGCCAACAGCTGTGCCCTGTTTGAAAAAGAACCTTCCTCTTCTGCCCTGAACTCAATATGCCAGCCTCAGAACCAAAGCTCACATCAGAAAATTCATTACAAACCATGATAAATAAGAAAAAGGAGAAAAAACCAAAAGAAAAGCAAGAATCCATAATGATATTGGGCTTGATTCAGTCGCAAGGAAACTGGCTGTTCCCGGAATCATCCACCCCTCCAGCTGACTTCCTGTGTAATTCTGACTGAATTAACCTGAAAATCGCAGTGAAACTCACTTTGGAGGCAATTAATATCTATCACCTCAGCCAAAGTGTTCCATTTGATTTTCCAAAACACAAAAACTCACCTTGGTCGTGTTACCTGTAGATTTCTAAGCTTCAAATGCCTATTTGTTTTGTGTTTCATTTCATAATGGCTACTCTCCCCAAACTCTTGTTTGTATGCCCTCAGAATACAAAATTTGGGAAGGAAGAAGGCAAAACCAACTCAGACCCAGAAAACATTTAGGAAATTGCCGCTCACAAACCACATATCGGCTGAGGCACCCAAAACAATGACAGCAAGCCAGAATTGGAGCAGGCCAACAGCTGTGCCCTGTTGAAAAAGACCATTGCCCCGGTGCCCTGTACTCCATATTGCCGCCATAAAACCAAAGCTCACATCAGAAAATTCGTTACAAACCATGATAAATAAGAAAAATGAGAAAAAAGCCAAAGAAATGCAAGAATCCATAATGACATTTGGCCTTATTAGTCACAAGGAAACCGGCTGTAGCTGGATTCTTCCTCTGCTCCAGCTGACTGCCTGTGGAATTCTGACTGAATTAACCTGAAAATCGCAGTGAAACTCAGTTTGGAGGCAATTAATATCTGTCACCTCAGCCAAAGTGTTCCATTTTATTTTCCAAAACACAAAAACTCACCTTGGTCGTGTTACCTGTAGATTTCTAAGCTTCAAATGCCTATTTGTTGTGTTTTTTATTTCATAATGGCCACTCTGCCCAAACTCTTGTTTGTATGGCGTCAGAATACAAAATTTGGGAAGGAAGAAGGCAAAACCAACTCAGGCCCAGAAAACATTTAGGAAATTGCCGCTCAAGAAATACAAATCGGCTGAGGCACCCACAACAATGACAGCAAGCCATAATTGGAGCAAGCCAACAGCTGTACCCTGTTTGAAAAAGAACCTTCCTCTTTTACCCTGAACTCAATATGCCAGCCTCAGAACCAAAGCTCACATCAGAAAATTCATAACAAACCATGATAAATAAGAAAAAGGAGAAAAAAGACAAAGAAATGCAAGAATCCGTAATGATATCGGGCTTGATATAGTCGCAAGGAAACCGGCTGCTCCCGGATTCATCCACCCCTCCAGCTGACTGCCTATGGAATTTTGACTGAATTAACCTCAAAATAGCAGTGAAACTCATTTTGGAGACAATTAATATTTGTCACCTCAGCTAAAGTGTTCCATTTTATTTTGCAAAACACAAAAACTCACCTTGGTCGTGTTACCTGTAGATTTCTAAACTTCAAATGCCTATTTGTTGTGTTTTTTATTTCATAATGGGTATTCTACCCAAACTCTTGTTTGTATGGCGTCAGAATACAAAATTTGGGAAGGAAGAAGGGAAAAACAACTCAGACCCAGAAAACATTTAGCAAATTGCCACTCAAGAAACCACAAATCAGCTGAGGATCCCAAACAATGAAAGCAAGCCAGAATTGAGGCAGGCCAATAGCTGTGCCCTGTTTGAAACAGAACCTTCCTCTTGCTCCCTGAACTCCATTTTGCAGCCTCAAATCCAAAGCTCATATCAGAAAATTCATTACAAACCATGATAAATAAGAAAAAGGAGAAAAAAGCCAAAGAAATGCAAGAATCCGTAATGTTATTGGGCTTGATTTAGTCACATGGAAGCCGGCTGTTCGCGGATTCATTCACCCCTCCAGTTGACTGCCTGTGGAATTCTGACTGAATTAACCTGAAAATCGCAGTGAAACTCAGTTTGGAGGCAATTAATATCTGTCACCTCAGCCAAAGTCTTCCATTTTATTTTCCAAAACATAAAAAATCACCTTGGTCGTGTTACCTGTAGATTTCTAAGCTTCAAACGCCTATTTGTTTTGTTTTTTATTTCATAATGGCTACTCTGCCCAAACTCTTGTTTGTTTGGCGTCAGAATACAAAATTTGGGAAGGAAGAAGGCAAAACCAACTCAGACCCAGAAAATATTCAGGAAATTGCCGCTCAAGAAACCAAAAGTTAGCTGAGGCACCCAAAGCAATGACAGCAAGCCATAAGTGGAGGAAGCCAACAGCTGTGCCCTGTTTGAAAAAGAACCTTCCTCTTCTGCCCTGAACTCAATATGCCAGCCTCAGAACCAAAGCTCACATCAGAAAATTCACTACAAACCATGATAAATAAGAAAAAGGAGAAAAAAGAAAAGAAAAGCAAGAATCCATAATGATATAGGGCTTGATTCAGTCGCAAGGAAACCGGCTGTTCCCGGAATCATCCGCCCCTCCAGCTGACTGCCTGTGTAATTCTGACTGAATTAACCTGAAAATCGCAGTGAAACTCACTTTGGAGGCAATTAATATCTGTCACCTCAGCCAAAGTGTTCCATTTGATTTTGCAAAACACAAATCTCACCTTGGTCGTGTTACCTGTAGATTTCTAAGCTTCAAACGCCTATTTGTTGTGTTTTTCTATTTCATAATGGCTACTCTGCCGAAACTCTTGTTTGTATGGCGTCAGAATACAACATTTGGGTAGGAAGAAGGCAAAACCAACTCAGACCCAGAAAACATTTAGGAAATTGCCGCTCACAAACCACATATCGGCTGAGGCACCCAAAACAATGACAGCAAGCCAGAATTGGAGCAGGCCAACTGCTGTGCCCTGTTTGAAAAAGACCATTCCCCCGGTGCTCTGAACTCCATATTGCAGCCATAAAACCAAAGCTCACATCAGAAAATTCATTACAAACCATGATAAATAAGAAAAAGGAGAAAAAAGCCAAAGAAATGCAAGAATCAAGAATGATATTGGGCTTGATTTAGTCGCAAGGAAACCGGCTGTTCCCGGATTCATCCACACCTCCAGCTGACTGCCTGTGGACTTCTCACTGAATTAACCTGAAAATCGCAGTGAAACTCAGTTTGGAGGCTATTAATATCTGTGACCTCAACAAAGTGTTCCATTTTATTTTCCAAAACACAAAAACTCACCTTGGTCGTGTTACCTGTATTTTTCTAAGCTTCAAACGCCTTTTTGTTGTGTTTTTTATTTCATAATGGCTACTCCGCCCAAACTCTTGTTTGTATTGCGTCAGAATACAACATTTGGGAAGGAAGAAGGCAAAACCAACTCAGACCCAGAAAACCTTTAGGAAATTGCCGCTCAAGAAACCACAAATCGGCTGAGGCACTCAAAACAATGACAGCAAGCCAGAATTGGAGCAGCACAACAGCTGTGCCCTGTTTGAAAAAGACCATACCTCTGGTGCCCTGAACGCCATATTACAGCCTCAAAACCAAAGCTGACATCAGAAAATTCATTACAAACCATGATAAATAAGAAAAATGAGAAAAAAGCCAAAGAAATCAAGAATCCATAATGACATTGGGCTTGATTCAGTCGCAAGGAAATGGGCTGTTCCCGGATTCATCCACCCCTCCAGCTGACTGCCTGTGGAATTCTGACTGAATTAACCTGAAAATCGCAGTGAAACTCAGTTTGGAGGAAATTAATATCTGTAACCTCAGCCAAAGTGTTCCATTTCATTTTCCAAAACACAAAAACTCACCTTGGTCGTGTTACCTGTAGATTTCTAAGCTTCTAACACCTATTTGTTGTGTTTTTTATTTCATAATGGCTGCTCTGTCCAAACTCTTGTTTGTAATGCGACAGAATACAAAATTTTGGAAGGAAGAAGGCAAAACCAACTCAGACCCAGAAAACATTTAGGAAATTGCCACTCAACAAACCAAAATTGAGCTGAGGCATGCAAAACAATGACAGCAAGCCAGAATTGGAGCAAGCCAAGAGCTGTGCCCTGTTTAAAAAAAAAAAAACCTTCCTCTTGTGCCCTAAACTCCATATTGCAGCCTCAAAACCAAATCTCACATCAGAAAATTCATTACAAAGCAGGATAAATCAAAAAATGAGAAAAATGCCAAAGAAATACAGGAGACCTTTCTGATATTGGGCTGGATTTAGTCGCTAGGAAACCGGCTGCTCCCAGATTCATCCACCCCTCCTGCTGACTGCCTGTGGAATTCTCACTGAATTAACCTGAAAATCGCAGTGAAACTCAGTTTGGAGGCAATTAATATCTGTCACCTCAGCCAAAGTGTTCCATTTGATTTTCCAAAACACAAAACTTCACTTTGGTCGTGTTACCTGTAGATTTCTAAGCTTCAAACGCCTTTTTGTTGTGTTTTTTATTTCCTAATGGCTACTCTGCTGAAACTCTTGTTTGTATTGCGTCAGAATACAAATTTGGGAAGGAAGAAGGCAAAACCAACTCAGACCCAGAAAACCTTTAGGAAATTGCCGCTCAAGAAACCACAAATCGGCTGAGGCACTCAAAACAATGACAGCAAGCCAGAATTGGAGCAGCACAACAGCTGTGCCCTGTTTGAAAAAGACCATACCTCTGGTGCCCTGAACTCCATATTGCAGACTCAAAACCAAAGCTGACATCAGAAAATTCATTACAAACCATGATAAATAAGAAAAATGAGAAAAAAGCCAAAGAAATGCAAGAATCCATAATGACATTGGGCTTGATTCAGTCGCAAGGAAACGGGCTGTTCCCGGATTCATCCACCCCTCCAGCTGACTGCCTGTGGAATTCTGACTGAATTCACCTGAAAATCCCAGTGAAACTCAGTTTGGAGGCAATTAATATCTGTCACCTCAGCCAAAGTGTTCCATTTGATTTTCCAAAACACAAAAACTCACCTTTGTTGTGTTACCTGTAGATTTCTAAGCTTCAAATGCCTATTTGTTGTGTTTTTTATTTCATAATGGCTACTCTGCCCAAACTTTTGTTTCTATTGCGTCAGATTACAAAATTTGGGAAGGAAGAAGGCAAAACCAACTCAGACCCAGAAAACATTTAGGAAATTGCCGCTCAAGCAACAAAGGGCCGCTGAGGAACCCAAATCTTTGAAAGCAAGACAGAATTGGAGCAAGCCAACAGCTGTGCCCTGATTGAAAAAGACCATTCCTCCGGTGTCCTGAACTCGATATTGCAATCTCAAAACCAAACCTCAGATCAGAAAATTCATTACAAACCATGATAAAAAAGAAAAATCAGAAAAAATCCAAAGAAATGCAGGAGTTCTTAGTGATATTGGGCTTGATTTATTCCCTTGTTAATGGCTGTTTCCAGATTCTTCTACACCTCCCAGCTGAGTGTCTGTGGTTTCTGACTGAATTAAAATGAAATTCGCTGTGAAACTCGGTTTGGAGGCAATTAATATCTGTCACCTCAGCAAAAGTGTTCCATGTCTTTTTACAAAACACAAAATCTCACCTTGGTCGTGTTACCTGTAGCTTTCCAAAGCCTATTTGATGTGTTTTTTATTTCATAATGTCTACTCTGTCCAAAGTCTTGTTTGTATGCCATCAGAAAAGAAAATTTGGGAAGGAAGAGGAAAAAAACAACTGAGACTCAGAAAACATTTAGGAAATTGCCACTCAAGAAACCGAAAGTCAGCTGAGGCACCCAAATAAATGGCAGCAAGCCAGAATTGGAGCAGGCCAACAGCTGTGACCTGTTTGAAAAAGACCATTCCTCCGGTGCCCTGAACTCCATATTGCAGCCTCAAAACCAAAGATCACATCAGAAAATTCATTACAAACCATGATAAATAAGAAAAATGAGAAAAAAGCCAAAGAAATGCAAGAATCCATAATGATATTGGGCTTGATTTAGTCGCAAGGAAACCGGCTGTTCCCGGATTCATCCACCCCTCCAGCTGACAGCTTGTGGAATTCTGACTGAATTAACCTGAAAATCGCAGTGAAACTCAATTTGGAGGCAATTAATATCTGTCACCTCAGCCAAAGTGTTCCATTTGATTTTCCAAAACACAAAAACTCACCTTGGTTGTGTTACCTGTAGATTTCTAAGCTTCAAACGCCTATTTGTTGTGTTTTTTATTTCATAATGGCTACTCTGTCCAAACTCTTGTTTGTATTGCGTCAGAATACAAAATTTGGGAAGGAAGAAGGAAAACCAACTCAGACACAGAAAACATTTAGGAAATTGCCGCTCAAGAAACAAAGGGCCGCTGAGGAAGCCAAAACCTTGAAAGCAAGACAGAATTGGAGCAAGCCAACAGCTGTGCCCTGATTGAAAAAGACCATTCCTCCGGTGTCCTGAACTCGATATTGCAACCTCAAAACCAAACCTCAGATCAGAAAATTCATTACAAACCATGATAAATAAGAAAAATCAGAAAAAATCCAAAGAAATGCAGGAGTTCATAGTGATATTGGGCTTGATTTATTCCCTTGTTAATGGCTGTTTCCAGATTCTTCTATACCTCCCAGCTGAGTGTCTGTGGTTTCTGACTGAATTAAAATGAAATTCGCTGTGAAACTCGGTTTGGAGGCAATTAATATCTGTCACCTCAGCAAAAGTGTTCCATATCTTTTTCCAAAACACAAAATCTCACCTTGGTTGTGTTACCTGTAGCTTTCAAAAGCCTATTTGATGTGTTTTTTATTCCATAATGTCTATTCTGTCCAAAATCTTGCTTGTATTACGTCAGAATACAAAATTTGGGAAGGAAGAGGACAAAAACAACTGAGACTCAGAAAACGTTTAGGAAATTGCCACTCAAGAAACCTCAAATCGGCGGAGGCACCCAAAACAATGACAGCAAGCCAGAATTGGAGCAAGCCAGCAGCTGTGCCCTGATTGAAAAAGACCATTCCTCCGGTGCCCTGAACTCCATATTGCAGCCTCAAATCCAAAGCTCACATCAGAAAATTCATTACAAACCATGATAAATAAGAAAAATGAGAATAAAGCCAAAGAAATGCAAGAATCCATAATGATATTGGGCTTCATTTAGTTGCAAGGAAACCGGCTGTTCCCGGATTCATCCACCCCTCCAGCTGACTGCCTGTGGAATTCTGACTGAATTAACCTGAACGGAGGCAGTTAATATCTGTCACCACAGCCAACTTGTTCCATTTGATTTTCCAAAACACAAAATCTCACCTTGGTCGTGTTACCTGTAGCTTCAAAAGCCTATTTGTTGTGTTTTTTATTTCCTAATGGCTACTCTGTCCAAACTCTTGTTTGTATTGTGTCAGAATACAAAATTTGGGAAGAAGGAAAACCAACTCAGACCCAGAAAACATTTAGGATATTGATGCTCAAGAAACTTCAAATCGGCGGAGGCACCCAAAACAATGACAGCAAGCCAGAATTGGAGCAAGCCAACAGCTGTGACCTGATTGAATAAGAGCCTTCCTCTTGTGCCCTGAACTCCATATGCCAGCCTCAAAACCAAAGCTCACATCAGAAAATTCATTACAAACCACTAAAATTAAGAAAAATGAGAAAAAGGCCAAAGAAATTCAAGAATTCATAATGATATTGGGCTTGATTTAGTCGCAAGGAAACCGTATATTCCCAGATTCATCCACCTCTCCAGCTGATGCCTGAGGAATATTGACTGAATTAACCTGAACGGAGGCAGTTAATATCTGTCACCACAGCCAAAGTGTTCCATTTCATTTTCCAAAACAAAATCTCACCTTGGTCGTGTTACCTGTAGCTTTCAAAAGCCTATTTGATGTGTTTTTTTATTTCATAATGGCTATTCTGTCCAAACTCTTGTTTCTGTTGCGTCAGAATACAAAATTTGGGAAGGAAGAGGACAAAACCAACTGAGACTCAGAAAACGTTTAGGAAATTGCCACTCAAGAAACCTCAAATCGGCGGAGGCACCCAAAACAATGACAGCAAGCCAGAATTGGAGCAGGCCAACAGCTGTGCCCTGATTGAAAAAGACCATTCCTCCGGTGCCCTGAACTCCATACTGCAGCCTCAAAACAAAAGCTCACATCAGAAAATTCATTACAAACCATGATAAATAAGAAAAATGAGAAAATAGACAAAGAAATGCAAGAATCAAGAATGATATTGGGCTGGATTTAGTTGCAAGGAAACCGGCTGTTCCCGGATTCATCCACCCATCCAGGTGACTGCCTGTGGAATTCTGACTGAATTAACCTGAACGGAGGCAGTTAATATCTGTCACCACAGCCAAAGTGTTCCATTTTATTTTCCAAAACACAAAATCTCACCTTGGTCGTGTTACCTGTATCTTCAAAAGCCTATTTGTTGTGTTTTTTATTTCCTTATGGTTACTCTGTCCAAACTCTTGTTTGTATTGTGTCAGAATACAAAATTTGGGAAGGAAGAAGGAAAACCAACTCAGACCCAGAAAACATTTAGGAAATTGCCACTCAAGAAACCACAAATCGGCTGAGGCACCCAAAACAATGACAGCAAGCCAGAAGTGGAGCAAGCCAACAGCTGTGCCCTGTTTGGAAAAGACCATTCCCCCGGTGGCCTGAACTCAATATGCCAGCCTCAAAACCAAAGCTCACATCAGAAAATTCATTACAAATCATGATAAATAACAAAAATGAGAAAAAAGGCAAAGAAATGCAAGAATCCAGAATGATATTGGGCTTGATTCAGTTGCAAGGAAACTGGCTGTTCCCGGATTCATCCACCCCTCCATCTGACTGCCTGTGGAATTCTGACTGAATTAACCTGAAAATCGCAGTGAAACTCAGTTTGGAGGCAATTAATATCTGTCACCTCAGCCAAAGTGTTCCATTTTATTTTCCAAAACACAAAAGCTCACCTTGGTCGTGTTACCTGTAGATTTCTAAGCTACAAATGCCTATTTGTTGTGTTTTTCATTACAAAATGGCTACTCTGTCCAAACTCTTGTTTCTACTGCGGCAGAATACAAAATTTGGGAAGGAAAAAGGCAAAACCAACACAGACCCAGAAAACTTTCAGTAAAATGCCACACAAGAAACCAAATTTGGAGGGAATTAGAATCTGTCCCCTCAGCAAAAGGGTTCCATGTCATTTTCCAAAACACAGAAACACATCTTGTTCATATTGCCTACATTTCTCATTCTGAAAGGGCAATTTGATGTGTTTTTTTTTTTTCTTTCATAATGGCTACTCTGTCCAAAATCTTGCTTGTATTGCATCAGAATACAAAATTTGGGAATAAGAAGGCAAAACCGACTCAGACCCAGAAAACATTTAGGAAATTGGCACTCAAGAAACCACAAATCTCCTGAGGCACCCAAACAATGACAGCAAGCCAGAATTGGAGCAGGCCAACAGCTGTGACCTGATTGAAAAAGAACCTTCCACTTGTGCCCTGAACTCAATATGCCAGCCTCAAAACCAAAGCTCACACCAGAAAATTCATTACAAACCATGATAAATAAGAAAGATGAGAAAAAAGCCAAAGAAATGCAAGAATCCATAATGATATTGGGCTTGATTTAGTCGCAAGGAAATCGGCTGTTCCCAGATTCATCCACAGCTCCAGCTGACTGCCTGTGGAATTCCGACTGAATTTATCAGAAAATCGCAGTGAAACTCAGTTTGGAGGCAATTAATATCTGTCACCTCAGCCAAAGTGTTCCATTTTATTTTCCAAAACAAAAAAAATCATATTGGCGTGTTACCAGCAGATTTATAATCTGTAAATGTCTATTTGTTGCATTGTGTCAGAATACAAAATTTGGGAAGGAATAAGGCAAAACTAACTCAGACCCAGAAAAAATTTAGAAAATTGCCGCTCAAGAAACCAAAAGTCAGCTGAAACCCCAAAACCAATGACAGCAATCCAGAATTGGAGCAAGCTAACAGCTGTGCCCTGTTTTAAAAAGACCATTCTTCCGGTGCCCTGAACTCCATATTGCCGTCTCAAAACCAAAGCTCACATCAGAATATTCATTGCAAACCTTGATAATAAGGGAAATGTGAAAAAGTCAAATAAATGCAAGAGTCCTTTGTGATATTTGGCTGGATTTAGACACAAGGAAACTGGCTGTTTCCAGATTCATCAACCCCTTCCTCAGACTGACTTTGGAATTCTGATGGAATTCACCTCAAAATCGCACTCACACTCAATTGGAAGGTAATTAGAATCTGTCCCCTCAGCAGAAGTGTTCCAAGTCATTATCCAAAACACAGAAACTCATCTTGGTCTTGTTCCCTGTAGCTTTTGAATCCTGAAAGGGCAATTTGCCGTATTTTCTTTTTTTTCATAATGGCTACTCTGTCCAAAATCTTGCTTGTATTGCATCAGAATACAAAATTTGGGAATAACAAGGCAAAACCAACTCAGACCCAGAAAGCATTTAGTAAATTACCACTCAAGTAACCACAAATCGGCTGAAGCACCCAAAACAATGACAGCAAGCCAGAATTGGAGGAGGCCAACAGCTGTGCCCTGATTGAAAAAGAACCATCCTCTTGTGCCCTGAACTCAATATGCCAACCTCAAAAACAAAGCGCACATCAGAAAATTCATTACAAACCATGATAAAAAAGAAAAATGAGAAAAAAGCCAAAGAAATGCAAGAATCCATAATGATATTGGGATTGATTTAGTCGTAAGGAATCCGGCTATTCCTGGATTCGTCCACGCCTCGAGGTGACTGCCTGTGCAATTCTCACTGAATTAACCTGAAAATCACAGGGAAACTCAGTTTGGAGGCAATTAATATATGTCACCTGAGCCAAAGTGTTCCATTTTATTTTCCAAAACACAAAAACTCACCTTGGTCGTGTTACCTGTAGATTTCTAAGCTTCAAACGCCTATTTGTTGTGTTTTTTATTTCATAATGGCTACTCTGTCCAAACTCTTGTTTGTATTGAGTCAGAATAAAAAATTTGGGAATAAGAAGAAAAAACCGTGTCAGACCCAGAAAACATTTAGGAAATTGCCACTCAAGAAACCTCAAATTTGCTGAGGCACCCAAAACAATGACAGCAAGCCACAATTAGAGCAAGCCAACAGCTGTGCCCTGATTGAAAAAGAACATTTCTCTTGTGCCCGGAAGTTCTTATTGCAGCCTCAAATGCAAAGCTCACATCAAAAATTCATTACCAACCATGATAAATAAGAAAAAAGAGAAAAAAGCCAAAGAAAAGCAAGAATCCATAATGATATTGGGCTTGATTTAGTCGTAAGAAATCCGGCTAGTCCTGGATTCATCCACCCCTCCAGGTGACTGCCTGTGCAATTCTCACTGAATTAACCTGAAAATCACAGTGAAACTCAGTTTGGAGGCAATTAATATCTGTCACCTCAGCCAAAGTGTTCCATTTTATTTTCCAAAACACAAAAACTCACCTTGGTCGTGTTACCTGTAGATTTCTAAGCTTCAAATGCCTATGTGTTGTGTTTTTTATTTCATAATGGCTACTCTGTCCAAACTCTAGTTTATATTGCGTCAGAATACAAAATTTGGGAAGGAAAAAGGCAAAACCAACACAGACCCAGAAAACTTTCAGGAAAATGCCACACAAGAAACCAAATTTGGAGGGAATTAGAATCTGTCCCCTCAGCAAAAGGGTTCCATGTCATTTTCCAGAACACAGAAACACATCTTGTTCATATTGCCTACATTTCTCATTCTGAAAGGGCAATTTGATGTGTTTTTTTTTTTCTTTCATAATGGCTACTCTGTCCAAAATCTTGCTTGTATTGCATCAGAATACAAAATTTGGGAATAAGAAGGCAAAACCGACTCAGACCCAGAAAACATTTAGGAAATTGGCACTCAAGAAACCACAAATCTCCTGAGGCACCCAAACAATGACAGCAAGCCAGAATTGGAGCAGGCCAACAGCTGTGACCTGATTGAAAAAGAACCTTCCACTTGTGCCCTGAACTCAATATGCCAGCCTCAAAACCAAAGCTCACACCAGAAAATTCATTACAAACCATGATAAATAAGAAAGATGAGAAAAAAGCCAAAGAAATGCAAGAATCCATAATGATATTGGGCTTGATTTAGTCGCAAGGAAATCGGCTGTTCCCAGATTCATCCACAGCTCCAGCTGACTGCCTGTGGAATTCCGACTGAATTTATCAGAAAATCGCAGTGAAACTCAGTTTGGAGGCAATTAATATCTGTCACCTCAGCCAAAGTGTTCCATTTTATTTTCCAAAACAAAAAAAATCATATTGGCGTGTTACCAGCAGATTTATAATCTGTAAATGTCTATTTGTTGCATTGTGTCAGAATACAAAATTTGGGAAGGAATAAGGCAAAACTAACTCAGACCCAGAAAAAATTTAGAAAATTGCCGCTCAAGAAACCAAAAGTCAGCTGAAACCCCAAAACCAATGACAGCAATCCAGAATTGGAGCAAGCTAACAGCTGTGCCCTGTTTTAAAAAGACCATTCTTCCGGTGCCCTGAACTCCATATTGCCGTCTCAAAATCAAAGCTCACATCAGAATATTCATTACAAACCTTGATAATAAGGGAAATGTGAAAAAGTCAAATAAATGCAAGAGTCCTTTGTGATATTTGGCTGGATTTAGACACAAGGAAACTGGCTGTTTCCAGATTCATCAACCCCTTCCTCAGACTGACTTTGGAATTCTGATGGAATTCACCTCAAAATCGCACTCACACTCAATTGGAAGGTAATTAGAATCTGTCCCCTCAGCAGAAGTGTTCCAAGTCATTATCCAAAACACAGAAACTCATCTTGGTCTTGTTCCCTGTAGCTTTTGAATCCTGAAAGGGCAATTTGCCGTATTTTCTTTTTTTTCATAATGGCTACTCTGTCCAAAATCTTGCTTGTATTGCATCAGAATACAAAAATTGGGAAGGCAGAAGGCAAAACCAACTCAGACCCAGAAAGCATTTAGTAAATTACCACTCAAGTAACCACAAATCGGCTGAAGCACCCAAAACAATGACAGCAAGCCAGAATTGGAGCAAGCCAACAGCTGTGCCCTGATTGAAAAAGAACCATCCTCTTGTGCCCTGAACTCAATATGCCAACCTCAAAAACAAAGCGCACATCAGAAAATTCATTACAAACCATGATAAAAAAGAAAAATGAGAAAAAAGCCAAAGAAATGCAAGAATCCATAATGATATTGGGATTGATTTAGTCGTAAGGAATCCGGCTATTCCTGGATTCGTCCACACCTCGAGGTGACTGCCTGTGCAATTCTCACTGAATTAACCTGAAAATCACAGGGAAACTCAGTTTGGAGGCAATTAATATATGTCACCTGAGCCAAAGTGTTCCATTTTATTTTCCAAAACACAAAAACTCACCTTGGTCGTGTTACCTGTAGATTTCTAAGCTTCAAACGCCTATTTGTTGTGTTTTTTATTTCATAATGGCTACTCTGTCCAAACTCTTGTTTGTATTGAGTCAGAATAAAAAATTTGGGAATAAGAAGAAAAAACCGTGTCAGACCCAGAAAACATTTAGGAAATTGCCACTCAAGAAACCTCAAATTTGCTGAGGCACCCAAAACAATGACAGCAAGCCACAATTAGAGCAAGCCAACAGCTGTGCCCTGATTGAAAAAGAACATTTCTCTTGTGCCCGGAAGTTCTTATTGCAGCCTCAAATGCAAAGCTCACATCAAAAATTCATTACCAACCATGATAAATAAGAAAAATGAGAAAAAAGCCAAAGAAAAGCAAGAATCCATAATGATATTGGGCTTGATTTAGTCGTAAGAAATCCGGCTAGTCCTGGATTCATCCACCCCTCCAGGTGACTGCCTGTGCAATTCTCACTGAATTAACCTGAAAATCACAGTGAAACTCAGTTTGGAGGCAATTAATATCTGTCACCTCAGCCAAAGTGTTCCATTTTATTTTCCAAAACACAAAAACTCACCTTGGTCGTGTTACCTGTAGATTTCTAAGCTTCAAACGCCTATGTGTTGTGTTTTTTATTTCATAATGGCTACTCTGTCCAAACTCTAGTTTATATTGCGTCAGAATACAAAATTTGGGAAGGAAGAAGGCAAAACCATCTCCGACCAAGAAAACATTTAGGAAATTGCCGCTCAAGAAACCAAAAGTCAGCTGAGGCACCCAAAACAAGGACAGCAAGCCAGAATTGGAGCAAGCCAACAGCTGTGCCCTGAACTCAATATGCCTGCCTCAAAACCAAAGCTCACATCAGAAAATTCATTACAAACCATGATAAATAAGAAAAATGAGAAAAAAGCCAAAGAAATGCAGGAGTTCTTAGTGATATTGGGCTTCATTTATTCCCATGTAAACTGCTGTTTGCAGATTCTTCCACACCTCCCAGCTGAGTGAATGTGTATTCTGACTGAATTAACCTGGAAATCGCAGTGAAACTCACTTTGGAGGGAATTAGATATTGTCCCCTCAGCAGAAGTGTTCCATGACACTTTCTAAAACACAAAAACTCACCTTGGTCGTGTTACCTATCGATATCTAAGCTTCAAATGCGTAATGTTGTGTTTTTAATTTCATAATGGCTACTCTGTCCAAACTCTTGTTTGTATTGCGTCAGAAAATTTGGGAAGGAAGAAGGCAAAACCAACTCAGACCCAGAAAACATTCAGAAAATGTGGATCAAAAAACAACAATGCTGAGGCACCCAAAACCTTTAAAGCAAGACAGAATTGTAGCAAACCAATAGCTGTGCCCTGATTGAAAAAGAACCTTCCTCTTGTGCCCTGAACCCAATATGCCAGCATTAAAACCAAAGCTCACATCAGAAAATTCATTACAAACCATGATAAAAAGAAAAATGAGAAAATAGCCAAGGAAATGCAAGAATCCATAATGATATTGGGCTTGATTCAGTCACAACGAAACCGGCTGTTCCCAGATCCATCCACCCTTCCAGCTGACTGCCTGTGGACTTCTGAATGAATTAACCGGAAAATCGCAGTGAAACTCAGTTTGGAGACTATTAATATCTGTCACCTCAGCCAAAGTGTTCCATTTTATTTTCCAAAATCAAAAACTCACCTTAGTCGTGTTACCCGTAGATTTCTAAGCTTCAAACGCCTATTTGTTGTGCTTTTAATTTCATAATGGCTACTCTGTCTAAACTCTTGTTTATATTTCTTCAGAATACAAAATTTGGGAAGGAAGAAGGCAAAACCAACTCAGAACCAGTAAACATTTAGGAAATTGCCACTGAGGAAACGACAAATTGGCTGAGGCACCCAAACCAATGACAGCAAGCCAGAATTGGAGCAAGGCAACAGCTGTGCCCTGATTAAAAAAGACCATTCCTCAGGTTCCCTGAACTCCATATTGCAGCCTCAAAACCAAAGCTCACATCAGAAAATTCATTACAAACCATGATAAATAAGAAAAATGAGAAAATAGACAAAGACATGCAAGAATCCATAATGATATTGGGCTAGATTTAGTCGCAAGGAAACCGGCTGTTCCCGGATTCATCCACCCCTCCAGCTGACTGCCTGTGGAATTCTCACTGAATTCACCTGAAAATCACAGTGAAACTCAGTTTGGAGGCAATTAATATCTGTCACCTCAGCCAAAGTCTTCCATTTCATTTTCCAAAACACAAAACCTCACCTTGGTTGAGTTACCTGTAGATTTCTAAGCTTCCAATGCCTATTTGTTGTGTTTTTTATTTCATAATGGCTACTCTGCCCAAACTCTTGTTTGTATGGCGTCAGAATACAACATTTGGGAAGGAAGAAGGCAAAACCAACTCAGACCCAGAAAACATTTAGGAAATTGCCGCTCAAGAAACCACAAATCAGCTGAGGCACCCAAAACAAGGACAGCAAGCCAGAATTGGAGCAAGCCAACAGCTGTGCCCTGATTGAAAAAGAATCTTCCTCTTTTGCCCTGAAATCAATATGCCAGCCTCAAAACTAAAGCTCACATCAGAAATTTCATTACAAACCATGATAAATAAGGGAAATGTGAAAAAGCCAAAGAAATGCAAGAGTCCTTTGTGATATTTGCCTGGATTTAGACAGAAGGAAACTGGCTGTTTAAAGATTCATCCTCCCCTTCCACAGACTGAGTTTGGAATTCTGACTCAATTCACCTCAAAATCGCACTCACACTCAATTTGGAGGGAATTACTATCTGTCCCCTCAGCAGAAGTGTTCCATGTCATTTTCCAAAACACAGAAACTCATCTTGCTCATGTTGCCTGTAGATTTCTAATCCTGAAAGGGTAATTTGGTGTGTTTTTTTTTTTCTTTCATAATGGCTACTCTGTCCAAAATCTTGCTTGTATTGCATCAGAATACAAAATTTGGGAATAAGAAGGCAAAACCAACTCAGACCCAGAAAACATTTAGGAAATTACCACTCAAGAATCCACAAATTGGCTGAGGGACACAAAAAATTGACAGCAAGCCAGAATTGGAGCAAGCCAACAGCTGAGCCCTGTTTGAAAAAGACCATTCCTCTGGTGCCCTGAACTCAATATGCCAGCCTCAAAACCAAAGATCACACAAGAAAATTCATTACAAACCATGATGAATAAGAAAAATGAGAAAAAAGCCGAAGAAATGCAAGAATCCATAATGATATTGGGCTTGATTTAGTCTCAAGGAAACCGGCTGTTCCCGGATTCATCCAACCCTAAAGCTGACTGCCTGTAGACTTCTGACTAAATTAACCTGAAATTCCCAGTGAAACTCAGTTTGGAGGCAATATATAACTGTCACCTCAGCCAAAGTTTCCATTTTATTTTCCAAAACACAAAAACTCACCTTGTTCGTGTTACCTGTAGATTTATAAGCTTCAAATGCCTATGTGTTGTGTTTTTTATTTCATAATGGCTACTCTGTCCAAACTCTTGTTTGTATTGCGTCAGAATACAAAATTTGGGGAGGAAGAAGGCAAAACCAACTCAGACCCAGAAAACATTTAGAAAATTGCCTCTCAAGAAACCAAACACCGCTGAGGCACCCAAAAACTTAAAACAAGACAGAATTGGAACAAGCCAACAGCTGTGCCCTGATTGAAAAAGAACCTTCCTCTTGTGCCCTGAACTCAATATGCCAGCCTCAAAACCAAAGCTCACATCAGAAAATTCATTACAAATCATCATAAATAAGAAAAAAGAGAAAAAAGCCAAAGAAATGCAAGAATCCATAATCATAGTGGCTTGAATTAGTTGCATGGAAACCGGCTGTTCCCGGATTCATCCACAGCTCCAGCTGACTGCCTGTGGAATTCTGACTGAATTAACCTGAAAATCGCAGTAAGACTCAGTTTGGAGGCAATAATATCAGTCACCTCAGCCAAAGTGTTCCATTTGATTTTCCAAATCACAAAAACTCACCTTGGTCGTGTTACCCTTAGATTCACAAGCTTCAAACGCTAATTTGTTGTTGTTTTTTTTTTTTTATTTCATGATGGCTACTCTGTCCAAACTCTTGTTTGTATTGCGTCAGAATACAAAATGTGGGAAGGAAGAAGGGAAAACCAACTCAGACCCAGAAAACATTTAGGAAATTGCCGCTCAAGAAACCACAAATCGGCTGAGGCACCCAAAACCTTGAAAGCAAGCCAGAATTGGAGCAAGCCAACAGCTGTGCCCTGATTGAACTAGACCATTAATCCAGTGCCCTGAACTCCATATTCCAGCCTCAAAACCAAAGCTCACATCAGAAAATTCATTAGAAACCATGATAAATAAGGGAAATCTGAGAAAGCCAAAGAAATTCAAGAGTCCTTTGTGGTATTTGGCTGGATTTAGACACAAAGAAACTGGCTGTTTCCGGATTCATCCCCCCCTTCCACAGACAGACTTTGGAATTCTGATTGAATTCACCTCAAAATCACACTCACACTCAATTTGGAGGGAATTAGAATCTGTCCCCTCAGCAGAAGGGTTCCATGTCATTTTCCAAAACACAGAAACTCATCTTGGTCGAGTTGCCTGTAGATTTCTAATCCTGAAAGGGCAATTTGCTGTGTTTTTTTTTTTTCTTTCATAATGGCTACTCTGCCAAAATCTTGCTTGTATTGCATCAGAATACAAAATTTTGGAAGGAAGAAGGCAAAACCGACTCAGACCCAGAAAACATTTAGGAAATTGCCGCTCAAGAAACCACAAATCGGCTGAGGCACCCAAAACAATGACAGCAAGCCAGAATTGCAGCAAGCCAACAGCTGTGCCCTGATTGAAAAACAACCTTCCTCTTGTGCCCTGAACTCAATATGCCAGGCTCAAAACCAAAGCTCACATCAGAAAATTCATTAGAAACAATGATAAATAAGAAAAATCAGAAAAAAAGCCAAAGAAATGCAAGAATCCATAACGATATTGGGCTTGATTTAGTCGCAAGGAAGCCAGCAGTTCCCAGATTCATCCACGCCTAAAGATGACTGCCTGTGGAATTCTCACAGAATGAACCCGAAAATCACAGTGAAACTCCGTTTGGAGGCAATTAATATCTGTCACCTCAGCCAAAGTTTTCCATTTTATTTTCCAAAACAAAAAAACTCACTTTGGTCGTGTTACCTGCAGATTTAAAATCTTGAAACGCCTATTTCTTGTGTTGTTTATTTCATAATGGCTACTCTGTACAAACTCTTCTTTGCATTGCATCAGAATACTAAATTTGGGAAGGAAGAAGGCAAAACCAACTCAGACCCAGAAAACATTTAGGAAATTGCCGCTCAAGAAACCACAAATCAGCTGAGGCACCCAAAACCTTGAAAGCAAGACAGAATTGGAGCAAGCCAACAGCTGTGCCCTGATTGAACAAGACCATTAATCCAGTGCCCAGAACTCCATATTGCAGCCTCAAAACCAAAGCTCCCATCAGAAAATTCATTACAAACCATGATAAATAAGGGAAATCTGAGAAAGCCAAAGAAATTCAAGAGTCCTTTGTGGTATTTGGCTGGATTTAGACAGAAGGAAACTGGCTGTTTCCAGATTCATCCCCCCCTTACACAGACAGACCTTGGAATTCTGATTGAATTCACCTCAAAATCGCACTCACACTCAATTTGGAGGGAATTAGAATCTGTCCCCTCAGCAGAAGTGTTCCATGTCATTTTCCAAAACACAGAAACTCATCTTGGTCGCGTTGCCTGTAGATTTCTAATCCTGAAAGGGCAATTTGCTGTGTTTTTTTTTTTTTCTTTTATAATGGCTACTCTGAAAAAATCTTGCTTGTATTGCATCAGAATACAAAATTTGGGAATAAGAAGGCAAAACCGACTCAGACCCAGAAAACATTTAGGAAATTGCCGCTCAAGAAACCACAAATCGGCTGAGGCACCCAAAACAATGACAGCAAGCCAGAAGTGGAGCAAGCCAACAACTGTGCCCTGATTGAAAAAGAACCTTCCTCTTGTGCCCTGAACTCAATATACCAGCCTCAAAACCAAAGCTCACATCAGAAAATTCATTACAAACCATGATAAATAAGAAAAATGAGAAAAAAGCCAAAGAAATGCAGGAGTTCTTAGTAATATTGGGCTTGATTTATTGCCATGTAAACGGCTGTTTCCAGATTCATCCACACCTCCCAGCTGAGTGTCTGTGGTTTCTGACTGAATTAACCTGAATATCGCAGTGAAACTCCGTTTGGAGGCAATTAATATCTGTCACCTCAGCCAAAGTGTTCCATTTTATCTTCCAAAACTCAAAAACTCACCTTAGTCTTCTTACCTGTAGATTTCAAAACTTCAAATGCCTATTTGTTTTGTTTTTTATTTCATAATGGCTACTCTGCCCAAGCTCTTGTTTGTATTGCGTCAGAATACAAAATTTGGCAAGGAAGAAGGCAAAACCAACTCAGACCCAGAAAACATTTAGGAAATTGCCACTCAAGAATCCAAAAGTCAGCTGAGGAACCTACAACAATGACAGCAAGCCAGAATTGGAGCAAGCCAACAGCTGTGCCCTGATTGAAAAAGAACCTTCCTCTTGTGCCCTGAGCTCAATATACCAGTCTCAAAACCAAAGCTCACATCAGAAAATTCATTACAATCCATGATAAATAAGAAAAATGAGAAAAAAGCCAAAGAAATGCAGGAGTTCTTAGTAATATTGGGCTTGATTTTTTGCCATGTAAACGGCTGTTTCCAGATTCATCCACACCTCCCAGCTGAGTGTCTGTGGTTTCTGACTGAATTAACCTGAAAATCGCAGTGAAACTCGGTTTGGAGGCAATTAATATCTGTCACCTCAGCCAAAGTGTTCCATTTTATTTTCCAAAACTCAAAAACTCACCTTAGTCTTCTTACCTGTAGATTTCTAAGCTTCAAATGCCTATTTGTTGTGTTTTTTATTTCATCATTGCTACTCTGTCCAAACTCTTGTTTGTATTGCGTCAGAATACAAAATTTGGGATTAAGAAGGAAAAACCGTGTCAGACCCAGAAAACATTTAGGAAATTGCCACTCAAGAAACCAAAAGTCAGCTGAGGAACCCACAACAATGACAGCAAGCCAGAATTGGAGAAAGCCAACAGCTGTGCCCTGATTGAAAAAGAACCTTCCTCTTGTGCCCTGAACTCAATATACCAGCCTCAAAAGCAAAGCTCACATCAGAAAATTCATTACAAACCATGATAAATAAGAAAAATGAGAAAAAAGCCAAAGAAATGCAGGAGTTCTTAGGGATATTGGGCTTGAATTATGGCCATGTAAACGGCTGTTTCCAGATTCATCCACACCTCCCAACTGAGTGTCTTTGGTTTCTGAATGAATTAACAAAAAAATCGCAGTGAAACTCGGTTTTGGAGGCAATTAATATCTGTCACCTCAGCCAGAGTGTTCAATTTTACTTTCGAAAACACAAAAACTTACCTTGCTCGTGTTACCTGTACATATATAAGCTTCAAACGCATATTTGTTGTGTTTTTTATTTCATAATGTCTACTCTGTCCAAACTCTTGTTTGTATTACGTCAGAATACAAAATTTGGGAAGGAAGAAGGCAAAACCAACTCAGACCCAGAAAACATGTAGGAAATTGCCACTAAAGAAACCAAAAACAGCTGAGGCACGCAAAACAATGACAGCAAGCCAGAATTGCAACAAGCCAACAGCTGTGTCCTGTTTGAAAAAGACCATTGATCCGGTGCCCTGAACTCAATATGCCAGCCTCAAAACCAAAGCTCACATCAGAAAATTCATTACAAACCATGATAAATCAGAAAAATGAGACAAAAGCCAAAGAAATGCACGAGTTCTTAGTGATATTTGGCTGGATTTAGACACAAGGAAACTGGCTGTTTAAAGATTCATCCCCCCCTTCCACTGACTGACTTTGGAATTCTGATTGATTTCACCTCAAAATTGCACTCACACTCCATTTGGAGGGAATTAGAATCTGTCCCCTCAGCAGAAGGGTTCCATGTCATTTTCCAAAACACAGAAACTAATCTTGATCATGTTGCCAGCAGATTTCTAATCCTGAAAGGGCAATTTCTGTGTTTTTTTTTTCTTTCATAATGGCTACTCTGTCCCAATCTTGCTTGTATTGCATCAGAATACAAAATATGGGAATAAGAAGGCAAAACCGACTCAGACCCAGAAAACATTAAGGAAATTGCCGCTGAAGAAACCACAAATCGGCTGAGGCACCCAAAAAAATGACAGCAAGCCAGAATTGGAGCAAGCCAACAGCTGTGCCCTGATTGAAAAAGAACCTCCCTCTTGTGCCCTGAACTTAATATTGCAGCCTCAAAACCAAAGCTCACATCAGAAAATTCATTACAAACCATGATAAATAAGAAAATGGAGAAAAAGCCAAAGAAATGCAAGAATCCATAATGATAGTGGGCTTGATTTAGTTGCAAGGAAACCGGCTGTTCCCAGATTCATCCACAGCTCCAGCTGACTGCCTGTGGAATTCCGACTGAATTAACCTGAAAATCGCAGTAAGACTCAGTTTGGAGGCAATAATATCAGTCACCTCAGCCAAAGTGTTCCATTTTATTTTCCAAATCACAAAAACTCACCTTGGTCATGTTACCCTTAGATTTATAAGCTTCAAACGCTAATTTGTTGTTGTTTTTTTTTTTTTTTATTTCATAATGGCTACTCTGTCAAAACTCTTGTTTGTATTGCGTCAGAATACAAAATGTGGGAAGGAAGAAGGGAAAACCAACTCAGACCCAGAAAACATTTAGGAAATTGCCGCTCAAGAAACCACAAATCGGCTGAGGCACCCAAAACCTTGAAAGCAAGCCAGAATTGGAGCAAGCCAACAGCTGTGCCCTGATTGAACAAGACCATTAATCCAGTGCCCTGAACTCCATATTCCATCCTCAAAACCAAAGCTCCCATCAGAAAATTCATTACAAACCATGATAAATAAGGGAAATCTGAGAAAGCCAAAGAAATTCAAGAGTCCTTTGTGGTATTTGGCTGGATTTAGACAGAAGGAAACTGGCTGTTTCCGGATTCATCCCCCCCCTTCCACAGACAGACTTTGGAATTCTGATTGAATTCACCTCAAAATCGCACTCACACTCAATTTGGAGGGAATTAGAATCTGTCCCCTCAGCAGAAGGGTTCCATGTCATTTTCCAAAACACAGAAACTCATCTTGGTCGTGTTGCCTATAGATTTCTAATCCTGAAAGGGCAATTTGCTGTGTTTTTTTTTTCTTTCATAATGGCTACTCTGTCCAAAATCTTGCTTATGTTGCATCAGAATACAAAATTTGGGAATAAGAAGGCAAATCCGACTCAGACCCAGAAAACATTTAGGAAACTGCAACACAAGAATCCACAAATCAGCTGAGGCACCCAAAACAATGACAGCAAGCAGAATTGCAGCAAGACAACAGCTGTGCCCTGATTGAAAAAGAACCTTCCTCTTGTGCCCCGAACTCCATATTGCAGCCTCAAAACCAAAGCTCACATCAGAAAATTCATTACAAACAATGATAAATAAGAAAAATCAGAAAAAAAAGCCAAAGAAATGCAAGAATCCATAATGATATTGGGTTGGTTTAGTCGCAAGGAAGCCAGCAGTTCCCAGGTTCATCCACGCCTAAAGCTGACTGCCTGTGGAATTCTCACAGAATGAACCCGAAAATCACAGTGAAACTCCGTTTGGAGGCAATTAATATCTGTCACCTCAGCCAAAGTTTTCCATTTTATTTTCCAAAACAAAAAAACTCACTTTGGTCGTGTTACCTGCAGATTTAAAATCTTGAAACGCCTATTTCTTGTGTTGTTTATTTCATAATGGCTACTCTGTACAAACTCTTCTTTGCATTGCATCAGAATACTAAATTTGGGAAGGAAGAAGGCAAAACCAACTCAGACCCAGAAAACATTTAGGAAATTGCCGCTCAAGAAACCACAAATCAGCTGAGGCACCCAAAACCTTGAAAGCAAGACAGAATTGGAGCAAGCCAACAGCTGTGCCCTGATTGAACAAGACCATTAATCCAGTGCCCAGAACTCCATATTGCAGCCTCAAAACCAAAGCTCCCATCAGAAAATTCATTACAAACCATGATAAATAAGGGAAATCTGAGAAAGCCAAAGAAATTCAAGAGTCCTTTGTGGTATTTGGCTGGATTTAGACAGAAGGAAACTGGCTGTTTCCAGATTCATCCCCCCCTTACACAGACAGACCTTGGAATTCTGATTGAATTCACCTCAAAATCGCACTCACACTCAATTTGGAGGGAATTAGAATCTGTCCCCTCAGCAGAAGTGTTCCATGTCATTTTCCAAAACACAGAAACTCATCTTGGTCGCGTTGCCTGTAGATTTCTAATCCTGAAAGGGCAATTTGCTGTGTTTTTTTTTTTTTCTTTTATAATGGCTACTCTGCCAAAATCTTGCTTGTATTGCATCAGAATACAAAATTTGGGAATAAGAAGGCAAAACCGACTCAGACCCAGAAAACATTTAGGAAATTGCCGCTCAAGAAACCACAAATCGGCTGAGGCACCCAAAACAATGACAGCAAGCCAGAAGTGGAGCAAGCCAACAACTGTGCCCTGATTGAAAAAGAACCTTCCTCTTGTGCCCTGAACTCAATATACCAGCCTCAAAACCAAAGCTCACATCAGAAAATTCATTACAAACCATGATAAATAAGAAAAATGAGAAAAAAGCCAAAGAAATGCAGGAGTTCTTAGTAATATTGGGCTTGATTTATTGCCATGTAAACGGCTGTTTCCAGATTCATCCACACCTCCCAGCTGAGTGTCTGTGGTTTCTGACTGAATTAACCTGAATATCGCAGTGAAACTCCGTTTGGAGGCAATTAATATCTGTCACCTCAGCCAAAGTGTTCCATTTTATCTTCCAAAACTCAAAAACTCACCTTAGTCTTCTTACCTGTAGATTTCAAAACTTCAAATGCCTATTTGTTTTGTTTTTTATTTCATAATGGCTACTCTGCCCAAGCTCTTGTTTGTATTGCGTCAGAATACAAAATTTGGCAAGGAAGAAGGCAAAACCAACTCAGACCCAGAAAACATTTAGGAAATTGCCACTCAAGAATCCAAAAGTCAGCTGAGGAACCTACAACAATGACAGCAAGCCAGAATTGGAGCAAGCCAACAGCTGTGCCCTGATTGAAAAAGAACCTTCCTCTTGTGCCCTGAGCTCAATATACCAGTCTCAAAACCAAAGCTCACATCAGAAAATTCATTACAAACCATGATAAATAAGAAAAATGAGAAAAAAGCCAAAGAAATGCAGGAGTTCTTAGTAATATTGGGCTTGATTTATTGCCATGTAAACGGCTGTTTCCAGATTCATCCACACCTCCCAGCTGAGTGTCTGTGGTTTCTGACTGAATTAACCTGAAAATCGCAGTGAAACTCGGTTTGGAGGCAATTAATATCTGTCACCTCAGCCAAAGTGTTCCATTTTATTTTCCAAAACTCAAAAACTCACCTTAGTCTTCTTACCTGTAGATTTCTAAGCTTCAAATGCCTATTTGTTGTGTTTTTTATTTCATCATTGCTACTCTGTCCAAACTCTTGTTTGTATTGCGTCAGAATACAAAATTTGGGATTAAGAAGGAAAAACCGTGTCAGACCCAGAAAACATTTAGGAAATTGCCACTCAAGAAACCAAAAGTCAGCTGAGGAACCCACAACAATGACAGCAAGCCAGAATTGGAGCAAGCCAACAGCTGTGCCCTGATTGAAAAAGAACCTTCCTCTTGTGCCCTGAACTCAATATGCCAGCCTCAAAAGCAAAGCTCACATCAGAAAATTCATTACAAACCATGATAAATAAGAAAAATGAGAAAAAAGCCAAAGAAATGCAGGAGTTCTTAGGGATATTGGGCTTGAATTATGGCCATGTAAACGGCTGTTTCCAGATTCATCCACACCTCCCAACTGAGTGTCTTTGGTTTCTGAATGAATTAACAAAAAAATCGCAGTGAAACTCGGTTTTGGAGGCAATTAATATCTGTCACCTCAGCCAGAGTGTTCAATTTTACTTTCGAAAACACAAAAACTTACCTTGCTCGTGTTACCTGTACATATATAAGCTTCAAACGCATATTTGTTGTGTTTTTTATTTCATAATGTCTACTCTGTCCAAACTCTTGTTTGTATTACGTCAGAATACAAAATTTGGGAAGGAAGAAGGCAAAACCAACTCAGACCCAGAAAACATGTAGGAAATTGCCACTAAAGAAACCAAAAACAGCTGAGGCACGCAAAACAATGACAGCAAGCCAGAATTGCAACAAGCCAACAGCTGTGTCCTGTTTGAAAAAGACCATTGATCCGGTGCCCTGAACTCAATATGCCAGCCTCAAAACCAAAGCTCACATCAGAAAATTCATTACAAACCATGATAAATCAGAAAAATGAGACAAAAGCCAAAGAAATGCACGAGTTCTTAGTGATATTTGGCTGGATTTAGACACAAGGAAACTGGCTGTTTAAAGATTCATCCCCCCCTTCCACTGACTGACTTTGGAATTCTGATTGATTTCACCTCAAAATTGCACTCACACTCCATTTGGAGGGAATTAGAATCTGTCCCCTCAGCAGAAGGGTTCCATGTCATTTTCCAAAACACAGAAACTAATCTTGATCATGTTGCCAGCAGATTTCTAATCCTGAAAGGGCAATTTCTGTGTTTTTTTTTTCTTTCATAATGGCTACTCTGTCCCAATCTTGCTTGTATTGCATCAGAATACAAAATATGGGAATAAGAAGGCAAAACCGACTCAGACCCAGAAAACATTAAGGAAATTGCCGCTCAAGAAACCACAAATCGGCTGAGGCACCCAAAAAAATGACAGCAAGCCAGAATTGGAGCAAGCCAACAGCTGTGCCCTGATTGAAAAAGAACCTCCCTCTTGTGCCCTGAACTTAATATTGCAGCCTCAAAACCAAAGCTCACATCAGAAAATTCATTACAAACCATGATAAATAAGAAAATGGAGAAAAAGCCAAAGAAATGCAAGAATCCATAATGATAGTGGGCTTGATTTAGTTGCAAGGAAACCGGCTGTTCCCAGATTCATCCACAGCTCCAGCTGACTGCCTGTGGAATTCCGACTGAATTAACCTGAAAATCGCAGTAAGACTCAGTTTGGAGGCAATAATATCAGTCACCTCAGCCAAAGTGTTCCATTTTATTTTCCAAATCACAAAAACTCACCTTGGTCATGTTACCCTTAGATTTATAAGCTTCAAACGCTAATTTGTTGTTGGTTTTTTTTTTTTTATTTCATAATGGCTACTCTGTCAAAACTCTTGTTTGTATTGCGTCAGAATACAAAATGTGGGAAGGAAGAAGGGAAAACCAACTCAGACCCAGAAAACATTTAGGAAATTGCCGCTCAAGAAACCACAAATCGGCTGAGGCACCCAAAACCTTGAAAGCAAGACAGAATTGGAGCAAGCCAACAGCTGTGCCCTGATTGAACAAGACCATTAATCCAGTGCCCTGAACTCCATATTCCATCCTCAAAACCAAAGCTCCCATCAGAAAATTCATTACAAACCATGATAAATAAGGGAAATCTGAGAAAGCCAAAGAAATTCAAGAGTCCTTTGTGGTATTTGGCTGGATTTAGACAGAAGGAAACTGGCTGTTTCCGGATTCATCCCCCCCCTTCCACAGACAGACTTTGGAATTCTGATTGAATTCACCTCAAAATCGCACTCACACTCAATTTGGAGGGAATTAGAATCTGTCCCCTCAGCAGAAGGGTTCCATGTCATTTTCCAAAACACAGAAACTCATCTTGGTCGTGTTGCCTATAGATTTCTAATCCTGAAAGGGCAATTTGCTGTGTTTTTTTTTTTCTTTCATAATGGCTACTCTGTCCAAAATCTTGCTTATGTTGCATCAGAATACAAAATTTGGGAATAAGAAGGCAAATCCGACTCAGACCCAGAAAACATTTA
Source organism: Oryctolagus cuniculus (assembly GCF_051225735.1). Taxonomy (NCBI): domain Eukaryota; kingdom Metazoa; phylum Chordata; class Mammalia; order Lagomorpha; family Leporidae; genus Oryctolagus; species Oryctolagus cuniculus. Next base: position 1,508,148 of record NW_028301697.1, on the reverse strand, counting down.
GGAAACTGCAACACAAGAATCCACAAATCAGCTGAGGCACCCAAAACAATGACAGCAAGCAGAATTGCAGCAAGACAACAGCTGTGCCCTGATTGAAAAAGAACCTTCCTCTTGTGCCCCGAACTCCATATTGCAGCCTCAAAACCAAAGCTCACATCAGAAAATTCATTACAAACAATGATAAATAAGAAAAATCAGAAAAAAAGCCAAAGAAATGCAAGAATCCATAATGATATTGGGTTGGTTTAGTCGCAAGGAAGCCAGCAGTTCCCAAATTCATCCACGCCTAAAGCTGACTGCCTGTGGAATTCTCACAGAATGAACCCGAAAATCACAGTGAAACTCCGTTTGGAGGCAATTAATATCTGTCACCTCAGCCAAAGTTTTCCATTTTATTTTCCAAAACAAAAAAACTCACTTTGGTCGTGTTACCTGCAGATTTAAAATCTTGAAACGCCTATTTCTTGTGTTGTTTATTTCATAATGGCTACTCTGTACAAACTCTTCTTTGCATTGCATCAGAATACTAAATTTGGGAAGGAAGAAGGCAAAACCAACTCAGACCCAGAAAACATTTAGGAAATTGCCGCTCAAGAAACCACAAATCAGCTGAGGCACCCAAAACCTTGAAAGCAAGACAGAATTGGAGCAAGCCAACAGCTGTGCCCTGATTGAACAAGACCATTAATCCAGTGCCCAGAACTCCATATTGCAGCCTCAAAACCAAAGCTCCCATCAGAAAATTCATTACAAACCATGATAAATAAGGGAAATCTGAGAAAGCCAAAGAAATTCAAGAGTCCTTTGTGGTATTTGGCTGGATTTAGACAGAAGGAAACTGGCTGTTTCCAGATTCATCCCCCCCTTCCACAGACAGACTTTGGAATTCTGATTGAATTCACCTCAAAATCGCACTCACACTCAATTTGGAGGGAATTAGAATCTGTCCCCTCAGCAGAAGTGTTCCATGTCATTTTCCAAAACACAGAAACTCATCTTGGTCGCGTTGCCTGTAGATTTCTAATCCTGAAAGGGCAATTTGCTGTGTTTTTTTTTTCTTTTATAATGGCTACTCTGAAAAAATCTTGCTTGTATTGCATCAGAATACAAAATTTGGGAATAAGAAGGCAAAACCGACTCAGACCCAGAAAACATTTAGGAAATTGCCGCTCAAGAAACCACAAATCAGCTGAGGCACCCAAAACAATGACAGGAAGCCAGAATTGGAGCAAGCCAACAGCTGTGCCCTGATTGAAAAAGAACCTTCCTCTTGTGCCCTGAACTCAATATACCAGCCTCAAAACCAAAGCTCACATCAGAAAATTCATTACAAACCATGATAAATAAGAAAAATGAGAAAAAAGCCAAAGAAATGCAGGAGTTCTTAGTAATATTGGGCTTGATTTTTTGCCATGTAAATGGCTGTTTCCAGATTCATCCACACCTCCCAGCTGAATGTCTGTGGTTTCTGACTGAATTAACCTGAAAATCGCAGTGAAACTCGGTTTGGAGGCAATTAATATCTGTCACCTCAGCCAAAGTGTTCCATTTTATCTTCCAAAACTCAAAAACTCACCTTAGTCTTCTTACCTGTAGATTTCAAAGCTTCAAATGCCTATTTGTTGTGTTTTTTATTTCATCATTGCTACTCTGTCCAAACTCTTGTTTGTATTGCGTCAGAATAAAAAATTTGGGAAGGAAGAAGGCAAAACCAACTCAGACCCAGAAAACATTTAGGAAATTGCCACTCAAGAAACCAAAAGTCAGCTGAAGAACCCACAACAATGACAGCAAGCCAGAATTGGAGCAAGCCAACAGCTGTACCCTGATTGAAAAAGAACCTTCCTCTTGTGCCCTGAACTCAATATGCCAGCCTCAAAAGCAAAGCTCACATCAGAAAATTCATTACAAACCATGATAAATAAGAAAAATGAGAAAAAAGCCAAAGAAATGCAGGAGTTCTTAGGGATATTGGGCTTGAATTATGGCCATGTAAACGGCTGTTTCCAGATTCATCCACACCTCCCAACTGAGTGTCTTTGGTTTCTGAATGAATTAACAAAAAAATCGCAGTGAAACTCGGTTTTGGAGGCAATTAATATCTGTCACCTCAGCCAGAGTGTTCAATTTTACTTTCGAAAACACAAAAACTTACCTTGCTCGTGTTACCTGTACATATATAAGCTTCAAACGCATATTTGTTGTGTTTTTTATTTCATAATGTCTACTCTGTCCAAACTCTTGTTTGTATTACGTCAGAATACAAAATTTGGGAAGGAAGAAGGCAAAACCAACTCAGACCCAGAAAACATGTAGGAAATTGCCACTAAAGAAACCAAAAACAGCTGAGGCACGCAAAACAATGACAGCAAGCCAGAATTGCAACAAGCCAACAGCTGTGTCCTGTTTGAAAAAGACCATTGATCCGGTGCCCTGAACTCAATATGCCAGCCTCAAAACCAAAGCTCACATCAGAAAATTCATTACAAACCATGATAAATCAGAAAAATGAGACAAAAGCCAAAGAAATGCACGAGTTCTTAGTGATATTTGGCTGGATTTAGACACAAGGAAACTGGCTGTTTAAAGATTCATCCCCCCCTTCCACTGACTGACTTTGGAATTCTGATTGATTTCACCTCAAAATTGCACTCACACTCCATTTGGAGGGAATTAGAATCTGTCCCCTCAGCAGAAGGGTTCCATGTCATTTTCCAAAACACAGAAACTAATCTTGATCATGTTGCCAGCAGATTTCTAATCCTGAAAGGGCAATTTCTGTGTTTTTTTTTTCTTTCATAATGGCTACTCTGTCCCAATCTTGCTTGTATTGCATCAGAATACAAAATATGGGAATAAGAAGGCAAAACCGACTCAGACCCAGAAAACATTAAGGAAATTGCCGCTCAAGAAACCACAAATCGGCTGAGGCACCCAAAAAAATGACAGCAAGCCAGAATTGGAGCAAGCCAACAGCTGTGCCCTGATTGAAAAAGAACCTCCCTCTTGTGCCCTGAACTTAATATTGCAGCCTCAAAACCAAAGCTCACATCAGAAAATTCATTACAAACCATGATAAATAAGAAAATGGAGAAAAAGCCAAAGAAATGCAAGAATCCATAATGATAGTGGGCTTGATTTAGTTGCAAGGAAACCGGCTGTTCCCAGATTCATCCACAGCTCCAGCTGACTGCCTGTGGAATTCCGACTGAATTAACCTGAAAATCGCAGTAAGACTCAGTTTGGAGGCAATAATATCAGTCACCTCAGCCAAAGTGTTCCATTTTATTTTCCAAATCACAAAAACTCACCTTGGTCATGTTACCCTTAGATTTATAAGCTTCAAACGCTAATTTGTTGTTGTTGTTTTTTTTTTTTTTATTTCATAATGGCTACTCTGTCAAAACTCTTGTTTGTATTGCGTCAGAATACAAAATGTGGGAAGGAAGAAGGGAAAACCAACTCAGACCCAGAAAACATTTAGGAAATTGCCGCTCAAGAAACCACAAATCGGCTGAGGCACCCAAAACCTTGAAAGCAAGCCAGAATTGGAGCAAGCCAACAGCTGTGCCCTGATTGAACAAGACCATTAATCCAGTGCCCTGAACTCCATATTCCATCCTCAAAACCAAAGCTCCCATCAGAAAATTCATTACAAACCATGATAAATAAGGGAAATCTGAGAAAGCCAAAGAAATTCAAGAGTCCTTTGTGGTATTTGGCTGGATTTAGACAGAAGGAAACTGGCTGTTTCCGGATTCATCCCCCCCCTTCCACAGACAGACTTTGGAATTCTGATTGAATTCACCTCAAAATCGCACTCACACTCAATTTGGAGGGAATTAGAATCTGTCCCCTCAGCAGAAGGGTTCCATGTCATTTTCCAAAACACAGAAACTCATCTTGGTCGTGTTGCCTATAGATTTCTAATCCTGAAAGGGCAATTTGCTGTGTTTTTTTTTTCTTTCATAATGGCTACTCTGTCCAAAATCTTGCTTATGTTGCATCAGAATACAAAATTTGGGAATAAGAAGGCAAATCCGACTCAGACCCAGAAAACATTTAGGAAACTGCAACACAAGAATCCACAAATCAGCTGAGGCACCCAAAACAATGACAGCAAGCAGAATTGCAGCAAGACAACAGCTGTGCCCTGATTGAAAAAGAACCTTCCTCTTGTGCCCCGAACTCCATATTGCAGCCTCAAAACCAAAGCTCACATCAGAAAATTCATTACAAACAATGATAAATAAGAAAAATCAGAAAAAAAGCCAAAGAAATGCAAGAATCCATAATGATATTGGGTTGGTTTAGTCGCAAGGAAGCCAGCAGTTCCCAGATTCATCCACGCCTAAAGCTGACTGCCTGTGGAATTCTCACAGAATGAACCCGAAAATCACAGTGAAACTCCGTTTGGAGGCAATTAATATCTGTCACCTCAGCCAAAGTTTTCCATTTTATTTTCCAAAACAAAAAAACTCACTTTGGTCGTGTTACCTGCAGATTTAAAATCTTGAAACGCCTATTTCTTGTGTTGTTTATTTCATAATGGCTACTCTGTACAAACTCTTCTTTGCATTGCATCAGAATACTAAATTTGGGAAGGAAGAAGGCAAAACCAACTCAGACCCAGAAAACATTTAGGAAATTGCCGCTCAAGAAACCACAAATCAGCTGAGGCACCCAAAACCTTGAAAGCAAGACAGAATTGGAGCAAGCCAACAGCTGTGCCCTGATTGAACAAGACCATTAATCCAGTGCCCAGAACTCCATATTGCAGCCTCAAAACCAAAGCTCCCATCAGAAAATTCATTACAAACCATGATAAATAAGGGAAATCTGAGAAAGCCAAAGAAATTCAAGAGTCCTTTGTGGTATTTGGCTGGATTTAGACAGAAGGAAACTGGCTGTTTCCAGATTCATCCCCCCCTTCCACAGACAGACTTTGGAATTCTGATTGAATTCACCTCAAAATCGCACTCACACTCAATTTGGAGGGAATTAGAATCTGTCCCCTCAGCAGAAGTGTTCCATGTCATTTTCCAAAACACAGAAACTCATCTTGGTCGCGTTGCCTGTAGATTTCTAATCCTGAAAGGGCAATTTGCTGTGTTTTTTTTTTTCTTTTATAATGGCTACTCTGAAAAAATCTTGCTTGTATTGCATCAGAATACAAAATTTGGGAATAAGAAGGCAAAACCGACTCAGACCCAGAAAACATTTAGGAAATTGCCGCTCAAGAAACCACAAATCAGCTGAGGCACCCAAAACAATGACAGGAAGCCAGAATTGGAGCAAGCCAACAGCTGTGCCCTGATTGAAAAAGAACCTTCCTCTTGTGCCCTGAACTCAATATACCAGCCTCAAAACCAAAGCTCACATCAGAAAATTCATTACAAACCATGATAAATAAGAAAAATGAGAAAAAAGCCAAAGAAATGCAGGAGTTCTTAGTAATATTGGGCTTGATTTTTTGCCATGTAAATGGCTGTTTCCAGATTCATCCACACCTCCCAGCTGAATGTCTGTGGTTTCTGACTGAATTAACCTGAAAATCGCAGTGAAACTCGGTTTGGAGGCAATTAATATCTGTCACCTCAGCCAAAGTGTTCCATTTTATCTTCCAAAACTCAAAAACTCACCTTAGTCTTCTTACCTGTAGATTTCAAAGCTTCAAATGCCTATTTGTTGTGTTTTTTATTTCATCATTGCTACTCTGTCCAAACTCTTGTTTGTATTGCGTCAGAATAAAAAATTTGGGAAGGAAGAAGGCAAAACCAACTCAGACCCAGAAAACATTTAGGAAATTGCCACTCAAGAAACCAAAAGTCAGCTGAAGAACCCACAACAATGACAGCAAGCCAGAATTGGAGCAAGCCAACAGCTGTACCCTGATTGAAAAAGAACCTTCCTCTTGTGCCCTGAACTCAATATGCCAGCCTCAAAAGCAAAGCTCACATCAGAAAATTCATTACAAACCATGATAAATAAGAAAAATGAGAAAAAAGCCAAAGAAATGCAGGAGTTCTTAGGGATATTGGGCTTGAATTATGGCCATGTAAACGGCTGTTTCCAGATTCATCCACACCTCCCAACTGAGTGTCTTTGGTTTCTGAATGAATTAACAAAAAAATCGCAGTGAAACTCGGTTTTGGAGGCAATTAATATCTGTCACCTCAGCCAGAGTGTTCAATTTTACTTTCGAAAACACAAAAACTTACCTTGCTCGTGTTACCTGTACATATATAAGCATCAAACGCATATTTGTTGTGCTTTTTATTTCATAATGGCTACTCTGTCCAAACTCTTGTTTGTATTACGTCAGAATACAAAATTTGGAAAGGAACAAGGCAAAACCAACTCAGACCCAGAAAATATTTAGGAAATTGCCGCTCAAGAAACCACAAATCAGCAGAGGCACCCAAAACCTTGAAAGCAAGACAGAATTGGAGCAAGCCAACAGCTGTGCCCTGTTTTAAAAAGACCATTCCTGCGGTGCCCTGAACTCCATATTGCAGCCTCAAAACCAAAGCTCCCATCAGAAAATTCATTACAAACCACGATAAATAAGGGAAATCTGAGAAAGCCAAAGTAATTCAAGAGTCCTTTGTGGTATTTGGCTGGATTTAGACACAAAGAAACTGGCTGTTTCCAGATTCATCCCCCCCTTCCACAGACAGACCTTGGAATTCTGATTGAATTCACCTCAAAATCGCACTCACACTCAATTTGGAGGGAATTAGAATCTGTCCCCTCAGCAGAAGTGTTCCATGTCATTTTCCAAAACACAGAAACTCATCTTGGTCGAGTTGCCTGTAGATTTCTAATCCTGAAAGGGCAATTTGCTGTGTATTTTTTTTTCTTTCGTAATGTCTACTCTGCCAAAATCTTGCTTGTATTGATTCAGAATACAAAATTTGGGAATAAGAAGGCCAAACCGACTCAGACCCAGAAAACATTTAGGAAATTGCTGCTCAAGAAACCACAAATCGGCTGAGGCACCCAAAACTATGACAGCAAGCCAGAATTGGAGCAAGCCAACAGCTGTGCCCTGATTGAAAAAGAACCTTCCTCTTGTGCCCTGAGCTCAATATACCAGCCTCAAAACCAAAGCTCACATCAGAAAATTCATTACAAACCATGATAAATAAGAAAAATGAGAAAAAAGCCAAAGAAATGCAGGAGTTCTTAGTAATATTGGGCTTGATTTTTTGCCATGTAAACGGCTGTTTCCAGATTCATCCACACCTCCCAACTGAGTGTCTTTGGTTTCTGAATGAATTAACAAAGAAATCGCAGTGAAACTCGGTTTGGAGGCAATTAATATCTGTCAGCTCAGCCAAAGTGTTCCATTTTATCTTCCAAAACCCAAAAACTCACCTTAGTCTTCTTACCTGTAGATTTCAAAACTTCAAATGCCTATTTGTTTTGTTTTTTTTTTTCATAATTGCTACTCTGTCCAAACTCTTGTTTGTATTGCGTCAGAATACAAAATTTGGGAAGGAAGAAGGCAAAACCAACTCAGACCCAGAAAACATTTAGGAAATTGCCACTCAAGAAACCAAAAGTCAGCTGAGGAACCCACAACAATGACAGCAAGCCAGAATTGGAGAAAGAGAACAGCTTTGCCCTGATTGAAAAAGAACCTTCCTCTTGTGCCCTGAACTCCATATGCCAGCCTCAAAAGCAAAGCTCACATCAGAAAATTCATTACAAACCATGATAAATAAGAAAAATGAGAAAAAAGCCAAAGAAATGCAGGAGTTCTTAGGGATATTGGGCTTGAATTATGGCCATGTAAACGGCTGTTTCCAGATTCATCCACACCTCCCAACTGAGTGTCTTTGGTTTCTGAATGAATTAACAAAAAAATCGCAGTGAAACTCGGTTTTGGAGGCAATTAATATCTGTCACCTCAGCCAGAGTGTTCAATTTTACTTTCGAAAACACAAAAACTTACCTTGCTCGTGTTACCTGTACATATATAAGCTTCAAACGCATATTTGTTGTGTTTTTTATTTCATAATGTCTACTCTGTCCAAACTCTTGTTTGTATTACGTCAGAATACAAAATTTGGGAAGGAAGAAGGCAAAACCAACTCAGACCCAGAAAACATGTAGGAAATTGCCACTAAAGAAACCAAAAACAGCTGAGGCACGCAAAACAATGACAGCAAGCCAGAATTGCAACAAGCCAACAGCTGTGTCCTGTTTGAAAAAGACCATTGATCCGGTGCCCTGAACTCAATATGCCAGCCTCAAAACCAAAGCTCACATCAGAAAATTCATTACAAACCATGATAAATCAGAAAAATGAGACAAAAGCCAAAGAAATGCACGAGTTCTTAGTGATATTTGGCTGGATTTAGACACAAGGAAACTGGCTGTTTAAAGATTCATCCCCCCCTTCCACTGACTGACTTTGGAATTCTGATTGATTTCACCTCAAAATTGCACTCACACTCCATTTGGAGGGAATTAGAATCTGTCCCCTCAGCAGAAGGGTTCCATGTCATTTTCCAAAACACAGAAACTAATCTTGATCATGTTGCCAGCAGATTTCTAATCCTGAAAGGGCAATTTCTGTGTTTTTTTTTTCTTTCATAATGGCTACTCTGTCCCAATCTTGCTTGTATTGCATCAGAATACAAAATATGGGAATAAGAAGGCAAAACCGACTCAGACCCAGAAAACATTAAGGAAATTGCCGCTCAAGAAACCACAAATCGGCTGAGGCACCCAAAAAAATGACAGCAAGCCAGAATTGGAGCAAGCCAACAGCTGTGCCCTGATTGAAAAAGAACCTCCCTCTTGTGCCCTGAACTTAATATTGCAGCCTCAAAACCAAAGCTCACATCAGAAAATTCATTACAAACCATGATAAATAAGAAAATGGAGAAAAAGCCAAAGAAATGCAAGAATCCATAATGATAGTGGGCTTGATTTAGTTGCAAGGAAACCGGCTGTTCCCAGATTCATCCACAGCTCCAGCTGACTGCCTGTGGAATTCCGACTGAATTAACCTGAAAATCGCAGTAAGACTCAGTTTGGAGGCAATAATATCAGTCACCTCAGCCAAAGTGTTCCATTTTATTTTCCAAATCACAAAAACTCACCTTGGTCATGTTACCCTTAGATTTATAAGCTTCAAACGCTAATTTGTTGTTGTTTTTTTTTTTTTTTATTTCATAATGGCTACTCTGTCAAAACTCTTGTTTGTATTGCGTCAGAATACAAAATGTGGGAAGGAAGAAGGGAAAACCAACTCAGACCCAGAAAACATTTAGGAAATTGCCGCTCAAGAAACCACAAATCGGCTGAGGCACCCAAAACCTTGAAAGCAAGACAGAATTGGAGCAAGCCAACAGCTGTGCCCTGATTGAACAAGACCATTAATCCAGTGCCCTGAACTCCATATTCCATCCTCAAAACCAAAGCTCCCATCAGAAAATTCATTACAAACCATGATAAATAAGGGAAATCTGAGAAAGCCAAAGAAATTCAAGAGTCCTTTGTGGTATTTGGCTGGATTTAGACAGAAGGAAACTGGCTGTTTCCGGATTCATCCCCCCCCTTCCACAGACAGACTTTGGAATTCTGATTGAATTCACCTCAAAATCGCACTCACACTCAATTTGGAGGGAATTAGAATCTGTCCCCTCAGCAGAAGGGTTCCATGTCATTTTCCAAAACACAGAAACTCATCTTGGTCGTGTTGCCTATAGATTTCTAATCCTGAAAGGGCAATTTGCTGTGTTTTTTTTTTTCTTTCATAATGGCTACTCTGTCCAAAATCTTGCTTATGTTGCATCAGAATACAAAATTTGGGAATAAGAAGGCAAATCCGACTCAGACCCAGAAAACATTTAGGAAACTGCAACACAAGAATCCACAAATCAGCTGAGGCACCCAAAACAATGACAGCAAGCAGAATTGCAGCAAGACAACAGCTGTGCCCTGATTGAAAAAGAACCTTCCTCTTGTGCCCCGAACTCCATATTGCAGCCTCAAAACCAAAGCTCACATCAGAAAATTCATTACAAACAATGATAAATAAGAAAAATCAGAAAAAAAGCCAAAGAAATGCAAGAATCCATAATGATATTGGGTTGGTTTAGTCGCAAGGAAGCCAGCAGTTCCCAAATTCATCCACGCCTAAAGCTGACTGCCTGTGGAATTCTCACAGAATGAACCCGAAAATCACAGTGAAACTCCGTTTGGAGGCAATTAATATCTGTCACCTCAGCCAAAGTTTTCCATTTTATTTTCCAAAACAAAAAAACTCACTTTGGTCGTGTTACCTGCAGATTTAAAATCTTGAAACGCCTATTTCTTGTGTTGTTTATTTCATAATGGCTACTCTGTACAAACTCTTCTTTGCATTGCATCAGAATACTAAATTTGGGAAGGAAGAAGGCAAAACCAACTCAGACCCAGAAAACATTTAGGAAATTGCCGCTCAAGAAACCACAAATCAGCTGAGGCACCCAAAACCTTGAAAGCAAGACAGAATTGGAGCAAGCCAACAGCTGTGCCCTGATTGAACAAGACCATTAATCCAGTGCCCAGAACTCCATATTGCAGCCTCAAAACCAAAGCTCCCATCAGAAAATTCATTACAAACCATGATAAATAAGGGAAATCTGAGAAAGCCAAAGAAATTCAAGAGTCCTTTGTGGTATTTGGCTGGATTTAGACAGAAGGAAACTGGCTGTTTCCAGATTCATCCCCCCCTTCCACAGACAGACTTTGGAATTCTGATTGAATTCACCTCAAAATCGCACTCACACTCAATTTGGAGGGAATTAGAATCTGTCCCCTCAGCAGAAGTGTTCCATGTCATTTTCCAAAACACAGAAACTCATCTTGGTCGCGTTGCCTGTAGATTTCTAATCCTGAAAGGGCAATTTGCTGTGTTTTTTTTTTCTTTTATAATGGCTACTCTGAAAAAATCTTGCTTGTATTGCATCAGAATACAAAATTTGGGAATAAGAAGGCAAAACCGACTCAGACCCAGAAAACATTTAGGAAATTGCCGCTCAAGAAACCACAAATCAGCTGAGGCACCCAAAACAATGACAGGAAGCCAGAATTGGAGCAAGCCAACAGCTGTGCCCTGATTGAAAAAGAACCTTCCTCTTGTGCCCTGAACTCAATATACCAGCCTCAAAACCAAAGCTCACATCAGAAAATTCATTACAAACCATGATAAATAAGAAAAATGAGAAAAAAGCCAAAGAAATGCAGGAGTTCTTAGTAATATTGGGCTTGATTTTTTGCCATGTAAATGGCTGTTTCCAGATTCATCCACACCTCCCAGCTGAATGTCTGTGGTTTCTGACTGAATTAACCTGAAAATCGCAGTGAAACTCGGTTTGGAGGCAATTAATATCTGTCACCTCAGCCAAAGTGTTCCATTTTATCTTCCAAAACTCAAAAACTCACCTTAGTCTTCTTACCTGTAGATTTCAAAGCTTCAAATGCCTATTTGTTGTGTTTTTTATTTCATCATTGCTACTCTGTCCAAACTCTTGTTTGTATTGCGTCAGAATAAAAAATTTGGGAAGGAAGAAGGCAAAACCAACTCAGACCCAGAAAACATTTAGGAAATTGCCACTCAAGAAACCAAAAGTCAGCTGAAGAACCCACAACAATGACAGCAAGCCAGAATTGGAGCAAGCCAACAGCTGTACCCTGATTGAAAAAGAACCTTCCTCTTGTGCCCTGAACTCAATATGCCAGCCTCAAAAGCAAAGCTCACATCAGAAAATTCATTACAAACCATGATAAATAAGAAAAATGAGAAAAAAGCCAAAGAAATGCAGGAGTTCTTAGGGATATTGGGCTTGAATTATGGCCATGTAAACGGCTGTTTCCAGATTCATCCACACCTCCCAACTGAGTGTCTTTGGTTTCTGAATGAATTAACAAAAAAATCGCAGTGAAACTCGGTTTTGGAGGCAATTAATATCTGTCACCTCAGCCAGAGTGTTCAATTTTACTTTCGAAAACACAAAAACTTACCTTGCTCGTGTTACCTGTACATATATAAGCTTCAAACGCATATTTGTTGTGTTTTTTATTTCATAATGTCTACTCTGTCCAAACTCTTGTTTGTATTACGTCAGAATACAAAATTTGGGAAGGAAGAAGGCAAAACCAACTCAGACCCAGAAAACATGTAGGAAATTGCCACTAAAGAAACCAAAAACAGCTGAGGCACGCAAAACAATGACAGCAAGCCAGAATTGCAACAAGCCAACAGCTGTGTCCTGTTTGAAAAAGACCATTGATCCGGTGCCCTGAACTCAATATGCCAGCCTCAAAACCAAAGCTCACATCAGAAAATTCATTACAAACCATGATAAATCAGAAAAATGAGACAAAAGCCAAAGAAATGCACGAGTTCTTAGTGATATTTGGCTGGATTTAGACACAAGGAAACTGGCTGTTTAAAGATTCATCCCCCCCTTCCACTGACTGACTTTGGAATTCTGATTGATTTCACCTCAAAATTGCACTCACACTCCATTTGGAGGGAATTAGAATCTGTCCCCTCAGCAGAAGGGTTCCATGTCATTTTCCAAAACACAGAAACTAATCTTGATCATGTTGCCAGCAGATTTCTAATCCTGAAAGGGCAATTTCTGTGTTTTTTTTTTCTTTCATAATGGCTACTCTGTCCCAATCTTGCTTGTATTGCATCAGAATACAAAATATGGGAATAAGAAGGCAAAACCGACTCAGACCCAGAAAACATTAAGGAAATTGCCGCTCAAGAAACCACAAATCGGCTGAGGCACCCAAAAAAATGACAGCAAGCCAGAATTGGAGCAAGCCAACAGCTGTGCCCTGATTGAAAAAGAACCTCCCTCTTGTGCCCTGAACTTAATATTGCAGCCTCAAAACCAAAGCTCACATCAGAAAATTCATTACAAACCATGATAAATAAGAAAATGGAGAAAAAGCCAAAGAAATGCAAGAATCCATAATGATAGTGGGCTTGATTTAGTTGCAAGGAAACCGGCTGTTCCCAGATTCATCCACAGCTCCAGCTGACTGCCTGTGGAATTCCGACTGAATTAACCTGAAAATCGCAGTAAGACTCAGTTTGGAGGCAATAATATCAGTCACCTCAGCCAAAGTGTTCCATTTTATTTTCCAAAAATAGAAAAACTCACCTTGGTCATGTTACCCTTAGATTTATAAGCTTCAAACGCTAATTTGTTGTTGTTTTTTTTTTTTTTTATTTCATAATGGCTACTCTGTCAAAACTCTTGTTTGTATTGCGTCAGAATACAAAATGTGGGAAGGAAGAAGGGAAAACCAACTCAGACCCAGAAAACATTTAGGAAATTGCCGCTCAAGAAACCACAAATCGGCTGAGGCACCCAAAACCTTGAAAGCAAGACAGAATTGGAGCAAGCCAACAGCTGTGCCCTGATTGAACAAGACCATTAATCCAGTGCCCAGAACTCCATATTGCAGCCTCAAAACCAAAGCTCCCATCAGAAAATTCATTACAAACCATGATAAATAAGGGAAATCTGAGAAAGCCAAAGAAATTCAAGAGTCCTTTGTGGTATTTGGCTGGATTTAGACAGAAGGAAACTGGCTGTTTCCGGATTCATCCCCCCCCTTCCACAGACAGACTTTGGAATTCTGATTGAATTCACCTCAAAATCGCACTCACACTCAATTTGGAGGGAATTAGAATCTGTCCCCTCAGCAGAAGGGTTCCATGTCATTTTCCAAAACACAGAAACTCATCTTGGTCATGTTGCCTATAGATTTCTAATCCTGAAAGGGCAATTTGCTGTGTTTTTTTTTTCTTTCATAATGGCTACTCTGTCCAAAATCTTGCTTATGTTGCATCAGAATACAAAATTTGGGAATAAGAAGGCAAATCCGACTCAGACCCAGAAAACATTTAGGAAACTGCAACACAAGAATCCACAAATCAGCTGAGGCACCCAAAACAATGACAGCAAGCAGAATTGCAGCAAGACAACAGCTGTGCCCTGATTGAAAAAGAACCTTCCTCTTGTGCCCCGAACTCCATATTGCAGCCTCAAAACCAAAGCTCACATCAGAAAATTCATTACAAACAATGATAAATAAGAAAAATCAGAAAAAAAGCCAAAGAAATGCAAGAATCCATAATGATATTGGGTTGGTTTAGTCGCAAGGAAGCCAGCAGTTCCCAGATTCATCCACGCCTAAAGCTGACTGCCTGTGGAATTCTCACAGAATGAACCCGAAAATCACAGTGAAACTCCGTTTGGAGGCAATTAATATCTGTCACCTCAGCCAAAGTTTTCCATTTTATTTTCCAAAACAAAAAAACTCACTTTGGTCGTGTTACCTGCAGATTTAAAATCTTGAAACGCCTATTTCTTGTGTTGTTTATTTCATAATGGCTACTCTGTACAAACTCTTCTTTGCATTGCATCAGAATACTAAATTTGGGAAGGAAGAAGGCAAAACCAACTCAGACCCAGAAAACATTTAGGAAATTGCCGCTCAAGAAACCACAAATCAGCTGAGGCACCCAAAACCTTGAAAGCAAGACAGAATTGGAGCAAGCCAACAGCTGTGCCCTGATTGAACAAGACCATTAATCCAGTGCCCAGAACTCCATATTGCAGCCTCAAAACCAAAGCTCCCATCAGAAAATTCATTACAAACCATGATAAATAAGGGAAATCTGAGAAAGCCAAAGAAATTCAAGAGTCCTTTGTGGTATTTGGCTGGATTTAGACAGAAGGAAACTGGCTGTTTCCAGATTCATCCCCCCCTTCCACAGACAGACTTTGGAATTCTGATTGAATTCACCTCAAAATCGCACTCACACTCAATTTGGAGGGAATTAGAATCTGTCCCCTCAGCAGAAGTGTTCCATGTCATTTTCCAAAACACAGAAACTCATCTTGGTCGCGTTGCCTGTAGATTTCTAATCCTGAAAGGGCAATTTGCTGTGTTTTTTTTTTCTTTTATAATGGCTACTCTGAAAAAATCTTGCTTGTATTGCATCAGAATACAAAATTTGGGAATAAGAAGGCAAAACCGACTCAGACCCAGAAAACATTTAGGAAATTGCCGCTCAAGAAACCACAAATCAGCTGAGGCACCCAAAACAATGACAGGAAGCCAGAATTGGAGCAAGCCAACAGCTGTGCCCTGATTGAAAAAGAACCTTCCTCTTGTGCCCTGAACTCAATATACCAGCCTCAAAACCAAAGCTCACATCAGAAAATTCATTACAAACCATGATAAATAAGAAAAATGAGAAAAAAGCCAAAGAAATGCAGGAGTTCTTAGTAATATTGGGCTTGATTTTTTGCCATGTAAATGGCTGTTTCCAGATTCATCCACACCTCCCAGCTGAATGTCTGTGGTTTCTGACTGAATTAACCTGAAAATCGCAGTGAAACTCGGTTTGGAGGCAATTAATATCTGTCACCTCAGCCAAAGTGTTCCATTTTATCTTCCAAAACTCAAAAACTCACCTTAGTCTTCTTACCTGTAGATTTCAAAGCTTCAAATGCCTATTTGTTGTGTTTTTTATTTCATCATTGCTACTCTGTCCAAACTCTTGTTTGTATTGCGTCAGAATAAAAAATTTGGGAAGGAAGAAGGCAAAACCAACTCAGACCCAGAAAACATTTAGGAAATTGCCACTCAAGAAACCAAAAGTCAGCTGAAGAACCCACAACAATGACAGCAAGCCAGAATTGGAGCAAGCCAACAGCTGTACCCTGATTGAAAAAGAACCTTCCTCTTGTGCCCTGAACTCAATATGCCAGCCTCAAAAGCAAAGCTCACATCAGAAAATTCATTACAAACCATGATAAATAAGAAAAATGAGAAAAAAGCCAAAGAAATGCAGGAGTTCTTAGGGATATTGGGCTTGAATTATGGCCATGTAAACGGCTGTTTCCAGATTCATCCACACCTCCCAACTGAGTGTCTTTGGTTTCTGAATGAATTAACAAAAAAATCGCAGTGAAACTCGGTTTTGGAGGCAATTAATATCTGTCACCTCAGCCAGAGTGTTCAATTTTACTTTCGAAAACACAAAAACTTACCTTGCTCGTGTTACCTGTACATATATAAGCATCAAACGCATATTTGTTGTGCTTTTTATTTCATAATGGCTACTCTGTCCAAACTCTTGTTTGTATTACGTCAGAATACAAAATTTGGAAAGGAACAAGGCAAAACCAACTCAGACCCAGAAAATATTTAGGAAATTGCCGCTCAAGAAACCACAAATCAGCAGAGGCACCCAAAACCTTGAAAGCAAGACAGAATTGGAGCAAGCCAACAGCTGTGCCCTGTTTTAAAAAGACCATTCCTGCGGTGCCCTGAACTCCATATTGCAGCCTCAAAACCAAAGCTCCCATCAGAAAATTCATTACAAACCACGATAAATAAGGGAAATCTGAGAAAGCCAAAGTAATTCAAGAGTCCTTTGTGGTATTTGGCTGGATTTAGACACAAAGAAACTGGCTGTTTCCAGATTCATCCCCCCCTTCCACAGACAGACCTTGGAATTCTGATTGAATTCACCTCAAAATCGCACTCACACTCAATTTGGAGGGAATTAGAATCTGTCCCCTCAGCAGAAGTGTTCCATGTCATTTTCCAAAACACAGAAACTCATCTTGGTCGAGTTGCCTGTAGATTTCTAATCCTGAAAGGGCAATTTGCTGTGTATTTTTTTTTCTTTCGTAATGGCTACTCTGCCAAAATCTTGCTTGTATTGATTCAGAATACAAAATTTGGGAATAAGAAGGCCAAACCGACTCAGACCCAGAAAACATTTAGGAAATTGCTGCTCAAGAAACCACAAATCGGCTGAGGCACCCAAAACTATGACAGCAAGCCAGAATTGGAGCAAGCCAACAGCTGTGCCCTGATTGAAAAAGAACCTTCCTCTTGTGCCCTGAGCTCAATATACCAGCCTCAAAACCAAAGCTCACATCAGAAAATTCATTACAAACCATGATAAATAAGAAAAATGAGAAAAAAGCCAAAGAAATGCAGGAGTTCTTAGTAATATTGGGCTTGATTTTTTGCCATGTAAACGGCTGTTTCCAGATTCATCCACACCTCCCAACTGAGTGTCTTTGGTTTCTGAATGAATTAACAAAGAAATCGCAGTGAAACTCGGTTTGGAGGCAATTAATATCTGTCAGCTCAGCCAAAGTGTTCCATTTTATCTTCCAAAACCCAAAAACTCACCTTAGTCTTCTTACCTGTAGATTTCAAAACTTCAAATGCCTATTTGTTTTGTTTTTTTTTTCATAATTGCTACTCTGTCCAAACTCTTGTTTGTATTGCGTCAGAATACAAAATTTGGGAAGGAAGAAGGCAAAACCAACTCAGACCCAGAAAACATTTAGGAAATTGCCACTCAAGAAACCAAAAGTCAGCTGAGGAACCCACAACAATGACAGCAAGCCAGAATTGGAGAAAGAGAACAGCTTTGCCCTGATTGAAAAAGAACCTTCCTCTTGTGCCCTGAACTCCATATGCCAGCCTGAAAACCAAAGCTCACATCAGAAAATTCATTACAAACCATGATAAATAAGAAAAATGAGAAAAAAGCCAAAGAAATGCAGGAGTTCTTAGGGATATTGGGCTTGAATTATGGCCATGTAAACGGCTGTTTCCAGATTCATCCACACCTCCCAACTGAGTGTCTTTGGTTTCTGAATGAATTAACAAAAAAATTACAGTGAAACTCGGTTTTGGAGGCAATTAATATCTGTTACCTCAGCCAGAGTGTTCAATTTTACTTTCGAAAACACAAAAACTTACCTTGCTCGTGTTACCTGTACATATATAAGCTTCAAACGCATATTTGTTGTGTTTTTTATTTCATAATGGCTACTCTGTCCAAACTCTTGTTTGTATTACGTCAGAATACAAAATTTGGAAAGGAAGAAGGCAAAACCAACTCAGACCCAGAAAACATGTAGGAAATTGCCGCTAAAGAAACCAAAAACAGCTGAGGCACGCAAAACAATGACAGCAAGCCAGAATTGCAACAAGCCAACAGCTGTGTCCTGTTTGAAAAAGACCATTGATCCGGTGCCCTGAACTCAATATGCCAGCCTCAAAACCAAAGCTCACATCAGAAAATTCATTACAAACCATGATAAATCAGAAAAATGAGACAAAAGCCAAAGAAATGCACGAGTTCTTAGTGATATTTGGCTGGATTTAGACACAAGGAAACTGGCTGTTTAAAGATTCATCCCCCCTTCCACTGACTGACTTTGGAATTCTGATTGATTTCACCTGAAAATCCCACTCACACTCAATTTGGAGGGAATTAGAATCTGTCCCCTCAGCAGAAGGGTTCCATGTCATTTTCCAAAACACAGAAACTAATGTTGATCATGTTGCCAGTAGATTTCTTATCCTGAAAGGGCAATTTCTGTGTTTTTTTTTCTTTCATAATGGCTACTCTGTCCAAATCTTGCTTGTATTGCATCAGAATACAAAATATGGGAATAAGAAGGCAAAACCGACTCAGACCCAGAAAACATTAAGGAAATTGCCGCTCAAGAATCCACAAATCGGCTGAGGCACCCAAAACTATGACAGCAAGCCAGAATTGGAGCAAGCCAACAGCTGTGCCCTGATTGAAAAAGAACCTTCCTCTTGTGCCCTGAATTCAATATGCCAGCCTCCAAACCAAAGCTCACATCAGAAAATTCATTACAAACCATGATAAATAAGAAAAAAGAGAAAAAAGCCAAAGAAATGCAAGAATCCTTAATGATATTGGGCTTGATTTAGTCGCAAGGAAACCGGCTGTTCCCGGATTCATCCACCCCTCCAGCTGACTGCCTGTGGAATTCTGACTGAATTACCCTGAAAATCGCAGTGAAACTCAGTTTGGAGTCAATTAATATCTGTGACCTCAGCCAAAGTGTAACATTTTTTTTTCCAAAACACAAAAACTCACCTTGGTCATGTAACCTGTAGATTTTTAAGCTTCAAATGCCCATTTGTCGTGTTTTGTATTTCATAATCGGTACTCTGCCCAAACTCATGTTTGTATGGCGTCAGAATACAAAATTTGGGAAGGAGGAAGGCAAAACCAAATCAGACCAAGAAAACATTTAGGAAATTGCCGCTCAACAAACCAAAATTGAGCTGAGGCACCCAAAACAATGACAGCAAGCCAGAATTGGAGCAAGCCAACAGCTGTGCCCTGTTTGAAAAAGACCATTCCTGCAGTACCCTGAAGTCCATATTCCAGCCTCAAAACCAAAGCTCACATCAGAAAATTCATTACAAACCATGATAAATAATGGAAATGAGAAAAAGCCAAAGAAATGCAAGCCTGTGGAATCCTAACTGAATTTACTGAATTAATCTGAAAATCGCAGTGAAACTCGGTTCTGGAGGCAATTAATATCTGTCACCTCAGCCAGAGTGTTCAATTTTAATTTCGAAAACAAAAAATCATACCTTGGTCTTGTGACCAGTACATATATAAGCTTCAAACGCATATTTGTTGTGTTTTTTATTTCATAATGGCTACTCTGTCCAAACTCTTGTTTGTATTACGCCAGAATACAAAATTTGGGAAGGAAGAAGGCAAAACCTACTCAGAGCCAGAAAACATGTAGGAAATTGCCGCTCAAGAAACCACAAATGGGCTGAGGCACCCAAAACCTTGAAAGCAAGCCAGAATTGGAGCAAGCCAACAGCTGTGCCCTGATTGAACTAAACCATTAATCCAGTGCCCTGATCTCCATATTCCAGCCTCAAAACCAATGCTCACAAAAAAAAAATCATTACAAACAATGATAAATAAGGGAAATCTGAGAAAGCCAAAGTAATTCAAGAGTCCTTTGTGGTATTTGGCTGGATTTAGACAGAAGGAAACAGGCTGTTTCCAGATTCATCCCCCCCTTCCACAGACTGACTTTGGAATTCTGACTCAATTCACCTCAAAATCGCACTCACACTCAATTTGGAGGGAATTAGTATCTGTCCCCTCAGCAGAAGTGTTCCATGTCATTTTCCAAAACACAAAAACTCATCTTAGTCGTGTTGCCTGTAGACTTCTAATCCTGAAAGGGCAATTTACTGTGTTTTTTTTTTTTTCTTTCATAATGGCTACTCTGTCCAAAATCTTGCTTGTATTGCGTCAGAATACAAAATTTGGGAATAAGAAGGCAAATCCGACTCAGACCCAGAAAACATTTAGGAAACTGCAGAAAAAGAATCCACAAATCAGCTAAGGAATCCAAAACAATGACAGCAAGCAGAACTGGAGCACGCCAACAGCTGTGCCCTGATTGAAAAAGAACCTTCCTCTTGTGCCCTAAACTCAATATGCCAGCCACAAAACCAAAGCTCACATCAGAAAATTCATTTCAAACCATGATAAATAGGAAAAATCAGAAAAAAGCCAAAGAAATGCAAGTTTTCTTAGTGATATTGGGCTTGATTTATTCCTAAGTAAACAGCTGTTTCCAGATTCATCCACAACTCCCAGCTGAGTGAATAGGGATTCTGACTGAATTCACCTCAAAATGGCAGTGAAATTCGGTTTGGAGACAATTAATATCTTTCACCTCAGCCAAAGTGTTCCATTTTATTTTCCAAAACAAAAAAACTCACTTTGGTCATGTTTCCTATAGATTTCAAAGCGTCAAACACCTATTTGTTGTGTTTTTTATTTCATAATGGCTACTCTGTCCAAAATCTTGCTTGTATTGCATCAACATACAAAATTTCGGAAGGTAGAAGGCAAAGCCAACTCAGACCCAGAAAACATTTAGGAAATTGCCACTCAAGAAACCAAAAGTCAGCTGAGGCTCCCAAAACCATGACAGCAAGCCAGAATTGGAGCAGGCAATCAGCTGAGTCCTGATTGAAAAAGGCCATTCTTCCGGTACCCTGAACTCCATATTCCAGCCTCAAAACCAAAGCTCACATCAGGAAATTCATTACAAACCACGATACATAAGAAAAATGAGAAAAAAGCCAAGAAATGCAAGAAACCATAATGATATTGAGCTGGATTTAGTTGCAAGGAAACCGGCTGTTCCCGGATTCATCCAACACTCCAGCTGACTGCGTGTGGAATTCTGACTGAATTAACCTGAAAATTGCAGTGAAACTCAGTTTGGAGGCAATTAATATCTGTCACCTCAGCCAAAGAGTTCCATTTTATTTTCCAAAACACAAAAACTCACCTTGGTCTTGTTACCTGTAGATTTCCAAGCTTCAAATGCCTATTTGTTGTGTTGTTTATTTCATAATGGCTACTCTGTCCAAACTCTTCTTTGCATTGCATCAGAATACAAAATTTGGGAATAAGAAGGCAAATCCAACTCAGACACAGAAAACATTTATGAAATTGCCACTCAAGAAACCACGAATCATCTGAGGCATCCAAAACAATGACAGCAAGCCGGAATTGGAGAAAATCAACAACTGTGCCCTGATTGAAACAGAACCATCCTCTTGTGCCCTGAACTCAATATGCCAGCCTCAAAACCAAAGCTCACATCAGAAAATGCATTACAAACCATTACAAATAAGAAAAATGAGAAAAAAGCCAAAGAAATGCAAGAATCCATAATGATATTGGACTTGATTTAGTCGCAAGGAAATTGGCTGTTCCCAGATTCATCCACCCCTCCAGCTGACTGCCTGTGGAATTCTGACTGAATTAACCTGAAAATCGCAGTGAAACTCAGTTTGGAGGCAATTAATATCTGTCACCTCAGCCAAAGTGTTCCATTTTATTTGCCAAAACACAAAACCTCATCTTGTCCTGTTACCTGTAGATTTCTGAGCTTCAAACGCCTATTTATAGTGTTTTTTATTTCATAATGGCTACTCTGCCCAAACTCTTGTTTGTATTGCGTCAGAATACAAAATTTGGGAAGGAAGAAGGCAAAACCAACTCAGACCCAGAAAACATTTAGGAAATTGCCGCTCAAGAAACCACAAATCGGCTGAGGCACTCAAAACAATGACAGCAAGCCAGAATTGGAGCAGGCCAACAGCTGTGCCCTGTTTGAAAAAGACTATTCCTCCGGTGCCCTGAACTCCATATTGCAGCCTCAAAACCAAAGCTGACATCAGAAAATTCATTACAAACCATGATAAATAAGAAAAATGAGAAAAAAGCCAAAGAAATGCAAGAATCCATAATGATATGGGGCTTGGTTCAGTCACAAGGAAACCGGCTGTTCCCGGATTCATCCACCCCTCCAGCTGACTGCCTGTGGAATTCTGACTGAATTACCCTGAAAATCGCAGTGAAACTCAGTTTGGAGTCAATTAATATCTGTGACCTCAGCCAAAGTGTTCCATTTTTTTTTTCCAAAACACAAAAACTCACCTTGGTCATGTAACCTGTAGATTTTTAAGCTTCAAATGCCCATTTGTCGTGTTTTGTATTTCATAATCGGTACTCTGCCCAAACTCATGTTTGTATGGCGTCAGAATACAAAATTTGGGAAGGAGGAAGGCAAAACCAAATCAGACCAAGAAAACATTTAGGAAATTGCCGCTCAACAAACCAAAATTGAGCTGAGGCACCCAAAACAATGACAGCAAGCCAGAATTGGAGCAAGCCAACAGCTGTGCCCTGTTTGAAAAAGACCATTCCTGCAGTACCCTGAAGTCCATATTCCAGCCTCAAAACCAAAGCTCACATCAGAAAATTCATTACAAACCATGATAAATAATGGAAATGAGAAAAAGCCAAAGAAATGCAAGCCTGTGGAATCCTAACTGAATTAACTGAATTAATCTGAAAATCGCAGTGAAACTCGGTTCTGGAGGCAATTAATATCTGTCACCTCAGCCAGAGTGTTCAATTTTAATTTCGAAAACAAAAAATCATACCTTGGTCTTGTGACCAGTACATATATAAGCTTCAAACGCATATTTGTTGTGTTTTTTATTTCATAATGGCTACTCTGTCCAAACTCTTGTTTGTATTACGCCAGAATACAAAATTTGGGAAGGAAGAAGGCAAAACCTACTCAGAGCCAGAAAACATGTAGGAAATTGCCGCTCAAGAAACCACAAATGGGCTGAGGCACCCAAAACCTTGAAAGCAAGCCAGAATTGGAGCAAGCCAACAGCTGTGCCCTGATTGAACTAGACCATTAATCCAGTGCCCTGATCTCCATATTCCAGCCTCAAAACCAAAGCTCACAAAAAAAAAATCATTACAAACAATGATAAATAAGGGAAATCTGAGAAAGCCAAAGTAATTCAAGAGTCCTTTGTGGTATTTGGCTGGATTTAGACAGAAGGAAACAGGCTGTTTCCAGATTCATCCCCCCCTTCCACAGACTGACTTTGGAATTCTGACTCAATTCACCTCAAAATCGCACTCACACTCAATTTGGAGGGAATTAGTATCTGTCCCCTCAGCAGAAGTGTTCCATGTCATTTTCCAAAACACAAAAACTCATCTTAGTCGTGTTGCCTGTAGACTTCTAATCCTGAAAGGGCAATTTACTGTGTTTTTTTTTTTTTCTTTCATAATGGCTACTCTGTCCAAAATCTTGCTTGTATTGCGTCAGAATACAAAATTTGGGAATAAGAAGGCAAATCCGACTCAGACCCAGAAAACATTTAGGAAACTGCAGAAAAAGAATCCACAAATCAGCTAAGGAATCCAAAACAATGACAGCAAGCAGAACTGGAGCACGCCAACAGCTGTGCCCTGATTGAAAAAGAACCTTCCTCTTGTGCCCTAAACTCAATATGCCAGCCACAAAACCAAAGCTCACATCAGAAAATTCATTTCAAACCATGATAAATAGGAAAAATCAGAAAAAAGCCAAAGAAATGCAAGTTTTCTTAGTGATATTGGGCTTGATTTATTCCTAAGTAAACAGCTGTTTCCAGATTCATCCACAACTCCCAGCTGAGTGAATAGGGATTCTGACTGAATTCACCTCAAAATGGCAGTGAAATTCGGTTTGGAGACAATTAATATCTTTCACCTCAGCCAAAGTGTTCCATTTTATTTTCCAAAACAAAAAAACTCACTTTGGTCATGTTTCCTATAGATTTCAAAGCGTCAAACACCTATTTGTTGTGTTTTTTATTTCATAATGGCTACTCTGTCCAAAATCTTGCTTGTATTGCATCAACATACAAAATTTCGGAAGGTAGAAGGCAAAGCCAACTCAGACCCAGAAAACATTTAGGAAATTGCCACTCAAGAAACTAAAAGTCAGCTGAGGCTCCCAAAACCATGACAGCAAGCCAGAATTGGAGCAGGCAATCAGCTGAGTCCTGATTGAAAAAGGCCATTCTTCCGGTACCCTGAACTCCATATTCCAGCCTCAAAACCAAAGCTCACATCAGGAAATTCATTACAAACCACGATACATAAGAAAAATGAGAAAAAAGCCAAGAAATGCAAGAAACCATAATGATATTGAGCTGGATTTAGTTGCAAGGAAACCGGCTGTTCCCGGATTCATCCAACACTCCAGCTGACTGCGTGTGGAATTCTGACTGAATTAACCTGAAAATTGCAGTGAAACTCAGTTTGGAGGCAATTAATATCTGTCACCTCAGCCAAAGTGTTCCATTTTATTTTCCAAAACACAAAAACTCACCTTGGTCTTGTTACCTGTAGATTTCCAAGCTTCAAATGCCTATTTGTTGTGTTGTTTATTTCATAATGGCTACTCTGTCCAAACTCTTCTTTGCATTGCATCAGAATACAAAATTTGGGAATAAGAAGGCAAATCCAACTCAGACACAGAAAACATTTATGAAATTGCCACTCAAGAAACCACGAATCTTCTGAGGCATCCAAAACAATGACAGCAAGCCGGAATTGGAGAAAATCAACAACTGTGCCCTGATTGAAACAGAACCATCCTCTTGTGCCCTGAACTCAATATGCCAGCCTCAAAACCAAAGCTCACATCAGAAAATGCATTACAAACCATTACAAATAAGAAAAATGAGAAAAAAGCCAAAGAAATGCAAGAATCCATAATGATATTGGACTTGATTTAGTCGCAAGGAAATTGGCTGTTCCCAGATTCATCCACCCCTCCAGCTGACTGCCTGTGGAATTCTGACTGAATTAACCTGAAAATCGCAGTGAAACTCAGTTTGGAGGCAATTAATATCTGTCACCTCAGCCAAAGTGTTCCATTTTATTTGCCAAAACACAAAACCTCATCTTGTCCTGTTACCTGTAGATTTCTGAGCTTCAAACGCCTATTTATAGTGTTTTTTATTTCATAATGGCTACTCTGCCCAAACTCTTGTTTGTATTGCGTCAGAATACAAAATTTGGGAAGGAAGAAGGCAAAACCAACTCAGACCCAGAAAACATTTAGGAAATTGCCGCTCAAGAAACCACAAATCGGCTGAGGCACTCAAAACAATGACAGCAAGCCAGAATTGGAGCAGGCCAACAGCTGTGCCCTGTTTGAAAAAGACTATTCCTCCGGTGCCCTGAACTCCATATTGCAGCCTCAAAACCAAAGCTGACATCAGAAAATTCATTACAAACCATGATAAATAAGAAAAATGAGAAAAAAGCCAAAGAATTCCAAGAATGCATAATGATATTGGGCTTGATTTAGTCTTAAGGAAACCGGCTGTTCCTGGATTCATCGACCACTGCAGCTGACTGTCTGTGGAATTCTGACTGAATTCACCTGAAAATCGCAGTGAAACTCAGTTTGGAGGCAATTAATATCTGTCACCTCAGACCATTTTATTATCCAAAACACATAACCTCACCTTGGTCGTGTTACCTGTAGATTTCTAAGCTTCAAACGCCTATATGCTATGTTTTTCATTACAAAATGGCTACTCTGCAAAAACTCTTGTTTGTATTGCGTCAGAATACAAAATTTGGGAAGGAAGAAGGCAAAATCAACTCAGACCCAGAAAACATGTAGGAAATTGCCGCTCAAGAAACCACAAATCGGCTGAGGCACTCAAAGCAATGACAGCAAGCCAGAATTAGAGCAGACTAACAGCAGTGCCCTGATTGAAAAAGACCATTCCCCCGGTACCCTGAACTCCATATTGCAGCCTCATAACCAAAGCTGACATCACAAAATTCATTACAAACCATGATAAATAAGAAAAATGTGAAAAATCCAAAGAAATGCAAGAATCCATAATGATATTGGGCTTGATTTAGTCGCAAGGAAACGGGCTGTTCCCGGATTCATCCACCCCTCCAGCTGACTTCCTGTGGAATTCTGACAGAATTAACCTGAAAATCGCAGTGAAACTCAGTTTGGAGGCAATTAATATCTCTCAAATCAGCCAAAGTGTTCCATTTTATTTTCCAAAACACAAAAACTCACCTCGGTCGTGTTACCTGTAGATTTCTAAGCTTCAAACGCCTATGTGTTGTGTTTTTTATTTCATAATGGCTACTCTACCCAAACTCTTCTTTCTATGGCGTCAGAATACAAAATTTGGGAAGGAAGGGGGCAAAACCAACTCAGACCCAGAAAACATGTAGGAAATTGCCGCTCAAGAATCCACAAATCGGCTGAGGCACTCAAAAGAATGACAGCAAACCAGAATTGGAGCAGGCCAACAGCTGTGCCCTGTTTGAAAAAGACCATTCCTCCGTTACTCTGAACTCCATATTGCAGCCTCAAAACCAAAACTCACATCAGAAAATTCATTAGAAACGATGATAAATATGAAAACGAAGAAAAAAGCCAAAGAAATGCAAGAATCCATAATGCTATTGGGCTTGATTGAGTCGCAAAGAAACCGGTTGTTCCCGGATTCATCCACCCCTCCAGCTGACAGCCTGTGGAATTCTGACTGAATTAACCTGAAAATCGCATTGAAACTCTTTTTGGAGGCAATTAATATCTGTCACCTCAGCCAAAGTGTTCCATTTGATTTTCCAAAACACAAAAACTCACCTTGGTCGTGTTACCTGTAGATTTCTAAGCTTCAAATGCCTATTTGTTGTGTTTTTTATTTCATAATGGCTACTCTGCTGAAACTCTTGTTTGTATTGCGTCAGAATACAAAATTTGACAAGGAAGAAGGCAAAAGCAACTCAGACCCAGAAAACATTCAGAAAATTGCCGCTCAAGAAACCACAAATAAGCTGAGGCACCCAAAATAAAATGACAGCAAGCCAGAATTGGAGCAGGCCAACAGCTGTGCCCTGTTTGAAAAGGACCATTCCTCCGGTGCCCTGAACTCAAAATGCCAGCCTCAAAACCAAAGCTCACATCAGAAAATTCATTACAAACCATGATAAATAAGAAAGATGAGAAAAAAGCCAAAGAAATGCAAGAATCCATAATGATATTGGGCTTGATTTAGTCGCAAGGAAACCATCTTTCCCGGATTCATCCACCCCTCCAGCTGACTGCCTGTGGAATTCTGACAGAATTAACCTGAAAATCGCAGTGAAACTCAGTTTGGAGGCAATTAATATGTGTCACCTCAGCCAAAGTGTTCCATTTGATTTTCCAAAACACAAAATCTCACCTTGGTCGTGTTACCTGTAGATTTCTAAGCTTCAAACTCCTATTTCTTGTGTTTTTTTTTATTTCATAATGGCTACTCTGTCCAACCTCTTTTTTGTATGGCGTCAGAATACAAAATTTGGGAAGGAAGAAGGCAAAACCAACTCTGATCCAGAAAACATTTAGGAAATTGCCACTCAACACACCAAAAATCAGCTGAGGCACCCAAAACAATGACAGCAAGCCAGAACTGG
This sequence comes from Oryctolagus cuniculus, assembly GCF_051225735.1. Classification (NCBI taxonomy): domain Eukaryota; kingdom Metazoa; phylum Chordata; class Mammalia; order Lagomorpha; family Leporidae; genus Oryctolagus; species Oryctolagus cuniculus. The sequence continues at coordinate 1,480,397 of NW_028301697.1, read as the reverse complement.
AGCAAGCAAATGGCTGTGCCCTGTTTGAAAAAGAACCTTCCTCTTGTGCCCTGAACTCCATATTGCAGACTCAAAACCAAAGCTCACATCAGAAAATTCACTACAAACCATGATACATAAGAAAAATGAGAAAAAAGCCAAAGAAATGCAAGAATCCATAATGATATTGGGCTTGATTTAGTCTCAAGGAAATCAGCTCTTCCCAGATTCATCCCACCCTCCAGCTGACTACCTGTGGAATTTTGACTGAATTAACCTGAAAATCACAGTGAAACTCAGTTTGGAAGCAATTAATATCTGTCACCTCAGCCAAAGTGTTCCATTTGATTTTCCAAAACACAAAAACTCACCATGGTCGAGTTACCTGCAGATTTCTAAGCTTCAAAAGCATATTTGTTGTGGTTTTTATTTCATAATGGCTACTTTAACCAAACTCTTTTTTGTATTGCGTCAGAATACAAAATTTGACAAGGAAGAAGGCAAAACCAACTCAGACGCAGAAAACATTTAGGAAATTGCCGCTCAAGAAACCAAAAGTCAGCAGAGGTACCCAAACCAATTACATTAAACCAGAATTGGAGCAAGCAAAGAGCTGTGCCCTGATTGAAAAAGAACCATCCTCTTCTGCCCTGAACTCCATCTTCCAGACTCAAAACCAAAGCTCACATCAGATAATTCATTACACACCATGATAAATAAGAAAAATGAGAATAAATCCAAAGAAATGCAAGATTCCATAATGATATTAGGTTTGATTTAGTCGCAAGGAAACCGGTTGTTCCCAGATTCATCCACCCCTCCAGCTGACTGCCTGTGGAATTCTGACTGAATTCACCTGAAAATCGCAGTGAAACTCAGTTTGGAGGCAATTAATATCTGTCTCCTCAGGCAAAGTGTTCCATTTGATTTTCTAAAACACAAAAACTCACCTTGGTCGTATTACCTGTAGATTTCTAAGCTTTAAGCGCATATTTGTAGTGTTTTTTATTTCATAATGGCTACTCTGCCGAAATTCTTGTTTGCATGCCATCAGAAAAGAAAATTTGGGAAGGAAGAAGGCAAAACCAACTCAGACCCAGCAAACATTTAGGAAATTGCCGCTCAAGAAACCAAAATTCAGCTGAGGCACCCAAAGAAATGATAGCAAGCCAGATTTGGAGCTGGCCAACAGCTATGCCCTGTTTTAAAAAGAGTATTCCTCCGGTACCCTGAACTCCATATGCCAGCCTCAAAACCAAAGCTCACATCAGAAAATTCATTACACACCATGATAAATAAGAAAAATGAGAAAAAAGCCAAAGAAATGCAAGAATCCATAATGATATTGGGCTTGATTGAGTCGCAAGGAAACCGGCTGTTCCCAGATTCATCCACCACTCCTGCTGACTGCCTGTGGAATTCTGACTGAATTAACCAGAAAATCGCAGTGAAACTCACTTTGGAGGCAATATATATCTGTGACCTCAGCCAAAGTATTCCATTTGATTTTCCAAAACATAAAAACATACCTTGGTTATGTTACCTGTAGATTTCTAAGCTTCAAAGGCCTATTTGTAGTGTTTTTTAATTCATAATGGCAACTCTGTCCAAACTATTGGTTGTATCGTGTCAGAATACAATATTTGGGAAGGAAGAAGGCAAAACCAACTAAGATCCAGAAAACATTTAGTAAATTGCCACTCAAGAAACCAAAAGTCAGCTGAGGCACCCAAAACAATGACAGCAAGGCAGAATTGGAGCATGCCAACAGCTGTGCCCTGATTGAAAAAGAACCTTCCTCTGGTGACCTGAACTCAATATGCCAGCCTCAAAACCAAAGCTCACATCAAAAAATTCATTACAAACCATGATAAATAAGAAAAATGAGAAAAAAGCAAAAGAAATGCAAGAATCCATAATGATATTGGGCTGGATTTAGTCGCCAGGAAACCGGCTATTCCCGGATTCATCCACCGCTCCTGCTGATTGCCTGTGGAATTCTGACTGAATTCACCTGAAAATCGCAGTGAAACTCAGTTTGGAGGCAATTAATATCTGTCTCCTCAGGCAAAGTGTTCCATTTGATTTTCCAAAACACAAAAACTCACCTTGGTCGTGTTACCTGTAGATTTCTAAGCTTCAAACGCCTATTTGCTGTGTTTTTCATTACAAAATGGCTACTCTGCCCAAACTCTTGTTTGTATTGTGGCAGAATACAAAATTTGGGAAGGAAGAAGGCAAAACCAACTTAGACGCAGAAAACATTTAGGATATTGCCGCTCAAGAAACCACAAATCGTCTGAGGCTCCCAAAACAATGACAGCAAGCCAGAATTGGAGCAGGCCAAGAGCTGTGCCCTGTTTGAAAAAGACCATTCCCAGCCGGCTCCGCGGCTCATTAAGCTAATCCTCCACCTAGCGGCCCCAGCACACCAGGTTCTAGTCCCGGTCTGGGTGCGGATTCTGTCCCGGTTGCCCCTCTTCCAGGCCAGCCCTCTGCTGTGGCCAGGGAGTGCAGTGGAGGATGGCCCAAGTGCTGGGGCACTGCACCCCATGGGAGACCAGGAAAAGCACCTGGCTCCTGGTTCCTGCAATCGGATCAGCGCGGTGCGCCCGCCGCAGCACACTGGCCGCGGCGGCCATTGGAGGGTGAACCAACGGCAAAGGAAGAAATTTCTCCCTGTCTCTCTCTCTCACTGTCCACTCTGCCTGTCAAGAAAAAAAAAAAAGGAAAAAGACCATTCCCGCGGATCCTGAACTCCATATTGCAGCTTCAAAACCAAAGCACACCTCAGAAAATTCATTACAAAACATGATAAATAAGAAAAAGGCCAAAGAAATGCAAGAATCCATTATGATATTGGGCTTGATTCACTCGAAGGAAACAGGCTGTTCCAGGATTCATCCACCCCTGCAGCTGACTGCCTGTGGTATTCTGACTGAATTAACCTGAAAATCACAGTGAAACTCAGTTTGGAGGCAATTAATATCTGTCACCTCAGCCAAAGTGTTCCATTTGATTTTCCAAAACACAAAAACTCACCTTGGTCGTGTTACCTGTAGATTTCTAAGCTTCAAATGCCTATTTGTTGTGTTTTTTATTTCATAATACCTACTCTGTCCAAACTCTTGTTTGTATTGCATCAGAATACAAAATTTGGGAAGGAAGAAGGCAAAACCAACACAGACCCAAAAAACATCTAGTAAATTGACACACTAGAATCCACAAATTTGCTGAAGCACTCAAAACATTGACAGCAAGCCAGAATTGGAGGAGGCCAACAGCTGTGCCCTGATTGAAAAGAACCATCCTCTTGTTCCCTGAACCCAATATGCCAGCCTTAAAACCAGAGCTCACATCAGAAAATTTATTACAAACCATGATACATAAGAGAAATGAGAAAAAGCCAAAGAAATGCAAGAATCCATAATGATATTGGGCTTGATTTAGTCGCAAGGAAACCAGCTGTTCCTGGATTCATCCACCCCTGCAGCTTAATGCCTGTGGAATTCTGATGGAATTAACCTGAAAATCACAGGGACACTCAGTTTGGAGGCAATTAATATCTGTCACCTCAGCCAAAGTGTTCCATTTTCTTTTCCAAAACACAAAAACTCACCTTGGTCGTGTTACCTGTAGATTTCTGAGCTTCAAACGCCTATTTGTTGTACTTTTTATTTCATAATACCTACTCTGTCCAAACTCTTGTTTGTATTGCATGAGAATACAAAATTTGCGAAGGAAGAAGGCAAAACCAACTCAGACCCAGAAAATATTTAGGAAATTACTGCTCGAGAAACCACAAATCAGCTGAGGCACCCAAAACAATGACAGCAAGCCAGAATTGGAGCAAGCCAACAGCTGTGCCCTGATTGAAAAAGAACCTTCCTCTTGTGCCCTGAACTCAATATGCCAGCCTCAAAACCAAAGCTCACATCAGAAAATTCATTACAAACCACGATAAATAAGGGAAATCTGAGAAAGCCAAAGAAATTCAAGAGTCCTTTGTGGTATTTGGCTGGATTTAGACACAAGGAAACTGGCTGTTTCAGGATTCATCCCACCCTTAAACAGACTGACTTTGGAATTCTGATTGAATTCACCTCAAAATTGCACTCACACTCAATTTGGAGGAAATTAGTATCTGTCCCCTCAGCAGAAGGGGTCACTTTCCAAAACACAGAAACTCATCTTGATTGTGTTGCCTGTACAGTTCTAATCCTGAAAGGCCAATTTGCTTTTTTTTTTTTTTTTTTTCTTTCATAATGGCTACTCTGTAAAAATCTTGCTTGTATTGCATCAGAATACAAAATTTGGGAATAAGAAGGCAAAAGTAACTCAGACCCAGAAAACATTTAGGATATTGCCACTCAAGAATCCACAAATCAGCTGAGGCACCCAAAACAATGACAGCAAGCCAGAATTGGAGCAACCCAACAGCTGTGCCCTGATTGAAAAACAACCCTCCTCTTGTGCACTGAACTCAATATGCCAGCTTAAAACCAAAGCTCACATCAGAAAATTCATTACAAACCATGATAAATAAGAAAAATGAGAAAAAGCCAAAGAAATGCAAGAATCCATAATGATATTGGGCTTGATTTAGTCGCATGGAAATCGGCTCGTCCAAGATTCATCCCCCCCTCCAGCTGACTGCCTGTGGAATTCTGACTGAATTAACCTGAAAATCGCAGTGACAATCAGTTTGGAGGCAATTACTATCTGTCACCTCAGCCAAAGTGTTCCACTTTATTTTCCAAAACACAAAAACTCACTTGGTCTTGTTACCTGTAGATGTATAAGCTTCAAACGCCTATTTGTTGTGTTTTTTATTTCATAATGGCTATTCTGTACAAACTCTTCTTTGCATTGCCTCAGAATACAAAATTTGGGAAGGAAGAAGGCAAAACCAACTCAGACCCATAAAACATTTAGGAAATTGCCGCTCAAGAAACCAAAATCAGCTGAGGCACCCAAAACAATGACAGCAAGCCAGAATTGGAGCAAGCCAACAGCTGTGCCCTGTTTGAAATAGAACCATCCTCTTGTGCCCTGAACTCAATATGCCAGCCTCAAAACCAAAGCTCACATCAGAAAATTCATTACAAACCATGATACAAAAGAAAAATGAGAAAAATCCAAAGCAATGCAAGAATCCATAATGATATTGGGCTTGATTTAGTCACAAGGAAACCAGATGTTCCCGGATGCATCCACCCCTCCAGCTGACTGCCTGTGGAATTCCGACTGAATTAACCTGAAAATTGCAGTGAAACTCAGTTTGGAGGCAATTACTATCTGTCACCTCAGCCAAAGTGTTCCATTTGATTTTCCAAAACACAAAAACTCAACTTGGTCATGTTACCTGTAGCTTCAAATGCCTATTTGTTTTCTTTTTTATTTCATGATGGCTACTCTGTCCAAACTATTGTTTGCATTGTGTCAGAATAAAAAATTTGGGAATAAGAAGGCAAAACCAACTCTGAACCAGTAAACATTTAGGAAATTGCCACTGAAGAAACCAGAAATCGGCTGAGGCACCCAAACCAATGACAGCAAGCCAGAATTGGAGCAAGGCAACAGCTGTTCCCTGATTAAAAAAGAACTGTCCTCTTGCACCCTGAACTCAATATGCCAGCCTGAAAACCAAAGCTCACATCTGAAAATTCATTACAAACCATAATTAATAAGAAAAATGAGAAAAAAAGAAAAAGAAATGCACGAGTTCTTAGTGATATTGTGCTGGATTTAGTCGCAAGGCAACCGGCTGTTCTCGGATTCATCCACCCCTCCAGCTGACTGCCTGTGGAGTTCTGACTGAATTATCCTGAAAATCGCAGTGAAACTCAGTTTGGAGGCAATTAATATCTGTCACCTCAGCCAAAGTTTCCATTGTATTTTCCAAAACAGAAAAACTCACCTTGGTCCTGTTACCTGTAGATTTCTAAGCTACAAACACCTATCTGTTGTGTTTTTTATTTCATAATGGATACTGTGCCTAAACTCTTGTTTGTATTGTGGCAGAATACAAAATTTGGGAAGGAAGAAGGCAAAACCAACTCAGACCCAGAAAACATTTAGGAAATTGCCGCTCAAGGAACCACAAATTGGCTGAGGCACCAAAACCAATGATAGCAAGTCAGAATTGGAGCAAGCCAACAGCTGTGCCCTGATTGAAAAAGAACATCCTCTTGTGCCCTGAACTCAATATGCCAGCCTCAAAACCACAGCTCACATCAGAAAATTCATTACAAACCATGATAAATAAGGAAAATCAGAAAAAAGCCAAAGAAATGCAAGAATCCATAATGATATTGGGCTTGATTCAGTCACAAGGAAACCGGCTGTTACTAGATGCATCCACCCCTCCAGCTGACTGCCTGTGGAATTCTGACTGAATTAACCTGAAAATCGCAGTGAAACTCAGTTTGGAGGCAATTAATATCTGTCACCTCAGCCAAAGTGATCCATTTGATTTTCCAAAACACAAAAACTCACCTTGGTCGTGTTATCTGTAGATTTATATGCTTCGAACATCTTTTGTTGTGTTTTTTATTTCATAATGGCTACTCTGTCGAAACTCTTGTTTGCATTGTGTTAGAATGCAAAATTTGTGAAGGAAGAAGGCAAAACCAATTCAGACCCAGAAAACATTTAGGAAATTGCCACTCAGGAAACCTGAAGTCAGCTGAGGCACCCAAAACAATGACAGCAAGCCAGAATTGGAGCAAGCCAACAGCTGTATACTGTTTGAAAAAGACCATTCCTCCGGTGCCCTGAACTCCATATTGCAGCCTTAAAACCAAAACTCACATCAGAAATTTCATTTCAAACCTTGATAAATAAGGGAAATGTGAAAGAGCCAAGGAAATGCAAGAGTCCTTTGTGATATTTACTGGATTTAGAGAAAAGGAAACTGCCTGTTTCAACATTCATCCCCCCTTCCATAGACTGACTTTGGAATTCTGATTGAATTCACCTCAAAATCTCACTCACACTGTATTTGGAGGGAATTAGAATCTGTCCCCTCAGCAGAACGGTTCCATGTCATTTTCCAAAACACAGAAACTCATATTGGTCGTGTTGCCTGTAGAATTCTAATCCTGAAAGGGCAATATGCTGTTTTTTTTTTTTTTTTTCATAATGGCTACTCTGTCCAAACTCTGCTTGTATTGCATCAGAATACAAGATTTTTGAAGGTAGAAGACAAAACCAACTCAGACCCCGAAAACATTTAGGAAATTTCTGCTGAAGAAACCAAAAGTCAGCTGAGCCACCCAAAACAATGACAGCAAGCCAATTGGAACTAGCCAACAGCTGTGCCCTGATTGAAAAAGAACCTTCCTCTTGTGCCCTGAACTCAATATGCCAGCCTCAAAACCAAAGCTCACATCAGAAAATACATTACAAACCATGATAAATAAGAAAAATGAGAAAAAAGCCAAAGAAATGCAAGAATCCATAATGATATTGGGCTTTTTTAGTCTCAAGGAAACCGGCTGTTCCCGGATTCTTCCATCCCTCCAGCTGACTGCCTGTGGAATTCTGACTGAATTAACCTGTAAATCGCAGTGAAACTCAGTTTGGAGGCAATTAATATTTGTCACCTCAGCCAAATTGTTCCATTTGATTTTCCAAAACAAAAAAACTCACCTCGGTCTTGTTACCTGTAGATTTATAAGCTTCAAAGCCCTATTTGCTGTGGTTTTTATTTCATAATGGCTACTCTGTCCAAACTCTTGTTCGTATTGCGTCAGAATACAAAATTTGGGAAGGAAGACGGCAAAAGCAACTCAGACCCAGAAAACATTTAGGAAATTGGCACTCAAGAAACCACAAATCGGCTGAGGCACCCAAAACAATGACAGCAAGCCAGAAGTGGAGCAAGCCAACAGCTGTGCCCTGATTGAAAAAGAACCTTCCTCTTGTGCCCTGAACTCAATATGCCAGCCTCAAAATCGATGCTCACATCAGAAAATTCATTACAAACCAGGATAAATAAGAAAAATGAGAAATGAGCAAAGAAATGCGCCAGTTCTTAGTGATATTGGGTAGGATTTAGTAACAAGGAAACCGGCTGTTCCCGGATTCATCGAACCCTCCAGGTGACTGCCTGTGGAATTCTGACTGAATTAACCTGATATTCGCAGTGAAACTAAGTTTAGAGTCTATTGAAATCTGTCACCTCAGCCAAAGTGTTCTATTTGATTTTCCAAAACACAAAAACTCACCTTGGTCATGTTACCTGTAGATTTCTTAGCTTCAAATGCCTATTTGTTTTCTTTTTTATTTCATGATGGCTACTCTGTCCAAACTCTTGTTTGTATTGCCTCAGAATACAAAATTTGGGAAGGAAGAAGGCAAAACCAACTCAGACCCAGAAAACATTTAGGAAATTTCCGCTCAATAAACCACACATCTGCTGAGGCACCCAAAACCATGACAGAAAGATAGAATTGGAGCTAACCAACAGCTGTGCCCTGTTTGAAAAAGACCATTAATCCAGTGCCCTGAACTCAACATGCCAGCCTGAAAACCAAAGCTCACATCAGAAAACTCATTACAAACCATGATAAATAACAAAAATGCAAAAAAAGCGAAGAAATGCAAGAATCCATAATGATATTGGGCTTGATTTAGTCGCAAGGAAACCGTCTGTTTTTGTTGTGTTTTTTATTTCATACTGGCTACTGTGCCCAAACTCTTGTTTGCATTGTGTCAGAATACAAAATGTGGAAAGGAACAAGACAAAACCAACTCAGACCCAGGAAACATTTATGAAATTGCCGCTTAAGAAACCAAAAGTCAGCTGAGGTACCCAAAGCAATGACAGCAAGCCAAAATTGGAGCAAGCCAACAGCTGTGCCCTGATTGAAAAAGAACCTTCCTCTTGTGCCCTGAACTCAATATGCCAGCCTCAAAACCAAAGCTCACATCAGAAAATTCATTACAAACCATGATACAAAAGAAAAATGAGAAAAATCCAAAGCAATGCAAGAATCCATAATGATATTGGGCTTGATTTAGTCGCAAGGAAACCAGCTGTTCCTGGATTCATCCACCCCTGCAGCTTAATGCCTGTGGAATTCTGATGGAATTAACCTGAAAATCACAGGGACACTCAGTTTGGAGGCAATTAATATCTGTCACCTCAGCCAAAGTGTTCCATTTTCTTTTCCAAAACACAAAAACTCACCTTGGTCGTGTTACCTGTAGATTTCTGAGCTTCAAACGCCTATTTGTTGTACTTTTTATTTCATAATACCTACTCTGTCCAAACTCTTGTTTGTATTGCATGAGAATACAAAATTTGCGAAGGAAGAAGGCAAAACCAACTCAGACCCAGAAAATATTTAGGAAATTACTGCTCGAGAAACCACAAATCAGCTGAGGCACCCAAAACAATGACAGCAAGCCAGAATTGGAGCAAGCCAACAGCTGTGCCCTGATTGAAAAAGAACCTTCCTCTTGTGCCCTGAACTCAATATGCCAGCCTCAAAACCAAAGCTCACATCAGAAAATTCATTACAAACCACGATAAATAAGGGAAATCTGAGAAAGCCAAAGAAATTCAAGAGTCCTTTGTGGTATTTGGCTGGATTTAGACACAAGGAAACTGGCTGTTTCAGGATTCATCCCACCCTTAAACAGACTGACTTTGGAATTCTGATTGAATTCACCTCAAAATTGCACTCACACTCAATTTGGAGGAAATTAGTATCTGTCCCCTCAGCAGAAGGGGTCACTTTCCAAAACACAGAAACTCATCTTGATTGTGTTGCCTGTACAGTTCTAATCCTGAAAGGCCAATTTGCTTTGTTTTTTTTTTTTTTTCTTTCATAATGGCTACTCTGTAAAAATCTTGCTTGTATTGCATCAGAATACAAAATTTGGGAATAAGAAGGCAAAAGTAACTCAGACCCAGAAAACATTTAGGATATTGCCACTCAAGAATCCACAAATCAGCTGAGGCACCCAAAACAATGACAGCAAGCCAGAATTGGAGCAACCCAACAGCTGTGCCCTGATTGAAAAACAACCCTCCTCTTGTGCACTGAACTCAATATGCCAGCTTAAAACCAAAGCTCACATCAGAAAATTCATTACAAACCATGATAAATAAGAAAAATGAGAAAAAGCCAAAGAAATGCAAGAATCCATAATGATATTGGGCTTGATTTAGTCGCATGGAAATCGGCTCGTCCAAGATTCATCCCCCCCTCCAGCTGACTGCCTGTGGAATTCTGACTGAATTAACCTGAAAATCGCAGTGACAATCAGTTTGGAGGCAATTACTATCTGTCACCTCAGCCAAAGTGTTCCACTTTATTTTCCAAAACACAAAAACTCACTTGGTCTTGTTACCTGTAGATGTATAAGCTTCAAACGCCTATTTGTTGTGTTTTTTATTTCATAATGGCTACTCTGTCAAAACTCTTGTTTGTATTGCCTCAGAATACAAAATTTGGGAAGGAAGAAGGCAAAACCAACTCAGACCCATAAAACATTTAGGAAATTGCCGCTCAAGAAACCAAAATCAGCTGAGGCACCCAAAACAATGACAGCAAGCCAGAATTGGAGCAAGCCAACAGCTGTGCCCTGTTTGAAATAGAACCATCCTCTTGTGCCCTGAACTCAATATGCCAGCCTCAAAACCAAAGCTCACATCAGAAAATTCATTACAAACCATGATACAAAAGAAAAATGAGAAAAATCCAAAGCAATGCAAGAATCCATAATGATATTGGGCTTGATTTAGTCACAAGGAAACCAGATGTTCCCGGATGCATCCACCCCTCCAGCTGACTGCCTGTGGAATTCCGACTGAATTAACCTGAAAATTGCAGTGAAACTCAGTTTGGAGGCAATTACTATCTGTCACCTCAGCCAAAGTGTTCCATTTGATTTTCCAAAACACAAAAACTCAACTTGGTCATGTTACCTGTAGCTTCAAATGCCTATTTGTTTTCTTTTTTATTTCATGATGGCTACTCTGTCCAAACTATTGTTTGCATTGTGTCAGAATAAAAAATTTGGGAATAAGAAGGCAAAACCAACTCTGAACCAGTAAACATTTAGGAAATTGCCACTGAAGAAACCAGAAATCGGCTGAGGCACCCAAACCAATGACAGCAAGCCAGAATTGGAGCAAGGCAACAGCTGTTCCCTGATTAAAAAAGAACTGTCCTCTTGCACCCTGAACTCAATATGCCAGCCTGAAAACCAAAGCTCACATCTGAAAATTCATTACAAACCATAATTAATAAGAAAAATGAGAAAAAAAGAAAAAGAAATGCACGAGTTCTTAGTGATATTGTGCTGGATTTAGTCGCAAGGCAACCGGCTGTTCTCGGATTCATCCACCCCTCCAGCTGACTGCCTGTGGAGTTCTGACTGAATTATCCTGAAAATCGCAGTGAAACTCAGTTTGGAGGCAATTAATATCTGTCACCTCAGCCAAAGTTTCCATTGTATTTTCCAAAACAGAAAAACTCACCTTGGTCCTGTTACCTGTAGATTTCTAAGCTACAAACACCTATCTGTTGTGTTTTTTATTTCATAATGGATACTGTGCCTAAACTCTTGTTTGTATTGTGGCAGAATACAAAATTTGGGAAGGAAGAAGGCAAAACCAACTCAGACCCAGAAAACATTTAGGAAATTGCCGCTCAAGGAACCACAAATTGGCTGAGGCACCAAAACCAATGATAGCAAGTCAGAATTGGAGCAAGCCAACAGCTGTGCCCTGATTGAAAAAGAACATCCTCTTGTGCCCTGAACTCAATATGCCAGCCTCAAAACCACAGCTCACATCAGAAAATTCATTACAAACCATGATAAATAAGGAAAATCAGAAAAAAGCCAAAGAAATGCAAGAATCCATAATGATATTGGGCTTGATTCAGTCACAAGGAAACCGGCTGTTACTAGATGCATCCACCCCTCCAGCTGACTGCCTGTGGAATTCTGACTGAATTAACCTGAAAATCGCAGTGAAACTCAGTTTGGAGGCAATTAATATCTGTCACCTCAGCCAAAGTGATCCATTTGATTTTCCAAAACACAAAAACTCACCTTGGTCGTGTTATCTGTAGATTTATATGCTTCGAACATCTTTTGTTGTGTTTTTTATTTCATAATGGCTACTCTGTCGAAACTCTTGTTTGCATTGTGTTAGAATGCAAAATTTGTGAAGGAAGAAGGCAAAACCAATTCAGACCCAGAAAACATTTAGGAAATTGCCACTCAGGAAACCTGAAGTCAGCTGAGGCACCCAAAACAATGACAGCAAGCCAGAATTGGAGCAAGCCAACAGCTGTATACTGTTTGAAAAAGACCATTCCTCCGGTGCCCTGAACTCCATATTGCAGCCTTAAAACCAAAACTCACATCAGAAATTTCATTTCAAACCTTGATAAATAAGGGAAATGTGAAAGAGCCAAGGAAATGCAAGAGTCCTTTGTGATATTTACTGGATTTAGAGAAAAGGAAACTGCCTGTTTCAACATTCATCCCCCCTTCCATAGACTGACTTTGGAATTCTGATTGAATTCACCTCAAAATCTCACTCACACTGTATTTGGAGGGAATTAGAATCTGTCCCCTCAGCAGAACGGTTCCATGTCATTTTCCAAAACACAGAAACTCATATTGGTCGTGTTGCCTGTAGAATTCTAATCCTGAAAGGGCAATATGCTGTTTTTTTTTTTTTTTTCATAATGGCTACTCTGTCCAAACTCTGCTTGTATTGCATCAGAATACAAGATTTTTGAAGGTAGAAGACAAAACCAACTCAGACCCCGAAAACATTTAGGAAATTTCTGCTGAAGAAACCAAAAGTCAGCTGAGCCACCCAAAACAATGACAGCAAGCCAATTGGAACTAGCCAACAGCTGTGCCCTGATTGAAAAAGAACCTTCCTCTTGTGCCCTGAACTCAATATGCCAGCCTCAAAACCAAAGCTCACATCAGAAAATACATTACAAACCATGATAAATAAGAAAAATGAGAAAAAAGCCAAAGAAATGCAAGAATCCATAATGATATTGGGCTTTTTTAGTCTCAAGGAAACCGGCTGTTCCCGGATTCTTCCATCCCTCCAGCTGACTGCCTGTGGAATTCTGACTGAATTAACCTGTAAATCGCAGTGAAACTCAGTTTGGAGGCAATTAATATTTGTCACCTCAGCCAAATTGTTCCATTTGATTTTCCAAAACAAAAAAACTCACCTCGGTCTTGTTACCTGTAGATTTATAAGCTTCAAAGCCCTATTTGCTGTGGTTTTTATTTCATAATGGCTACTCTGTCCAAACTCTTGTTCGTATTGCGTCAGAATACAAAATTTGGGAAGGAAGACGGCAAAAGCAACTCAGACCCAGAAAACATTTAGGAAATTGGCACTCAAGAAACCACAAATCGGCTGAGGCACCCAAAACAATGACAGCAAGCCAGAAGTGGAGCAAGCCAACAGCTGTGCCCTGATTGAAAAAGAACCTTCCTCTTGTGCCCTGAACTCAATATGCCAGCCTCAAAATCGATGCTCACATCAGAAAATTCATTACAAACCAGGATAAATAAGAAAAATGAGAAATGAGCAAAGAAATGCGCCAGTTCTTAGTGATATTGGGTAGGATTTAGTAACAAGGAAACCGGCTGTTCCCGGATTCATCGAACCCTCCAGGTGACTGCCTGTGGAATTCTGACTGAATTAACCTGATATTCGCAGTGAAACTAAGTTTAGAGTCTATTGAAATCTGTCACCTCAGCCAAAGTGTTCTATTTGATTTTCCAAAACACAAAAACTCACCTTGGTCATGTTACCTGTAGATTTCTTAGCTTCAAATGCCTATTTGTTTTCTTTTTTATTTCATGATGGCTACTCTGTCCAAACTCTTGTTTGTATTGCCTCAGAATACAAAATTTGGGAAGGAAGAAGGCAAAACCAACTCAGACCCAGAAAACATTTAGGAAATTTCCGCTCAATAAACCACACATCTGCTGAGGCACCCAAAACCATGACAGAAAGATAGAATTGGAGCTAACCAACAGCTGTGCCCTGTTTGAAAAAGACCATTAATCCAGTGCCCTGAACTCAACATGCCAGCCTGAAAACCAAAGCTCACATCAGAAAACTCATTACAAACCATGATAAATAACAAAAATGCAAAAAAAGCGAAGAAATGCAAGAATCCATAATGATATTGGGCTTGATTTAGTCGCAAGGAAACCGTCTGTTTTTGTTGTGTTTTTTATTTCATACTGGCTACTGTGCCCAAACTCTTGTTTGCATTGTGTCAGAATACAAAATGTGGAAAGGAACAAGACAAAACCAACTCAGACCCAGGAAACATTTATGAAATTGCCGCTTAAGAAACCAAAAGTCAGCTGAGGTACCCAAAGCAATGACAGCAAGCCAAAATTGGAGCAAGCCAACAGCTGTGCCCTGATTGAAAAAGAACCTTCCTCTTGTGCCCTGAACTCCATATTGCAGCCTCAAAACCAAAGCTCACATCAGAAAATTCATTACAAACCATGATAAATAAGAAAAAAGAGAAAAAAGCCAAAGAAATGCAAGAATCCATAATGATATTGGTTTTGATTTAGTTGCAAGGAAACCGGCTGTTCCCAGATTCATCCACCACTAAAGCTGACTGCCTGTGGAATTCTGACTGAATTAACCTGACAATTGCAGTGAAACTCAAGATACCAAATTTCAGCTGAGGCACCCAAAACAAAGACAATAGCCAGAATTGGAGCACACCAACAGCTGTGCCCTGTTTGAAAAAGACCATTCCTCAGGTGCCCTGAACTCTATATTGCAGCCTCAAAACCAAAGGTCACATCAGAAAATTCATTACAAACCATGATAAATAAGGGAAATGTGAAAAAGCCAAAGAAATGCAAGAGTCCTTTTTGATATTTGGCTGGATTTAGACACAAAGAAACTGGCTGTTTCCAGATACATCCCCCCCTTCCACAGACTGACTTTGGAATTCTGATTGAATTCACCTCAAAATCGCACTCACACTCATTTGGGAGGGAATTAGAATCTGTCCCCTCAGCAGAAGCGTTCTATGTCATTTTCCAAAACACAGAAACTCATCTTGGTTGTGTTGCCTGTAGATTTCTAATCCTGAAAGGACAATGTGCTGTGTTTTTTTTTTTTCTTTCATAATGGCTACTCTCCAAAATCTTGCTTGTATTGCATCAGAATACAAAATTTGGGAATAAGAAGGCAAAACCGACTCAGACCCAGAAAGCATTTAGGAAATTGGCACTCAAGAAACCACAAATCGGCTGAGGCACCCAAAACAATGACAGCAAGCCAGAATTGGAGCAAGCCAACAGCTGTGCCCTGATTGAAAAAGAACCTTCCTCTTGTGCCCTGAACTCAATATGCCAGCCTCAAAACCAAAGCTCACATCAGAAAATTCATTACAAACCATGATAAATAAGGGAAATGTGAAAAAGCCAAAGAAATGCAAGAGTCCTTTGTGATATTTGGCAGGATTTAGACACAAAGAAACTGGCTGTTTCCAGATTCATCCCCCCCTTCCACAGACAGACTTTGGAATTCTGATTGAATTCACCTCAAAATCGCTCTCACACTCCATCTGGAGGGAATTAGAATCTGTCCCCTCAGCAGAAGCGTTCCATGTCATTTTCCAAAACACAGAATCTCATCTTGGTTGTGTTGCCTATGGATTTCTAATCCTGAAAGGTCAATTTGCTGTGTTTTTTTTTTTTCTTTCATAATGGCTACTCTGTCCAAAATCTTGCTTGTATTGCATCAGAATACAAAATTTGGGAAGGAAGAAGGCAAAACCAACTCAGACCCCGAAAACATTTAGGAAATTGCCACACAAGAAACCACAAATCAGCTGAGGCACCCAAAACAATGACAGCAAGCCAGAAGTGGAGCAAGCCAACAGCTGTGCCCTGATGGAAAAAGAACCTTCCTCTTGTGCCTTGAACTCAATATGCCAGCCTCAAAACCAAAGCTCACATCAGAAAATTCATTACAAACCATGATAAATAAGAAAAAAGAGAAAAAAGCCAAAAAAATGCAAGAATCCATAATGATATAGGGCTTGATTTAGTCGCAAGGAAACCGGCTGTTCCCGGATTCATCCACCCCTCCAGCTGACTGCCTGTGGAATTCTGACTGAATTAACCTGAAAATCACAGTGAAACTCAGTTTGGAGGCAATTAATATCTGTCACCTCAGCCAAAGTGTTCCATTTTATTTTCATAAACACAAAAACTCACCTTGGTCATGTTTCCTGTAGATTTCTAAGCTTCAAACGCCTATTTGTTGTGTTTTTTATTTCATAATGGCTATTCTGTACAAACTCTTCTTTGCATTGCATCAGAATACAAAATTTGGGAAGGAAGAAGGCAAAGCCAACACAGACCCTGAAAACATTTGGGAAATTGCCACACAAGAAACCACAAATCGGCTGAGGCACTCAAAACAATGACAGCAAGCCAGAAGTGGAGCAAGCCAACAGCTGTGCCCTGATTAAAAAGAACCATCCTCTTGTGCCCTGAACTCAATATGCCAGCCTCAAAACCAAAGCTCACATCAGAAAATTCATTACAAACCATGATAAATAAGAAAAAAGAGAAAAAAGCCAAAAAAATGCAAGAATCCATAATGATATAGGGCTTGATTTAGTTGCAAGGAAACCGGCTGTTCCCAGATTCATCCACCACTAAAGCTGACTGCCTATGGAATTCTGACTGAATTAACCTGACAATCACAGTGAAACTCAAGAAACCAAATTTCAGCTGAGGCACCCAAAACAAAGACAATAGCCAGAATTGGAGCACGCCAACAGCTGTGCCCTGTTTGAAAAAGACCATTCCTCCGGTGCCCTGAACTCTATATTGCAGCCTCAAAACCAAAGCTCACATCAGAAAATTCATTACAAACCATGATAAATAAGGGAAATGTGAAAAAGCCAAAGAAATGCAAGAGTCCTTTGTGATATTTGGTAGGATTTAGACACAAAGAAACTGGCTGTTTCCAGATTCATCCCCAACTTCCACAGACTGACTTTGGAATTCTGATTGAATTCACCTCAAAATCGCTCTCACACTCATTTGGGAGGGAATTAGAATCTGTCCCCTCAGCAGAAGCGTTCTATGTCATTTTCCAAAACACAGAAACTCATCTCGGTTGTGTTGCCTGTAGATTTCTAATCCTGAAAGGCAATGCGCTTTTTTTTTTTTCTTTCATAATGGCTACTCTCCAAAATCTTGCTTGTATTGCATCAGAATACAAAATTTGGGAATAAGAAGGCAAAACCGACTCAGACCCAGAAAACATTTAGGAAATTGGCACTCAAGAAACCACAAATCGGCTGAGGCACCCAAAACAATGACAGCAAGCCAGAATTGGAGCAAGCCAACAGCTGTGCCCTGATTGAAAAAGAACCTTCCTCTTGTGCCCTGAACTCAATATGCCAGCCTCAAAACCAAAGCTCACATCAGAAAATTCATTACAAACCATGATAAATAAGGGAAATGTGAAAAAGCCAAAGAAATGCAAGAGTCCTTTGTGATATTTGGCTGGATTTAGACACAAAGAAACTGGCTGTTTCCAGATTCATCCCCCCCTTCCACAGACTGACTTTGGAATTCTGATTGAATTCACCTCAAAATCGCTCTCACACTCCATTTGGAGGGAATTAGAATCTGTCACCTCAGCAGAAGCGTTCCATGTCATTTTCCAAAACACAGAATCTCATCTTGGTTGTGTTGCCTATGGATTTCTAATCCTGAAAGGTCAATTTGCTGTGGTTTTTTTTTTTTTTCTTTCATAATGGCTACTCTGTCCAAAATCTTGCTTGTATTGCATCAGAATACAAAATTTGGGAAGGAAGAAGACAAAACCAACTCAGACCCCGAAAACATTTAGTAAATTGCCACACAAGAAACCACAAATCAGCTGAGGCACCCAAAACAATGACAGCAAGCCAGAAGTGGAGCAAGCCAACAGCTGTGCCCTGATTGAAAAAGAACCTTCCTCTTGTGCCCTGAACTCAATATGCCAGCCTCAAAACCAAAGCTCACATCAGAAAATTCATTACAAACCATGATAAATAAGAAAAAAGAGAAAAAAGCCAAAAAAATGCAAGAATCCATAATGATATAGGGCTTGATTTAGTCGCTAGGAAACCGGCTGTTCCCGGATTCATCCACCCCTCCAGCTGACTGCCTGTGGAATTCTGACTGAATTCACCTGAAAATCACAGTGAAACTCAGTTTGGAGGCAATTAATATCTGTCACCTCAGCCAAAGTATTCGATTTTATTTTCATAAACACAAAAACTCACCTTGGTCATGTTACCTGTAGATTTCTAAGCTTCAAACACCTATTTTTTGTGTTTTTTATAAAATAATGGCTATTCTGTGCAAACTCTTCTTTGCATTGCATCAGAATACAAAATTTGGGAATAAGAAGGCAAAACCGACTCAGACCCAGAAAACATTTAGGGAATTGGCACTCAAGAAACCACAAATCGGCTGAGGCATCCAAAACAATGACAGCAAGCCAGAATTGGAGCAAGCCAACAGCTGTGCCCTGATTGAAAAAGAACCTTCCTCTTGTGCCCTGAACTCAATATGCCAGCCTCAAAACCAAAGCTCACATCAGAAAATTCATTACAAACCATGATGAATAGGGGAAATGTGAAAAAGCCAAAGAAATGCAAGAGTCCTTTGTGATATTTGGCAGGATTTAGACACAAAGAAACTGGCTGTTTCCAGATTCATCCCCCCCTTCCACAGACTGACTCTGGAATTCTGATTGAATTCACCTCAAAATCGCTCTCACACTCCATTTGGAGGGAATTAGAATCTGTCCGCTCAGCAGAAGCGTTCCATGGCATTTTCCAAAACACAGAATCTCACCTTGGTTGTGTTGCCTATGGATTTCTAATCCTGAAAGGTCAATTTGCTGTGTTTTTTTTTTTTCTTTCATAATGGCTACTCTGTCCAAAATCTTGCTTGTATTGCATCAGAATACAAAATTTGGGAAGGAAGAAGGCAAAACCAACTCAGACCCCGAAAACATTTAGGAAATTGCCACACAAGAAACCAAAATCAGCTGAGGCACCCAAAACAATGACAGCAAGCCAGAAGTGGAGCAAGCCAACAGCTGTGCCCTGATTGAAAAAGAACCTTCCTCTTGTGCCTGAACTCAATATGCCAGCCTCAAAACCAAAGCTCACATCAGAAAATTCATTACAAACCATGATAAATAAGAAAAATAGAAAAAAGCCAAAAAATGCAAGAATCCATAATGATATAGGGCTTGATTTAGTCGCTAGGAAACTGGCTGTTCCCAGATTCATCCACCCCTCCAGCTGACTGCCTGTGGAATTCTGACTGAATTAACCTGAAAATCACAGTGAAACTCAGTTTGGAGGCAATTAATATCTGTCACCTCAGCCAAAGTGTTCCATTTTATTTTCATAAACACAAAAACTCACCTTGGTCATGTTACCTGTAGATTTCTAAGCTTCAAACGCCTATTTGTTGTGTTTTTTTATTTCATAATGGCTATTCTGTACAAACTCTTCTTTGCATTGCATCAGAATACAAAATTTGGGAAGGAAGAAGGCAAAGCCAACACAGACCCTGAAAACATTTGGGAAATTGCCACACAAGAAACCACAAATCGGCTGAGGCACTCAAAACAATGACAGCAAGCGAGAATTGGAGCAAGCCAACAGCTGTGCCCTGATTGAAAAAGAACCATCCTCTTGTGCCCTGAACTCAATATGCCAGCTTTAAAACCAAAGCTCACATCAGAAAATTCATTACAAACCATGATAAATAAGAAAAAAGAGAAAAATCCAAAGAAATGCAAGAATCCATAATGATATTGGGTTTGATTTAGTTGCAAGGAAACCGGCTGTTCCCAGATTCATCCACCACTAAAGCTGACTGCCTGTGGAATTCTGACTGAATTAACCTGACAATTGCAGTGAAACTCAAGAAACCAAATTTCAGCTGAGGCACCCAAAACAAAGACAATAGCCAGAATTGGAGCACACCAACAGCTGTGCCCTGTTTGAAAAAGACCATTCCTCTGGTGCCCTGAACTCTATATTGCAGCCTCAAAACCAAAGGTCACATCAGAAAATTCATTACAAACCATGATAAATAAGGGAAATGTGAAAAAGCCAAAGAAATGCAAGAGTCCTTTGTGATATTTGGCTGGATTTAGACACAAAGAAACTGGCTGTTTCCAGATTCATCCCCCCCTTCCACAGACTGACTTTGGAATTCTGATTGAATTCACCTCAAAATCGCTCTCATACTCCATTTGGAGGGAATTAGAATCTGTCCCCTCAGCAGAAGCGTTCCATGTCATTTTCCAAAACACAGAAACTCATCTTGGTTGTGTTGCCTGTAGATTTCTAATCCTGAAAGGGCAATGCGCTGTGTTTTTTTTTTTTTTTCTTTCATAATGGCTACTCTCCAAAATCTTGCTTGTATTGCATCAGAATACAAAATTTGGGAATAAGAAGGCAAAACCGACTCAGACCCAGAAAACATTTAGGAAATTGGCACTCAAGAAACCACAAATCTCCTGAGGCACCCAAACAATGACAGCAAGCCAGAATTGGAGCAGGCCAACAGCTGTGACCTGATTGAAAAAGAACCTTCCACTTGTGCCCTGAACTCAATATGCCAGCCTCAAAACCAAAGCTCACATCAGAAAATTCATTACAAACCATGATAAATAAGAAAAAAGAGAAAAAAGCCAAAAAAATGCAAGAATCCATAATGATATAGGGCTTGATTTAGTCGCTAGGAAACTGGCCGTTCCCGGATTCATCCACCCCTCCAGCTGACTGCCTGTGGAATTCTGACTGAATTTACCTGAAAATCACAGTGAAACTCAGTTTGGAGGCAATTAATATCTGTCACCTCAGCCAAAGTATTCCATTTTATTTTCATAAACACAAAAACTCACCTTGGTCATGTTACCTGTAGATTTCTAAGCTTCAAACACCTATTTTTTGTGTTTTTTATTTCATAATGGCTATTCTGTACAAACTCTTCTTTGCATTGCATCAGAATACAAAATTTGGGAATAAGAAGGCAAAGCCGACTCAGACCCAGAAAACATTTAGGAAATTGCCACACAAGAAACCAGAAATCGGCTGAGGCATCCAAAACAATGACAGCAAGCCAGAATTGGAGCAAGCCAACAGCTGTGCCCTGATTGAAAAAGAACCTTCCTCTTGTGCCCTGAACTCAATATGCCAGCCTCAAAACCAAAGCTCACATCAGAAAATTCATTACAAACCATGATAAATAAGAAAAATAGAAAAAAGCCAAAAAAATGCAAGAATCCATATGATATAGGGCTTGATTTAGGTACTAGGAAACCGGCTGTTCCCGGATTCATCCACCCCTCCAGCTGACTGCCTGTGGAATTCTGACTGAATTTACCTGAAAATCACAGTGAAACTCAGTTTGGAGGCAATTAATATCTGTCACCTCAGCCAAAGTGTTCCATTTTATTTTCATAAACACAAAAACTCACCTTGGTCATGTTACCTGTAGATTTCTAAGCTTCAAACGCCTATTTGTTGTGTTTTTTCTTTCATAATGGTTATTCTGTACAAAGTCTTCTTTAAATTGCATCAGAATACAAAATTTGGGAAGGAAGAAGGCAAAGCCAACTCAGACCCTGAAACCATTTGGGAAATTGCCACACAAGAAACCACAAATCGGCTGAGGCACTCAAAACAATGACAGCAAGCCAGAAGTGGAGCAAGCCAACAGCTGTGCCCTGATTGAAAAAGAACCTTCCTCTTGTGCCCTGAACTCCATATTGCAGCCTCAAAACCAAAGCTCACATCAGAAAATTCATTACAAACCATGATAAATAAGAAAAAAGAGAAAAAAGCCAAAGAAATGCAAGAATCCATAATGATATTGGGTTTGATTTAGTTGCAAGGAAACCGGCTGTTCCCAGATTCATCCACCACTAAAGCTGACTGCCTGTGGAATTCTGACTGAATTAACCTGACAATTGCAGTGAAACTCAAGAAACCAAATTTCAGCTGAGGCACCCAAAACAAAGACAATAGCCAGAATTGGAGCACACCAACAGCTGTGCCCTGTTTGAAAAAGACCATTCCTCTGGTGCCCTGAACTCTATATTGCAGCCTCAAAACCAAAGGTCACATCAGAAAATTCATTACAAACCATGATAAATAAGGGAAATGTGAAAAAGCCAAAGAAATGCAAGAGTCCTTTGTGATATTTGGCTGGATTTAGACACAAAGAAACTGGCTGTTTCCAGATTCACCCCCCCCTTCCACAGACTGACTCTGGAATTCTGATTGAATTCACCTCAAAATCGCACTCACACTCATTTGGGAGGGAATTAGAATCTGTCCCCTCAGCAGAAGCGTTCTATGTCATTTTCCAAAACACAGAAACTCATCTTGGTCGTGTTGCCTGTAGATTTCTAATCCTGAAAGGGCAATGCGCTGTGTTTTTTTTTTTTTTTCTTTCTTTCATAATGGCTACTCTCCAAAATCTTGCTTGTATTGCATCAGAATACAAAATTTGGGAATAAGAAGGCAAAACCGACTCAGACCCAGAAAACATTTAGGAAATTGGCACTCAAGAAACCACAAATCGGCTGAGGCACCCAAAACAATGACAGCAAGCCAGAATTGGAGCAAGCCAACAGCTGTGCCCTGATTGAAAAAGAACCTTCCTCTTGTGCCCTGAACTCAATATGCCAGCCTCAAAACCAAAGCTCACATCAGAAAATTCATTGCAAACCATGATAAATAAGTGAAATGTGAAAAAGCCAAAGAAATGCAAGAGTCCTTTGTGATATTTGGCAGGATTTAGACACAAAGAAACTGGCGGTTTCCAGATTCATCTCCCCCTTCCACAGACTGACTTTGGAATTCTGATTGAATTCACCTCAAAATCGCTCTCACACTCCATTTGGAGGGAATTAGAATCTGTCACCTCAGCAGAAGCGTTCCATGTCATTTTCCAAAACACAGAATCTCACCTTGGTTGTGTTGCCTATGGATTTCTAATCCTGAAAGGTCAATTTGCTGTGTTTTTTTTTTTTCTTTCATAATGGCTACTCTGTCCAAAATCTTGCTTGTATTGCATCAGAATACAAAATTTGGGAAGGAAGAAGGCAAAACCAACTCAGACCCCGAAAACATTTAGGAAATTGCCACACAAGAAACCACAAATCAGCTGAGGCACCCAAAACAATGACAGCAAGCCAGAAGTGGAGCAAGCCAACAGCTGTGCCCTGATTGAAAAAGAACCTTCCTCTTGTGCCCTGAACTCAATACGCCAGCCTCAAAACCAAAGCTCACATCAGAAAATTCATTACAAACCATGATAAATAAGAAAAAAGAGAAAAAAGCCAAAAAAATGCAAGAATCCATAATGATATAGGGCTTGATTTAGTCGCTAGGCAACCGGCTGTTCCCGGATTCATCCACCCCTCCAGCTGACTGCCTGTGGAATTCTGACTGAATTAACCTGAAAATCACAGTGAAACTCAGTTTGGAGGCAGTTAATATCTGTCACCTCAGCCAAAGTGTTCCATTTTTTTTTCCAAAACACAAAAACTCACCTTGGTCATGTTACCTGTAGATTTCTAAGCTTCAAATGCCTATTTGTTGTGTTTTTTATTTCATAATGGCTACTCTATACAAACTCTTCTTTGCATTGCATCAGAATACAAAATTTGGGAAGGAAGAAGGCAAAGCCAACTCAGACCCTGAAAACATTTGGGAAATTGCCACACAAGAAACCACAAATCGGCTGAGGCACTCAAAACAATGACAGCAAGCCAGAAGTGGAGCAAGCCAACAGCTGTGCCCTGATTGAAAAAGAACCATCCTCTTGTGCCCTGAACTCCATATTGCAGCCTCAAAACCAAAGCTCACATCAGAAAATTCATTACAAACCATGATAAATAAGAAAAAAGAGAAAAAAGCCAAAGAAATGCAAGAATCCATAATGATATTGGGTTTGATTTAGTTGCAAGGAAACCGGCTGTTCCCAGATTCATCCACCACTAAAGCTGACTGCCTGTGGAATTCTGACTGAATTAACCTGACAATTGCAGTGAAACTCAAGAAACCAAATTTCAGCTGAGGCACCCAAAACAAAGACAATAGCCAGAATTGGAGCACACCAACAGCTGTGCCCTGTTTGAAAAAGACCATTCCTCTGGTGCCCTGAACTCTATATTGCAGCCTCAAAACCAAAGGTCACATCAGAAAATTCATTACAAACCATGATAAATAAGGGAAATGTGAAAAAGCCAAAGAAATGCAAGAGTCCTTTGTGATATTTGGCTGGATTTAGACACAAAGAAACTGGCTGTTTCCAGATTCATCCCCCCCTTCCACAGACTGACTCTGGAATTCTGATTGAATTCACCTCAAAATCGCACTCACACTCATTTGGGAGGGAATTAGAATCTGTCCCCTCAGCAGAAGCGTTCTATGTCATTTTCCAAAACACAGAAACTCATCTTGGTCGTGTTGCCTGTAGATTTCTAATCCTGAAAGGGCAATGCGCTGTGTTTTTTTTTTTTTCTTTCTTTCATAATGGCTACTCTCCAAAATCTTGCTTGTATTGCATCAGAATACAAAATTTGGGAATAAGAAGGCAAAACCGACTCAGACCCAGAAAACATTTAGGAAATTGGCACTCAAGAAACCACAAATCGGCTGAGGCACCCAAAACAATGACAGCAAGCCAGAATTGGAGCAAGCCAACAGCTGTGCCCTGATTGAAAAAGAACCTTCCTCTTGTGCCCTGAACTCAATATGCCAGCCTCAAAACCAAAGCTCACATCAGAAAATTCATTGCAAACCATGATAAATAAGTGAAATGTGAAAAAGCCAAAGAAATGCAAGAGTCCTTTGTGATATTTGGCAGGATTTAGACACAAAGAAACTGGCGGTTTCCAGATTCATCTCCCCCTTCCACAGACTGACTTTGGAATTCTGATTGAATTCACCTCAAAATCGCTCTCACACTCCATTTGGAGGGAATTAGAATCTGTCACCTCAGCAGAAGCGTTCCATGTCATTTTCCAAAACACAGAATCTCACCTTGGTTGTGTTGCCTATGGATTTCTAATCCTGAAAGGTCAATTTGCTGTGTTTTTTTTTTTTTCTTTCATAATGGCTACTCTGTCCAAAATCTTGCTTGTATTGCATCAGAATACAAAATTTGGGAAGGAAGAAGGCAAAACCAACTCAGACCCCGAAAACATTTAGGAAATTGCCACACAAGAAACCACAAATCAGCTGAGGCACCCAAAACAATGACAGCAAGCCAGAAGTGGAGCAAGCCAACAGCTGTGCCCTGATTGAAAAAGAACCTTCCTCTTGTGCCCTGAACTCAATACGCCAGCCTCAAAACCAAAGCTCACATCAGAAAATTCATTACAAACCATGATAAATAAGAAAAAAGAGAAAAAAGCCAAAAAAATGCAAGAATCCATAATGATATAGGGCTTGATTTAGTCGCTAGGCAACCGGCTGTTCCCGGATTCATCCACCCCTCCAGCTGACTGCCTGTGGAATTCTGACTGAATTAACCTGAAAATCACAGTGAAACTCAGTTTGGAGGCAGTTAATATCTGTCACCTCAGCCAAAGTGTTCCATTTTTTTTTCCAAAACACAAAAACTCACCTTGGTCATGTTACCTGTAGATTTCTAAGCTTCAAATGCCTATTTGTTGTGTTTTTTATTTCATAATGGCTACTCTATACAAACTCTTCTTTGCATTGCATCAGAATACAAAATTTGGGAAGGAAGAAGGCAAAGCCAACTCAGACCCTGAAAACATTTGGGAAATTGCCACACAAGAAACCACAAATCGGCTGAGGCACTCAAAACAATGACAGCAAGCCAGAAGTGGAGCAAGCCAACAGCTGTGCCCTGATTGAAAAAGAACCTTCCTCTTGTGCCCTGAACTCCATATTGCAGCCTCAAAACCAAAGCTCACATCAGAAAATTCATTACAAACCATGATAAATAAGAAAAAAGAGAAAAAAGCCAAAGAAATGCAAGAATCCATAATGATATTGGGTTTGATTTAGTTGCAAGGAAACCGGCTGTTCCCAGATTCATCCACCACTAAAGCTGACTGCCTGTGGAATTCTGACTGAATTAACCTGACAATTGCAGTGAAACTCAAGAAACCAAATTTCAGCTGAGGCACCCAAAACAAAGACAATAGCCAGAATTGGAGCACACCAACAGCTGTGCCCTGTTTGAAAAAGACCATTCCTCTGGTGCCCTGAACTCTATATTGCAGCCTCAAAACCAAAGGTCACATCAGAAAATTCATTACAAACCATGATAAATAAGGGAAATGTGAAAAAGCCAAAGAAATGCAAGAGTCCTTTGTGATATTTGGCTGGATTTAGACACAAAGAAACTGGCTGTTTCCAGATTCATCCCCCCCTTCCACAGACTGACTCTGGAATTCTGATTGAATTCACCTCAAAATCGCACTCACACTCATTTGGGAGGGAATTAGAATCTGTCCCCTCAGCAGAAGCGTTCTATGTCATTTTCCAAAACACAGAAACTCATCTTGGTCGTGTTGCCTGTAGATTTCTAATCCTGAAAGGGCAATGCGCTGTGTTTTTTTTTTTTTCTTTCTTTCATAATGGCTACTCTCCAAAATCTTGCTTGTATTGCATCAGAATACAAAATTTGGGAATAAGAAGGCAAAACCGACTCAGACCCAGAAAACATTTAGGAAATTGGCACTCAAGAAACCACAAATCGGCTGAGGCACCCAAAACAATGACAGCAAGCCAGAATTGGAGCAAGCCAACAGCTGTGCCCTGATTGAAAAAGAACCTTCCTCTTGTGCCCTGAACTCAATATGCCAGCCTCAAAACCAAAGCTCACATCAGAAAATTCATTGCAAACCATGATAAATAAGTGAAATGTGAAAAAGCCAAAGAAATGCAAGAGTCCTTTGTGATATTTGGCAGGATTTAGACACAAAGAAACTGGCGGTTTCCAGATTCATCTCCCCCTTCCACAGACTGACTTTGGAATTCTGATTGAATTCACCTCAAAATCGCTCTCACACTCCATTTGGAGGGAATTAGAATCTGTCACCTCAGCAGAAGCGTTCCATGTCATTTTCCAAAACACAGAATCTCACCTTGGTTGTGTTGCCTATGGATTTCTAATCCTGAAAGGTCAATTTGCTGTGTTTTTTTTTTTTTCTTTCATAATGGCTACTCTGTCCAAAATCTTGCTTGTATTGCATCAGAATACAAAATTTGGGAAGGAAGAAGGCAAAACCAACTCAGACCCCGAAAACATTTAGGAAATTGCCACACAAGAAACCACAAATCAGCTGAGGCACCCAAAACAATGACAGCAAGCCAGAAGTGGAGCAAGCCAACAGCTGTGCCCTGATTGAAAAAGAACCTTCCTCTTGTGCCCTGAACTCAATACGCCAGCCTCAAAACCAAAGCTCACATCAGAAAATTCATTACAAACCATGATAAATAAGAAAAAAGAGAAAAAAGCCAAAAAAATGCAAGAATCCATAATGATATAGGGCTTGATTTAGTCGCTAGGCAACCGGCTGTTCCCGGATTCATCCACCCCTCCAGCTGACTGCCTGTGGAATTCTGACTGAATTAACCTGAAAATCACAGTGAAACTCAGTTTGGAGGCAGTTAATATCTGTCACCTCAGCCAAAGTGTTCCATTTTTTTTTCCAAAACACAAAAACTCACCTTGGTCATGTTACCTGTAGATTTCTAAGCTTCAAATGCCTATTTGTTGTGTTTTTTATTTCATAATGGCTACTCTATACAAACTCTTCTTTGCATTGCATCAGAATACAAAATTTGGGAAGGAAGAAGGCAAAGCCAACTCAGACCCTGAAAACATTTGGGAAATTGCCACACAAGAAACCACAAATCGGCTGAGGCACTCAAAACAATGACAGCAAGCCAGAAGTGGAGCAAGCCAACAGCTGTGCCCTGATTGAAAAAGAACCTTCCTCTTGTGCCCTGAACTCCATATTGCAGCCTCAAAACCAAAGCTCACATCAGAAAATTCATTACAAACCATGATAAATAAGAAAAAAGAGAAAAAAGCCAAAGAAATGCAAGAATCCATAATGATATTGGGTTTGATTTAGTTGCAAGGAAACCGGCTGTTCCCAGATTCATCCACCACTAAAGCTGACTGCCTGTGGAATTCTGACTGAATTAACCTGACAATTGCAGTGAAACTCAAGAAACCAAATTTCAGCTGAGGCACCCAAAACAAAGACAATAGCCAGAATTGGAGCACACCAACAGCTGTGCCCTGTTTGAAAAAGACCATTCCTCTGGTGCCCTGAACTCTATATTGCAGCCTCAAAACCAAAGGTCACATCAGAAAATTCATTACAAACCATGATAAATAAGGGAAATGTGAAAAAGCCAAAGAAATGCAAGAGTCCTTTGTGATATTTGGCTGGATTTAGACACAAAGAAACTGGCTGTTTCCAGATTCATCCCCCCCTTCCACAGACTGACTCTGGAATTCTGATTGAATTCACCTCAAAATCGCACTCACACTCATTTGGGAGGGAATTAGAATCTGTCCCCTCAGCAGAAGCGTTCTATGTCATTTTCCAAAACACAGAAACTCATCTTGGTCGTGTTGCCTGTAGATTTCTAATCCTGAAAGGGCAATGCGCTGTGTTTTTTTTTTTTTTCTTTCTTTCATAATGGCTACTCTCCAAAATCTTGCTTGTATTGCATCAGAATACAAAATTTGGGAATAAGAAGGCAAAACCGACTCAGACCCAGAAAACATTTAGGAAATTGGCACTCAAGAAACCACAAATCGGCTGAGGCACCCAAAACAATGACAGCAAGCCAGAATTGGAGCAAGCCAACAGCTGTGCCCTGATTGAAAAAGAACCTTCCTCTTGTGCCCTGAACTCAATATGCCAGCCTCAAAACCAAAGCTCACATCAGAAAATTCATTGCAAACCATGATAAATAAGTGAAATGTGAA
This sequence comes from Oryctolagus cuniculus, assembly GCF_051225735.1. Taxonomy (NCBI): domain Eukaryota; kingdom Metazoa; phylum Chordata; class Mammalia; order Lagomorpha; family Leporidae; genus Oryctolagus; species Oryctolagus cuniculus. Next base: position 1,451,327 of record NW_028301697.1, on the reverse strand, counting down.
AAAGCCAAAGAAATGCAAGAGTCCTTTGTGATATTTGGCAGGATTTAGACACAAAGAAACTGGCGGTTTCCAGATTCATCTCCCCCTTCCACAGACTGACTTTGGAATTCTGATTGAATTCACCTCAAAATCGCTCTCACACTCCATTTGGAGGGAATTAGAATCTGTCACCTCAGCAGAAGCGTTCCATGTCATTTTCCAAAACACAGAATCTCACCTTGGTTGTGTTGCCTATGGATTTCTAATCCTGAAAGGTCAATTTGCTGTGTTTTTTTTTTTTCTTTCATAATGGCTACTCTGTCCAAAATCTTGCTTGTATTGCATCAGAATACAAAATTTGGGAAGGAAGAAGGCAAAACCAACTCAGACCCCGAAAACATTTAGGAAATTGCCACACAAGAAACCACAAATCAGCTGAGGCACCCAAAACAATGACAGCAAGCCAGAAGTGGAGCAAGCCAACAGCTGTGCCCTGATTGAAAAAGAACCTTCCTCTTGTGCCCTGAACTCAATACGCCAGCCTCAAAACCAAAGCTCACATCAGAAAATTCATTACAAACCATGATAAATAAGAAAAAAGAGAAAAAAGCCAAAAAAATGCAAGAATCCATAATGATATAGGGCTTGATTTAGTCGCTAGGCAACCGGCTGTTCCCGGATTCATCCACCCCTCCAGCTGACTGCCTGTGGAATTCTGACTGAATTAACCTGAAAATCACAGTGAAACTCAGTTTGGAGGCAGTTAATATCTGTCACCTCAGCCAAAGTGTTCCATTTTTTTTTCCAAAACACAAAAACTCACCTTGGTCATGTTACCTGTAGATTTCTAAGCTTCAAATGCCTATTTGTTGTGTTTTTTATTTCATAATGGCTACTCTATACAAACTCTTCTTTGCATTGCATCAGAATACAAAATTTGGGAAGGAAGAAGGCAAAGCCAACTCAGACCCTGAAAACATTTGGGAAATTGCCACACAAGAAACCACAAATCGGCTGAGGCACTCAAAACAATGACAGCAAGCCAGAAGTGGAGCAAGCCAACAGCTGTGCCCTGATTGAAAAAGAACCTTCCTCTTGTGCCCTGAACTCCATATTGCAGCCTCAAAACCAAAGCTCACATCAGAAAATTCATTACAAACCATGATAAATAAGAAAAAAGAGAAAAAAGCCAAAGAAATGCAAGAATCCATAATGATATTGGGTTTGATTTAGTTGCAAGGAAACCGGCTGTTCCCAGATTCATCCACCACTAAAGCTGACTGCCTGTGGAATTCTGACTGAATTAACCTGACAATTGCAGTGAAACTCAAGAAACCAAATTTCAGCTGAGGCACCCAAAACAAAGACAATAGCCAGAATTGGAGCACACCAACAGCTGTGCCCTGTTTGAAAAAGACCATTCCTCTGGTGCCCTGAACTCTATATTGCAGCCTCAAAACCAAAGGTCACATCAGAAAATTCATTACAAACCATGATAAATAAGGGAAATGTGAAAAAGCCAAAGAAATGCAAGAGTCCTTTGTGATATTTGGCTGGATTTAGACACAAAGAAACTGGCTGTTTCCAGATTCATCCCCCCCTTCCACAGACTGACTCTGGAATTCTGATTGAATTCACCTCAAAATCGCACTCACACTCATTTGGGAGGGAATTAGAATCTGTCCCCTCAGCAGAAGCGTTCTATGTCATTTTCCAAAACACAGAAACTCATCTTGGTCGTGTTGCCTGTAGATTTCTAATCCTGAAAGGGCAATGCGCTGTGTTTTTTTTTTTTTTTTCTTTCTTTCATAATGGCTACTCTCCAAAATCTTGCTTGTATTGCATCAGAATACAAAATTTGGGAATAAGAAGGCAAAACCGACTCAGACCCAGAAAACATTTAGGAAATTGGCACTCAAGAAACCACAAATCGGCTGAGGCACCCAAAACAATGACAGCAAGCCAGAATTGGAGCAAGCCAACAGCTGTGCCCTGATTGAAAAAGAACCTTCCTCTTGTGCCCTGAACTCAATATGCCAGCCTCAAAACCAAAGCTCACATCAGAAAATTCATTGCAAACCATGATAAATAAGTGAAATGTGAAAAAGCCAAAGAAATGCAAGAGTCCTTTGTGATATTTGGCAGGATTTAGACACAAAGAAACTGGCGGTTTCCAGATTCATCTCCCCCTTCCACAGACTGACTTTGGAATTCTGATTGAATTCACCTCAAAATCGCTCTCACACTCCATTTGGAGGGAATTAGAATCTGTCACCTCAGCAGAAGCGTTCCATGTCATTTTCCAAAACACAGAATCTCACCTTGGTTGTGTTGCCTATGGATTTCTAATCCTGAAAGGTCAATTTGCTGTGTTTTTTTTTTTTCTTTCATAATGGCTACTCTGTCCAAAATCTTGCTTGTATTGCATCAGAATACAAAATTTGGGAAGGAAGAAGGCAAAACCAACTCAGACCCCGAAAACATTTAGGAAATTGCCACACAAGAAACCACAAATCAGCTGAGGCACCCAAAACAATGACAGCAAGCCAGAAGTGGAGCAAGCCAACAGCTGTGCCCTGATTGAAAAAGAACCTTCCTCTTGTGCCCTGAACTCAATACGCCAGCCTCAAAACCAAAGCTCACATCAGAAAATTCATTACAAACCATGATAAATAAGAAAAAAGAGAAAAAAGCCAAAAAAATGCAAGAATCCATAATGATATAGGGCTTGATTTAGTCGCTAGGCAACCGGCTGTTCCCGGATTCATCCACCCCTCCAGCTGACTGCCTGTGGAATTCTGACTGAATTAACCTGAAAATCACAGTGAAACTCAGTTTGGAGGCAGTTAATATCTGTCACCTCAGCCAAAGTGTTCCATTTTTTTTTCCAAAACACAAAAACTCACCTTGGTCATGTTACCTGTAGATTTCTAAGCTTCAAATGCCTATTTGTTGTGTTTTTTATTTCATAATGGCTACTCTATACAAACTCTTCTTTGCATTGCATCAGAATACAAAATTTGGGAAGGAAGAAGGCAAAGCCAACTCAGACCCTGAAAACATTTGGGAAATTGCCACACAAGAAACCACAAATCGGCTGAGGCACTCAAAACAATGACAGCAAGCCAGAAGTGGAGCAAGCCAACAGCTGTGCCCTGATTGAAAAAGAACCATCCTCTTGTGCCCTGAACTCCATATTGCAGCCTCAAAACCAAAGCTCACATCAGAAAATTCATTACAAACCATGATAAATAAGAAAAAAGAGAAAAAAGCCAAAGAAATGCAAGAATCCATAATGATATTGGGTTTGATTTAGTTGCAAGGAAACCGGCTGTTCCCAGATTCATCCACCACTAAAGCTGACTGCCTGTGGAATTCTGACTGAATTAACCTGACAATTGCAGTGAAACTCAAGAAACCAAATTTCAGCTGAGGCACCCAAAACAAAGACAATAGCCAGAATTGGAGCACACCAACAGCTGTGCCCTGTTTGAAAAAGACCATTCCTCTGGTGCCCTGAACTCTATATTGCAGCCTCAAAACCAAAGGTCACATCAGAAAATTCATTACAAACCATGATAAATAAGGGAAATGTGAAAAAGCCAAAGAAATGCAAGAGTCCTTTGTGATATTTGGCTGGATTTAGACACAAAGAAACTGGCTGTTTCCAGATTCATCCCCCCCTTCCACAGACTGACTCTGGAATTCTGATTGAATTCACCTCAAAATCGCACTCACACTCATTTGGGAGGGAATTAGAATCTGTCCCCTCAGCAGAAGCGTTCTATGTCATTTTCCAAAACACAGAAACTCATCTTGGTCGTGTTGCCTGTAGATTTCTAATCCTGAAAGGGCAATGCGCTGTGTTTTTTTTTTTCTTTCTTTCATAATGGCTACTCTCCAAAATCTTGCTTGTATTGCATCAGAATACAAAATTTGGGAATAAGAAGGCAAAACCGACTCAGACCCAGAAAACATTTAGGAAATTGGCACTCAAGAAACCACAAATCGGCTGAGGCACCCAAAACAATGACAGCAAGCCAGAATTGGAGCAAGCCAACAGCTGTGCCCTGATTGAAAAAGAACCTTCCTCTTGTGCCCTGAACTCAATATGCCAGCCTCAAAACCAAAGCTCACATCAGAAAATTCATTACAAACCATGATAAATAAGAAAAAAGAGAAAAAAGCCAAAGAAATGCAAGAGTCCTTTGTGATATTTGGCAGGATTTAGACACAAAGAAACTGGCGGTTTCCAGATTCATCTCCCCCTTCCACAGACTGACTTTGGAATTCTGATTGAATTCACCTCAAAATCGCTCTCACACTCCATTTGGAGGGAATTAGAATCTGTCACCTCAGCAGAAGCGTTCCATGTCATTTTCCAAAACACAGAATCTCACCTTGGTTGTGTTGCCTATGGATTTCTAATCCTGAAAGGTCAATTTGCTGTGTTTTTTTTTTTTTCTTTCATAATGGCTACTCTGTCCAAAATCTTGCTTGTATTGCATCAGAATACAAAATTTGGGAAGGAAGAAGGCAAAACCAACTCAGACCCCGAAAACATTTAGGAAATTGCCACACAAGAAACCACAAATCAGCTGAGGCACCCAAAACAATGACAGCAAGCCAGAAGTGGAGCAAGCCAACAGCTGTGCCCTGATTGAAAAAGAACCTTCCTCTTGTGCCCTGAACTCAATACGCCAGCCTCAAAACCAAAGCTCACATCAGAAAATTCATTACAAACCATGATAAATAAGAAAAAAGAGAAAAAAGCCAAAAAAATGCAAGAATCCATAATGATATAGGGCTTGATTTAGTCGCTAGGCAACCGGCTGTTCCCGGATTCATCCACCCCTCCAGCTGACTGCCTGTGGAATTCTGACTGAATTAACCTGAAAATCACAGTGAAACTCAGTTTGGAGGCAGTTAATATCTGTCACCTCAGCCAAAGTGTTCCATTTTTTTTTCCAAAACACAAAAACTCACCTTGGTCATGTTACCTGTAGATTTCTAAGCTTCAAATGCCTATTTGTTGTGTTTTTTATTTCATAATGGCTACTCTATACAAACTCTTCTTTGCATTGCATCAGAATACAAAATTTGGGAAGGAAGAAGGCAAAGCCAACTCAGACCCTGAAAACATTTGGGAAATTGCCACACAAGAAACCATAAATCGGCTGAGGCACTCAAAACAATGACAGCAAGCCAGAAGTGGAGCAAGCCAACAGCTGTGCCCTGATTGAAAAAGAACCTTCCTCTTGTGCCCTGAACTCCATATTGCAGCCTCAAAACCAAAGCTCACATCAGAAAATTCATTACAAACCATGATAAATAAGAAAAAAGAGAAAAAAGCCAAAGAAATGCAAGAATCCATAATGATATTGGGTTTGATTTAGTTGCAAGGAAACCGGCTGTTCCCAGATTCATCCACCACTAAAGCTGACTGCCTGTGGAATTCTGACTGAATTAACCTGACAATTGCAGTGAAACTCAAGAAACCAAATTTCAGCTGAGGCACCCAAAACAAAGACAATAGCCAGAATTGGAGCACACCAACAGCTGTGCCCTGTTTGAAAAAGACCATTCCTCTGGTGCCCTGAACTCTATATTGCAGCCTCAAAACCAAAGGTCACATCAGAAAATTCATTACAAACCATGATAAATAAGGGAAATGTGAAAAAGCCAAAGAAATGCAAGAGTCCTTTGTGATATTTGGCTGGATTTAGACACAAAGAAACTGGCTGTTTCCAGATTCATCCCCCCCTTCCACAGACTGACTCTGGAATTCTGATTGAATTCACCTCAAAATCGCACTCACACTCATTTGGGAGGGAATTAGAATCTGTCCCCTCAGCAGAAGCGTTCTATGTCATTTTCCAAAACACAGAAACTCATCTTGGTCGTGTTGCCTGTAGATTTCTAATCCTGAAAGGGCAATGCGCTGTGTTTTTTTTTTTTTTTTCTTTCTTTCATAATGGCTACTCTCCAAAATCTTGCTTGTATTGCATCAGAATACAAAATTTGGGAATAAGAAGGCAAAACCGACTCAGACCCAGAAAACATTTAGGAAATTGGCACTCAAGAAACCACAAATCGGCTGAGGCACCCAAAACAATGACAGCAAGCCAGAATTGGAGCAAGCCAACAGCTGTGCCCTGATTGAAAAAGAACCTTCCTCTTGTGCCCTGAACTCAATATGCCAGCCTCAAAACCAAAGCTCACATCAGAAAATTCATTACAAACCATGATAAATAAGAAAAAAGAGAAAAAAGCCAAAGAAATGCAAGAGTCCTTTGTGATATTTGGCAGGATTTAGACACAAAGAAACTGGCTTTTTCCAGATTCATCTCCCCCTTCCACAAACTGACTTTGGAATTCTGATTGAATTCACCTCAAAATCGCTCTCACACTCCATTTGGAGGGAATTAGAATCTGTCACCTCAGCAGAAGCGTTCCATGTCATTTTCCAAAACACAGAATCTCACCTTGGTTGTGTTGCCTATGGATTTCTAATCCTGAAAGGTCAATTTGCTGTGTTTTTTTTTTTTTCTTTCATAATGGCTACTCTGTCCAAAATCTTGCTTGTATTGCATCAGAATACAAAATTTGGGAAGGAAGAAGGCAAAACCAACTCAGACCCCGAAAACATTTAGGAAATTGCCACACAAGAAACCACAAATCAGCTGAGGCACCCAAAACAATGACAGCAAGCCAGAAGTGGAGCAAGCCAACAGCTGTGCCCTGATTGAAAAAGAACCTTCCTCTTGTGCCCTGAACTCAATACGCCAGCCTCAAAACCAAAGCTCACATCAGAAAATTCATTACAAACCATGATAAATAAGAAAAAAGAGAAAAAAGCCAAAAAAATGCAAGAATCCATAATGATATAGGGCTTGATTTAGTCGCTAGGCAACCGGCTGTTCCCGGATTCATCCACCCCTCCAGCTGACTGCCTGTGGAATTCTGACTGAATTAACCTGAAAATCACAGTGAAACTCAGTTTGGAGGCAGTTAATATCTGTCACCTCAGCCAAAGTGTTCCATTTTTTTTTCCAAAACACAAAAACTCACCTTGGTCATGTTACCTGTAGATTTCTAAGCTTCAAATGCCTATTTGTTGTGTTTTTTATTTCATAATGGCTACTCTATACAAACTCTTCTTTGCATTGCATCAGAATACAAAATTTGGGAAGGAAGAAGGCAAAGCCAACTCAGACCCTGAAAACATTTGGGAAATTGCCACACAAGAAACCACAAATCGGCTGAGGCACTCAAAACAATGACAGCAAGCCAGAAGTGGAGCAAGCCAACAGCTGTGCCCTGATTGAAAAAGAACCTTCCTCTTGTGCCCTGAACTCCATATTGCAGCCTCAAAACCAAAGCTCACATCAGAAAATTCATTACAAACCATGATAAATAAGAAAAAAGAGAAAAAAGCCAAAGAAATGCAAGAATCCATAATGATATTGGGTTTGATTTAGTTGCAAGGAAACCGGCTGTTCCCAGATTCATCCACCACTAAAGCTGACTGCCTGTGGAATTCTGACTGAATTAACCTGACAATTGCAGTGAAACTCAAGAAACCAAATTTCAGCTGAGGCACCCAAAACAAAGACAATAGCCAGAATTGGAGCACACCAACAGCTGTGCCCTGTTTGAAAAAGACCATTCCTCTGGTGCCCTGAACTCTATATTGCAGCCTCAAAACCAAAGGTCACATCAGAAAATTCATTACAAACCATGATAAATAAGGGAAATGTGAAAAAGCCAAAGAAATGCAAGAGTCCTTTGTGATATTTGGCTGGATTTAGACACAAAGAAACTGGCTGTTTCCAGATTCATCCCCCCCTTCCACAGACTGACTCTGGAATTCTGATTGAATTCACCTCAAAATCGCACTCACACTCATTTGGGAGGGAATTAGAATCTGTCCCCTCAGCAGAAGCGTTCTATGTCATTTTCCAAAACACAGAAACTCATCTTGGTCGTGTTGCCTGTAGATTTCTAATCCTGAAAGGGCAATGCGCTGTGTTTTTTTTTTTTTTTCTTTCTTTCATAATGGCTACTCTCCAAAATCTTGCTTGTATTGCATCAGAATACAAAATTTGGGAATAAGAAGGCAAAACCGACTCAGACCCAGAAAACATTTAGGAAATTGGCACTCAAGAAACCACAAATCGGCTGAGGCACCCAAAACAATGACAGCAAGCCAGAATTGGAGCAAGCCAACAGCTGTGCCCTGATTGAAAAAGAACCTTCCTCTTGTGCCCTGAACTCAATATGCCAGCCTCAAAACCAAAGCTCACATCAGAAAATTCATTACAAACCATGATAAATAAGAAAAAAGAGAAAAAAGCCAAAGAAATGCAAGAGTCCTTTGTGATATTTGGCAGGATTTAGACACAAAGAAACTGGCTTTTTCCAGATTCATCTCCCCCTTCCACAAACTGACTTTGGAATTCTGATTGAATTCACCTCAAAATCGCTCTCACACTCCATTTGGAGGGAATTAGAATCTGTCACCTCAGCAGAAGCGTTCCATGTCATTTTCCAAAACACAGAATCTCACCTTGGTTGTGTTGCCTATGGATTTCTAATCCTGAAAGGTCAATTTGCTGTGTTTTTTTTTTTTTCTTTCATAATGGCTACTCTGTCCAAAATCTTGCTTGTATTGCATCAGAATACAAAATTTGGGAAGGAAGAAGGCAAAACCAACTCAGACCCCGAAAACATTTAGGAAATTGCCACACAAGAAACCACAAATCAGCTGAGGCACCCAAAACAATGACAGCAAGCCAGAAGTGGAGCAAGCCAACAGCTGTGCCCTGATTGAAAAAGAACCTTCCTCTTGTGCCCTGAACTCAATACGCCAGCCTCAAAACCAAAGCTCACATCAGAAAATTCATTACAAACCATGATAAATAAGAAAAAAGAGAAAAAAGCCAAAAAAATGCAAGAATCCATGATGATATTGGACTTGATTTAGTCTCAAGAAAACCGAATGTTCCCGGATTCTTCCACACCTCCAGCTGATGCCTGTGGAATTCTGTCTGAATTAACCTGAAAATCACAGTGAAACTCATTTTGGAGGCAATTAATATCTGTCACCTCAGCCAAAGTGTTCCATTTGATTTTCCAAAACACAAAAACTCACCTTGGTCGTGTTACCTGTAGATATATATTCTTCAAATGCCCATTTGTAATGTTTTTTATTTCATAATGGCTACTCTGTCCAAACTCTTGTTTGTGTTGCGTCAGAATACAGAATTTGGGAATGAAGAAGGCAAAGCCAACTCAGACCCACAAAACATTTAGGAAATTGCCACACAAGAAACCACAAATCGGCTGAGGCACCCAAAACAATGACAGCAAGCCAGAATTGAAGCAGGCCAACAGCTATGCCCTGTTTGAAAAAGACCATTCCTCCTGTGCACTGAACTCTATATTGCAGCCTCAAAACCAAAGCTCACATCAGAAAATTCATTACAAACCATGATAAAAAGAAAAAAGAGAAAGAAGCCAAAGAAATGCAAGAGTCCTTTGTGATATTGGGCTTGATTTAGTTGCAAGGAAACCAGCTGTTCCCGGATTCATCCACCCCTCCTAGCTGACTGGTTGTGGAATTCTGATTGAATTCACCTGAAAATCGCACTCACTCTCGATTTGGAGGAAATTAATATCTGCCCCTCAGTGGAAGGGTTCTATGTCATTTTCCAAAACCCAAAAACTCATCTTGGTCATGTTGCCTATGATTTCTAATCATGAAAACCCAATATGTTCTGTTTTTCAATTTCCTGATGGATCCTCGTTCTAAACCCTTGTTTGTATTGCATCAGAATACACAATTTGAAAAGGAAAAAGGCAAAACCAACTCAGACCAACAAAGCATTTAGGAAAAAGTCGCTCAAAATGAAAAATTACCTGAGGCACCCAAAGCAATTACAGAAAGCCAGAATTGGAGAGAAACAACAGCTGTGCCCTAATTGAAAAAGACCATTCCTCTGGTTCCCTGAACTCCTTAAGCCAGCCTCAAAACCACAACCCACATCAGAAAATTTATTACAAACCATGATAAATAAGAAAATGTGAAAAATGCAAAAAAGAAAAAGAAATGCAAGAGTCCTTCGTGATATGGCGCTTGTTTTAGTACAAGGAAACCAGCTGTTTCCGGATTCATCCACCCCTCCCAGCTGACTGACTGTGGAATTCTGATTGTATTCACCTGAAAAGAGAGAACATTTATAAGTATATTGGGACTGTGGAACCTGTCATTTACCAATCACATGTTAGACTGAATCATAGACCAAATATAGGGAAGAAATCCTATGCATGTAAACCTTGTGGGAATTCATTCAGTATTAAATACCCTCCATCACAGCACTCATATTGTGGAAAACCCTCATGTGTGTAATGATTGTGTGGAAACCACTCACCAGAAGTCAGATCTCATTAGACATCAGAGAATTCACACAGGGTTGAAATCTTACAAATCTAATGACTGTGGGAAGTTCTTTGGCCAGAAGAAACACCTCATAAATCATCAGAGAATTCACACAGGTGAGAAACCTTTTGAATGTAATGACTGTGGAAAATCCTTTGGCCAGAAGGCAAACCTCATAAATCATCAGAGAATTCACACAGGTGAGAAACCTTATGAATGCAATTACTATGGAAAATCCTTTGGCCAGAAGGCAAACCTCATAAATCATCAGAGAATTCACAGAGGGGAGAAACCTTATGAATGCAATCATTGTGGAAAAGCCTTTGCTGAGAAATCAAAGCTCACAAAGCATCAGACAATTTGTACTGGGGGAAACCTTATGATTGCAATGACTGTGGAAAAACCTTTGCTGAGAAGTCAAACCTCAGAAAGTATCAGAGCCTTCACACCATGGAGAAAGCTTATAAATGAAATGACTGTGGAAAAGCCTTTGGTCCCATCCTTGCATACCAAGGATAAATCCCACTTGGTCTGGGTGGATGATCTTTCTGATGCATTGTTGGATTCAATTGGCCAGAATTCTGTTGCAGATCTTTGCATGTATGTTCATCAGGGAAATTGGTCTATAATTACTTTCTTTGTTGCACTTTTTTCAAGTTTAGGAATGAAGGTGATGTTGGCTTCATAGAAAGAATTTGGGAGAATCGCCTCTCTCTCAATTGTTTTGAATAACTTGAGAAGAATTGCAGTTAGTGCTTTAAATGTCTGTTAGAATTCAGCAGTGAAGCCTTCCAGTTTTGGGGTTTTCTTGGTAGTGATGGTCTTTATTACTGGTATCATTTCCATCTGGTTATGTGTGTGTTTAGGTTTTCTATATCTTTGTTGCTCAATTTAGGTAGGTTTTATGGATGGAAGGATGGTGGAAAGCCTCTTTGCTGTACCTCATAACTCATAAGATATCAGAGTATCCACACAGGGAATTTTCTACTTGACCTTTTTGTGCAAGTTATATCTCATGAAATATTAGAGAATTCACCAAGGGGAGAAATGCATGAATATAATACATGTGAATAGCCTTTGTGGTGCAAATCAGACCTCATCAAACATAAAAGAATTCTCATGGGGAGCAATTTTATGAATGTAATGACTCAGAGCCTTTTACCATAATTCAGCCCTCATTGTACATCATCAAATTCATATAGGGAAAAACTCCTTTGAAAGTAAAATCCCTTTAATTAGAAGCCATACCTCATAAGACAACAGGGAATTCACGTGGGAGAGAAACCTTATGGGTGTAATGAGTGTTGGAAAGCTCTGCCCAAATCTCTCCTTATATCAGAATGCACAACATATATATCTAATGAATGAAATAAATGTGAGAAAGTCATTTCACATAGGTAATGCCTCATAATCCATCATGGAATTTGAACAAGGGAGAGACCTTAACAATATAATGAATGTGGAAGAGCTTTTCTCCAAAATTCATGTAAGTATTGTGACAAAACCTTTTGCTGGAAATCACATCCTATCCAACAGAGACTCATGTAAAGGAGAAAGCTTATAAATATTATTAGAGTCAGAAGTCAATGGTACATCAGAGAATTGACACAGGTGGTTTCTTAGGCGTATACTGATTGTGCAAAAACATTTTCTTTATTTCAGGCTTGTATAGACACAGAATTCACAAAAGGTGATAGTCTTTGCATGCTGTAAATACAATAAAACCTTTAGCCAGAAATTAGACATCAACAGACTTCAGAGAATTCATAAGGAACAAAAGTCTATGCAATGAATTTGGAAAATGTATTTCTGTTATAAATCAGTCTTCAATTCCCATGAATAGACTCACAAATGAGAAAACATGCATGCATAGAAAAGTTTTGTACCATAAATTATCTCTAGATGGTAAACTAATATATCACACAAAAGAAAAATCATGAGTGTAATGGAATTGGGAAACCCTTTGCTATAAGGCAGATTTCCAGAAAGCTTAGCAAGATTACAGAAAAGTCTCTGAAAATGTAACATGTCTGAAAGATTTGTTGGCATCACAAACTGGAGGATAGCTCAAGTGCATGTGTTTTTGTGCCTGGCATCCAAATTGATATCTCTTTTTCTTTGATGAATTCCTTGTTTATTTATTTAGCAGATTTAGAGACAAAGGATTCCTGTCCATTGATTTACTACTATATGCCCACAATTGCCATGGTAAAGTATATGGCAAAAACTGAGTGCTGGGGGCTGTGAATCTGATTCATCACTGATAACATTGAAGACATTGGTTCCTGGTTCTTATGCTGCTATGCATGGAAATGTTTCTCTAATTTCATTTTCAAATAGTTCATTGTTAATATAAAGAAATGCTTCTAATTTTTAAAATTTCATTGAAATAATTTGTGATTAATGTGTCCTAGTCATGCATTATTACAGGGTGTAGTGCAATATTTGCACACATTTATGCAGTAAAAAGTGATCAAGCTAAGCAACTACAGTTTTATTAAGTTTTTAAAGAGTTATTTATTTGAAAGACAGAGTTACAGAGAGAAGTAGCAGCAGAGAGAGAGAGAGGTCTTCCTCTGCCGGTTCACTCCCCAGATGGCCACAATGGCCGGAGCTCTGCCAATCTGATTCCAGGAACCAGGAGCTTCTTCCAGATCTCCCACTTGGGTGCAGGGACCCAAGGACTTGGGCCATCTTCTACTGCTTTCCCAGGCCATAGCAGAGAGTTGGATCAGAAGAGGAGCAGCCAGGACTAGAACTGGTACCCACATGGGATGCTGGTGCTTCAGGCCAGGGTGTTAGCCCACTGTGCCACAATGCTGGCCCCCAAGCAACTACAGTTTCTAATTCTTCTCCATGATTTGAGACTACCAGCTCCTCTCCTTCAGTTCTTTACACAGAACCTAATATGGTTGAATGTAGTCATCTCATTATATTATGGAACACCAGAAGTTCTTTCTGCCTCTTTGATTTTTGATACCTATTATCCAATCCCCCTCTATCCCTAGCTGCTTCCCTTCTCAGCCTCTAGTAATCACAGTTCTGTGTTCAGATCCATTATTTTCTTTCACTTCCACATGCGACAAGGACCAGGTGACATTTGTGTTCCTGCTTCTGGCTTATTTCAATTAATTTAATAATATTTTGTTCTTTTTTTGTATCTAAAAGAGGTTGCCCTGTCCATTGTTTTTCACTGATGGACAGCTAGATTGGTTTCACATCCTGGCTGCAGTGAACTGTGTTATAGTGGCTGTGTTATGGGAAAATTGCTGTATCTTTGATATGCTCTCCTCCTTTCCTTCTAATAAAATTTCCTTATTCTATATAGCCAAGAGCAAGATAACTCTCACATGGTAGGTCAATTTTTATCTTAGTTTAATTTTTGTTATTTATTTGAAAGAGTTACAATAGAGGTAGAGACACAGAGAGGTCCTCCATTAGCTGGTTCGCTCTACAGATGACTACAAAGGCCAGAGTTATGCCATTCTGAAACCTGGAGACAGGAGCTTCCTCTGGGTCTCCCTCATGGGTGCATGGGCCCAAGGACTTGGGCCATCTTCTACTGCTATCCCAGGAGATAGCAGAGAGCTGGATTGGAAGAAGAGCAGCTGGAACTAGAACTGGCACCCAAATGGGATGCTGGCCCTTCAGGCCAGGGCTTTAACTCACTGCACAACAGCGCCAGCCCCAATTTTTATCCTTTATAAGGAATGACCATACTGTTCTGCATAACATCTGTACTAACTTGTGTTTTCACCTACCATATATGGTGGTTTTCTTTTCCCATGTGCTCTCTAGCATTTGTTATTTTTTATCAGTTTGGCATAAAAATGATGTTTTTGTGTATTTTGAAATCAGTTAATTTGTTTATTAAATCTTTATTATTTGAAAGGTGGATTTAGAGAGAGAGGGAAAGACATAGATAGCTTTCATCTGCTGGCTCACACCCCAGAGAGTTTCAACAGTTGAGCCTGGGGCATGCTGGAGTCAGGAGCTTCATCCAAGTCTCCCACATGAGTGGCAAGGACCTGAGTCCTTCGTCCATCTTCTGCTGGTTTCCCAGGTGTTTAGCAGTGAGCTAAATTGGAAGTGGAGATTCCTAAACTCAAAGTGGAACTCAGATGTTATGCTGGCCTCACAGATTGCAGCTTTCCCCACTTGGCCACAATGCCAGCCCCTCTATCAATTTAATTCCTCAAAAATAGCTCAGTAATGTTGGCATCTATCTCATTTTGTTTTTTCTCTGTTATTATTCAACTTATTGATGTCTTATTTTTGTTCACATTATTCCTCTCAATTGCTCTACCTGAGGTGAGTAGGGCTGCTGTGTTGCTTAAATGAAGTGTATGCTTTAGATTACTCATTTAATGAGTGCATGTCATTCACATAGCACTTCACTGAAGTTCTACTATGTCCCAAATCCTCTTCTAGGCACAGAATTTAGACCACTTTTCTCTTAGGCCCAGATCTTGCCTTTAACATACTACTTGGAATTTAGTAGCTCATGAAATCTGCAGACTGCATAAATGAATGAATATTTTGAGGGCTGTGCTTTTGTGGAGGAACTTCATAGGAGACCGAAGGAATAAAATAAATCAAAAGTATCCACAGTATATAGAATGTATACTATTTTACAAGTCACAGAGAAGAAGAAGAAGAAGGAAAGTAGTAAGACTAGAAAGTTTGTGGCAAGACTAACAGGCGCTGGTCAAGAACTTAATAAGCACATTAGGAAAGCAGTAAGGTTTCTTTTTTTTTTTTTGAGGAAAAGTTTTTATTTCTAGTGATGAAATTGGCTACAGAACATTATGAAAGTTTAAAAATACAAAGAGAAATTGTCTATAATTAATAGATTCAAAATTTGACAATCAGTGAATATCATTATTAGTCATTACCAACAACAGTTATTGATTTGAAAGGCAGAGTGACAGGAAGAGGGAACCACTGCTTCACTCCCCAGACACTTGCAATAGCCAAAGCTTGACCAAGCCAAAACCAGGAACTGGGAATTCATTCTGGATGTCCCATTTGGGTGCAGGGACCCAAGCACTTCTGCCATCCTCCGTCTCCTCCCAGGGTGCACACTAGCAGAAACTTGCCTCAAAGCAGAGAAGCTACCACTCAAGCCAGACATTTGTATATGGGATGTGGGTGTGTGGTGGTGATAGCAAGCCCTCATAGATAAAAAAAAAAAGACAAAGTTATTTCTATGCCAAGGAAATTACTCTGTAGTCTTTCTCTTATAAACTACGTATTGCTGAACCTAGATAATTTTTCCTTTATTTAACAATGACATGAAAATGTCAGTTGAGTTGGCTTTCCTGAAGACCTTTTTTCTTGAATATTAGTGGCTAGTTGAGATAAATTCTTTTCATCTCTTTCTCGCTTCGGCAGCACATGTGCTCGCTTCGGCAGCACATATACTAAAATTGGAACGATACAGAGAAGATTAGCATGCCCCTGCGCAGTAAGGTTTCTTTACCTCCCTGTAGGCTCTGCTCTCCAGAGGTGAACAGGGTCCTCTAAACCCACTTGCTGCACACACAAACACCTGAGTGTTGTATTCTCCCACAGGTGTTGGAGACTGATATGGTGTTCTGATTTATATTTACATAATGGCTAGTGACATCGGGCATATTCACATGTTTTGACCATGTACATTTCTTCTGAGAAATGTCTATTCAGATCCTTGCCTGTTTCTTCACTGTATTTTTTGGAGTTTTTCCAATTCATGTAAATGCTCTGGAAATCTGTAAACATTCAGAGTTTTAATTTTTCCTGCCATCTGTTCATTGTATCTACACTCTGATGTTTACTTTGTTGTGAAGAAGTATCTTAGTTGGATATACTCAAATGTCTCTGTTTTTATTTTTGTGACTATTGCTATTGGAATCTTACCCAAAAGCTATTGTGTGTTGACAATATTTAGAGTTTCCCTATGTTTACTTGGGTTTGGGTCTTATGATTACATTTTAATTCACTGTGAGTTCACTTTCACATAGTGTAAGAGATGTTGGAGTCTCTTTTCAGGCTTCTACATATGGATAATCAAGTTCCTCTGCACCACTTGTGAAAGAGATTCTTCTTTCTCCAGTTCATTTTAGTTCCTTTGTTAAATATGAGTTGCTGGTAGAAATTTGGGTTTATTTCTATGCTACCAAGTCTTTTCCATTGAACTATGTGTCTGTTATTATATCAGTGCTAACACTTCTTCTTCTTTTTTTTTTTTTTTTTTGCAGTATATTTATTTGAAAGGCAGAGTTACAGAGAGGTAGAGGCAGAGAGAGAGAGAGGTCTTCCATCCACTGGTTTACTCCCCAAATGGCCACAATGGCCGGAGCTCTGTTGATCTGAATCCAAGTGTCAGGAGCTTCTTCCAGGTCTCTATGCAGGTGCAGGGGCCCAAAGACTTTGGCCATTTTCTACTTTTTTCTCAGGCTATACCAGAGAGGGGTATAAGAAGTGGAGCAGCTGGGAAACATACTGGCACCCATATGAGATGCCAGCACTGCAGACGGTGACTTTACCTGCTTTGTCATAGTGCTGACCCCTGTAATATGTCTTAAAATATGGTGTGATGTCTCCAGCTTTTTTTTGCTTTATAATATTGCTTTAGATGTTAAGCATCTCTCATGTTTCTATGTGAATTTTAGCATCATTTTTTCTAGCTCTGAGAACATCGTTGGTATGTTGATTGGGATTGCATTGAATTTGCAAATTGCTTTTGGTAGTATGGATATTTTGGTATTATTCTTCCCATTCACAAACATAAGTTTTCTGTGAGACTGTCAAAAAGCCTTGACAAAAATTGGACTTTATTACACAAAAATTCATCACTTTTTGGGATCATTTAAATCCATAATTTTGCACTAATATTTGATAAATAATTAAAGACTTTGAGCATTTTAGTAGGAGAAATTAAAATATTTATCAATTTATTCAAATATTGTTTAGATGTGATATTCAAATATTGTTTAGAGCCATTGTCTGTATTCCCTCTAAATTACGATCTTTTTGCTTTTTGCCTGTTAAACTTGTCCCTTGATTCAACAACCGTTTTTAATGTAATGTAAACTGAAAATGTCATTTCATAAGCTAAAAAAAATGAAAAAGAAGGAAAAAGAAGGGAGGGAGGTTGAGTATATAATTATGTTCTCCGAATTTTTTCTATAAAACATATTGAATCATTTAAAAGCTAATTAAAATTAAACTCAAAATTGGACCATTATGACCAATATTTAAAACAAGTGATTAAAAACTGTAGATGTCTTCAATTTTGATTATCATTCTTCTTTAGAATATCTGAAAGAAATCCAGTTTCTCACTTTAAAATATACCAGTGTGTTAGAATTTAGTATTAAATGACTTTGTTTAAAAGTGTTATTTAATCTATTGCTTTAAGTAGTAATACTATGGCCATTGTAAAACAAAATCCTTATCATTTTTCATAAAACAGGAAGGGCTTTTAAAACATCATCACTAAAAATATTAAGAGACCTAAAATATAACATTCTTAAAACCCAAGTGATACCATTCAAAATTTTCAAATATGCAGGGATAGTTCATGTCAAGTAACTAAATAATTGTTAAGTGTATATATGGAATAGCTTCTATAAATTCTTTTGGCAAGGGCTGGCACTGTGCCATAGTGGGTGAGGCTGCCACCTGCAGTGCTGGTATTCCATAGGGGCATCAGTTCAAGACCTGGCTGCTCCACTTCCTATCCAGCTCTCTGCTATGGCCTGGGAAACACTATAAAATGGTACAAGTCCTTGGGCCCCTGCAACTGCATAGGAGACCAGGAAGAGGCTCCTGGTTCCTGCCTTCCAGTCAGCACAGCTGCAGCCATGGAGGCCAACTGTGGAGTGAACCAGTGAATGGAAGACCACTCTCTCTGCCTCTCCTTCTCTCTCTGTGTAATTCTGACTTTCAAATAATATAAATAAATCTTTAAAAAATTCTTTTGGCAAATAGATGAAGCTATTTGTTATACATTTCAAATAAATAGCAAACATACTAGAAAAATATATTGAATAAAATTTAAGCAACTCATAGCTATACACAGAAATTTCTCACCATAACAACATAGCAACCACTAAATTTCCAAATTCAATTTTCCACAACTTAGAATCTTTAACTCCAGAAGGAGTACAAAATTGACAGAACAGTGGCCTATGTATCAGGATACCTAATGCTAATACAGAATTATCCCTGCCACAACTTACCTATGTGACCTTGAACAATTCACTTTACTTCTCTGGGCTTGGCATTTAGCATCCTCATGTGATAAAGGAGGCTTGGATAAGATCAGTTGTACTCTATCTTGAGACTTCAATGATCTCTCAGTTTCCAAACAGGCACCTTAAGGGAAAGTAAACCTTTAGATCAAAGCTTACATTTTTAAATATAAATATATTTTAAACTGTTTCTACAACTAGTACAAAACAACACATTCAAATGTGTACCATGCCACTTTTCAATATTTGGGAATAATTAATGCATCATTTTAGAGCATTGTCTTGAGGCCAGTGCTGTGGTGTAGCTAGTAAAGCCACTGCATGCAGTGGGGGCATCCCATATGGAGGCCGGTTCAAGTCCAGGCTGCTCCATTTTCCATTCAGCTGTCTGCTATAGCCTGGGAGAGCAGTAGGAAGTTGGCCCAAGTCCTTGGGCCCCTGAATCTGCATGGGAGACCCTGAAGAGGTCCTGGCTCCTGGTTTCAGATTGGCATATCTCTGACCTTTTAGGTCATCTGGGGAGTGAAAAAGCAGATGGAGGAACTCTCTCTCTTCCTCTTGTTCACTATCTGTGTAACTCGGACTTCCAAATAAATAAATAAATAAATCTTTTAAAAAATCAAAAGAATATTGTCTGGCACACAGTGAACCACTAAGTACAAGATATTATTAGTAATATTAGATTGAAATATTGAAATAAACTAGGCAATAAGCCTTAAGATGCAAATTAATACCAAGAAATATAATCTCAAATTTCTGTGTTCAACAAGGTAGTCTCTTTTCACTACTAACTTTATACTAAATAAGATATTTTGATATTTTGTTAAGAGTAAATTTATCAGGGACCAGCGCCGTGGCTCACTTGGTTAATTCTCCACCTGTGGTGCTGGTATCCCTTATGGGCAAAGTGTTCTAGTCCTGGTTGCTCCTCTTTCAGTCCAGCTTTCTGCTATGGCCCGGGAAGGCAGTAGAGGATGGCCCAAGTGCTTGGGCCCTGCACCCAGATGGGAGACCAGGAGAAAGCACCTGACTCCTGGCTTTGGATGGGCACAGCTCCAACTGTGGCAGCCATCTGGGGACTGAACCAATGGAAGGAAGGCCTTTCTGATTTCTCACTGTATATAACTCTACCTGTCAAATAAAAAAAATTATTAGTTTTTCATAAAAACTGCAGTATTGAAAAAGTTCTAAAATCCCTCTAATTCTAAATGTCTGTGACTGCTAACTCATTAGCACATATTGCATTCTTTACATCTGGGTAATCATGACAATTCACTTTTAAATGATTAACAGATCTGCTGTTATATATAAATACATGCTTTTCCGAAAATCATACAATAAGCAGGCTACATACTTTACTTCAAGTAGAACTGCCATATCCAGTCCTACAATTGTAAATAAGACAGTTTCAATTGTTCAGCATTATCAATTATAAATTCCAATCGTGTAGCAATACTCATAAGAATTTAGGGGGCCGATGCTGTGGAGTAGCAAGTAGAGCTGTGGCTTGCAGTGCTGACATTCCAATTGGGTGCCAGTTCAAGTCCTGGCTACTCAAATTACTATCCATCTTTTTAGGCAAGTAAGACTTACTATCCAGCAGTAGAGGATGGCCCAGGCCCTTGGGCTCCTGCACCTGCATAGGAGACCCAAAAGAAGCTGCTGGCTCCTGGCTTTGGATTGGCAGAGCTCCAGCCATTGTGGCCAAATGGGGAGTGAACCAGCGGTTGGAAGACTGCTCTCTCTCTCTCCTTCTCTGTGTAACTCTGATTTTCAAGTAAAATAAATGAATTTTTTTAAAAAAAGGATGAAATAAAAAGGAAGATGAAGATTACAAAATTGTTTAATTTTTTTAATAAATATAAATTTCCAAAGTACAGCTTTTGGATTACAGTGGCTTCCCCTCCCCCAAAACATCCCTCCCACCCATAATCCTCCTATTTCCTGCTTCCTCTCCCATCCCAGAAGATTACAAAATTGTATGAAGGACATTTGTACAGTAAACAAATATACTGATTTCCAATGCAATATTTGAATACTTGAAGCAGGAACGCTAAGTACTTCTTTGCCAAAATAACATGTTTTCTCCAGTGTAAAACCCATTTGCCATCCCAATACAAAAAGGGATTTGGGGCAAGAAGGAAAAAAGAAGTCCACACATGCGGAAATTTTAAGCAAAACAAAATAGAGAATGTATTTAGTTTCATGTAAATCACATGAGAATTAATAGTATTCTACCAATTTGCAACAAATATTTTTAACTTTAATGAATGAATGAATTTTCAGTTACATAGCAGGAAACTTCTACCCTCTCCCATAAAACTGAAAGAGAAACTTTTTAAAAGTAAAAACTGATGAAAGAATTCTGCAATACATGTTAATGTTAAGTAGCCCAGCAGAGTTTATTTAGAAATACAAACACACACACAGAAAATAAATACATTAAAATCTTACTGAATAGTCCAGTAATAGTTCAGGATCCAATATGTGTGCAAAAGATTCTGGATTTCCCAGTCACTTTGTATAGGAAATGATGTGCTTTGCTATGTAGCATGTACCTGTAGATTCCTGAACACCTCCACTTTGCTTCTTACCCTGAATCCCAGCAAATACAGGAACACAGCTGTTGAGTCATTCATTTTCTGGATTTGAGAATATCAAAGAATTAATGAGTATAGAAAGTTGTACAGCAGAGACCAAGAATGTCCAAGGGAGGTCACGTAAATCAATTGAACAAGTCAAAATACTATGAATGTATACTGAATGCTCTGTTTTTAATATGTCTTACTTACCTAAAAAGACATGAGGGCTATTGCTCTCTCTCTTAATACAACTAAGGAGAAGATATCACCAATGCTCAAGAAAAATGAATACACAGCAGAGCTAATACAAAATCCCCAAATTCCAAAATAGAAAAACTGGATATGCACTCCTTACACACACCCTGAAGTGGCAATGAAGTAGAACAAATCTAAAATTAGAAAAAAATCTTTTTTTAAAAGATTTATTTATTTATTTGAAAGTCAGAGTTGCACAGAGAGAGGCAGAGAAGAGAGAGGGGTCTTCCATCCACTGGTTCTCTCCCCAGTTGGCTGCAATGGCCAGAGTTGTGCCAATCCAAAGCCAGGAGCAAGGAGCTTCTTCCAGGTCTCCCACATGGGTGCAGGGGCCCAGGACTTGGGCCATCTTCTACTGCTTTCCCAGGCTATAGCAGAGATCTGGATCCATATGAGCTGCCAGCACTGCAAGTGGTGGCTCTACCCACTATGCCACACCACTGGCCCTGAAAATTCTTGTCAAATTAAGAACATTTAACCTTTGTTTTAGAGTGCTTTATTAAAATATCTAAACTGGGGGAATACATAATTTCTTTCTTTAGAAATCAGAAGAGAAAAAGAACACTTCAAGCCTACTGTGACACCACACAGAAGGAATGGAGAATCATGATCTCAATTAGCCTAGGGACAGAATAAAAGGGAGGGAAATAGGAACAACAGAATTAAGATGAATAAGCTTTGACAGCTGAGGGAATCTGAATGTAAAGAAAAGGCATGCAGTTAACTGAAACAATAGAGATAAGTCTGAGAGGAAAAAACATTGTTAAGTCATATTAATGGGGCCAGAGCTGTGACTTAGTAAAGTAAAAAAAAAAAATCTAAAATTTGTTTTTAAATTATATAATTAAAAAAGATAAAAAAGATGTTCAATCTTAAGTCTCTACAGCATAAGATATACATCAATTTTCCCAGGTTCTAGTTGCATTTATTAACAAAGTTTCATGGGTGTAATCACTAAAGTGGCTCCAATAAGTCTTTTTATAAAAATTATTTTTTATTTTGACAGGCAGAGTGGACAGTGAGAGAGACAGAGAGAAAGGTCTTCCTTTTTCTGTTGGTTTACCCCCTAGTGACCGCTGCCGCCAGTGTGCTGCGGCTGGCACATGGCGCTGATCCAAAGCCAGGAGCCAAGTGCTTCCTCCTGGTCTCCCATGCAGGTACGGGGCCCAAGCACTTTGGCCATCCTCCATTGCACTCCTGGGCCATAGCAGAGAGCTGGACTGGAAGTGGAGCAACTGGGACAGAATCTGGCTCTCCCAGCAGGACTAGAACTTGGTGTGCCTGCACCGCAGGTGGAGGATTAGCTTATTGAGCCATGGAGCCTGCCTCCAATAAGTCTTAACCTGGGATGCAACTAAATTTAACAAGGATACTCAATAGGAATTTTAGAAGAATTCCAAAATATGTATCAGAATAAAAATAAATACTTTACTTGGTACATCTCATTTTAACTATACTATTGTCTAAATTTCCAAATGTCAGATGTACTAAAAAAATCCCCAAAGCAGCAGAGTTGGTCCGACATGATGAGGAATAAAATAAAGAAAATGAGAATTCGCAGATCCCAGATTAAAATAACCAAGAAGGCCCAATAAAAGAAAACTCAATGTCTTCATACACTAACATTTATTACCTCAGATTTATTTAACAAAAAGGTGATTATTCCAGCTACATCCCATTAGGTAGCCCAATTTTACCTGCTAAATCCATTTAAAAAAAGCACCTCATGATATATTACTAAAATCATATTGCTATATGCCATCCACCATGTCCACCGTACCTTATACCTAATGTTAACAGATCTGATGAAAATCAGTAGATAAATGATGTGTCTTAACCACGTGTGGGAAATGTCTTTTGTTCAACGTTTTTCCAAAAACCCCTCAGTCTCAGTTTGCCTTCACATTGAAAAGACACTTCTGAGGTTTACTAATCAGTCCAGCTTCTTCGGGCCTCCCTCCAATGAAAGGGGCTAAAATCCATCAAAATAAACTCTAGGCACTGTCCTTGTGCTCCCAGTGACTTTTTCACTCTAGGGGCTCACAAACCTTCTAAATTCTTTAGATCACCTGTGCTGTCCATTAGTTCTCAAAGACTATGATGCAAGTAATTTCCCCTCTTGGAACCTTGTTATTAACTGTGCTGTATGAGAAATGAAGTCTCCTACACACCTTGTGCTTATGATTCTCCAAACCATGTTGCCTGCTAGGACTTTGGCCATGAATATAGGACAGCAATACCTGAACATGATTACTGAGATCTCCTTAATAAAGGATAGACTGGGGCCAGCACTGTGGTGCAGTGGTGTAATCCTTTACCTGCAATGCTGGCACCCCATATGAGCACCAGTTCTAGTCCCCATTTCTCCTTTTCCCATCCAGCTCTCTGCAATAGCCTGGGAAAGCAGTAGAAGCTGTTCCAAGTGCTTTGGTCCCTGCCAAAATGTGGGAGACCTGGAAGCTCCTAGCTCAGATTGGCCCAGCTGCAGACATTGCAGTCATTAGGGGAGTAAATGAGCATATGGAAGACCTTTCTCTCTGTCTCTTCCTCTCACTGTCTGTAAGTACACCTGTCAAATACGTAAATAAATTCTATATATATATATATTTACATTTATTTATATATATTTATGTATATAAATATATTCATATATAAAATATATTATGCTTTATCATATATTATATAATATATAATAATTATAAACAGATAATATTATATAATTTATTATAACTATTGTATATATCATATATATATATTATTGAGATGACTTCAATAGCCAGAGTGTGGCCAGGTTGAAGTCAGGAGCTCCTCCTCCAATGTGTGTGGCAGCAACCCAGGCACTTGGACCATCTTTCACTGGTTTTTCAATCCATTGGTATGGAGCTGGATCAGAAATAATTATATATTTATATATAAATAAATTCATATATAATATTTATATATAATTATATATTATATATTTATGATAATTATATGTAATTCTATATTATGTATAGAAATATATAATATAGATTATAATATATAAATATATATGATGGATCAAAATGCGGCATTCTCCATTTGGCAGAAGAGACAGGCTCCAATATCTACTGTCTATGTCAGTATGTCAGTATAATGCAGGAGGTAACCCCTCTACCAAATAAGAAAAGCTATTTCAGTTCAGCTGGACATCATTCTGCTGACTGTTGACCTTATTACTGTTAGTCTGGATGCTTTCATTGGTTGCAATCCAGAGACCCAATTTTCCCATAGATATAAACATCAGCAAACATGAAAATTTGGTAAGAAAAGCTTAAACTGAGAGTTATGATTAATAACTATTTTAACAAAATTTCTCAGAACCCATCTAATCCAAACCTTGGACAATTGGGAGCTGTTGTACTTGGCCCACCCATAATTGAAATGGATTCTAAATCCTTCAACTGCAAGGAGAGTATCATAGACATTAATGCTCCAAACGGATCCAGTTCCCTGCTAATGTGTCTGGAAAAGCAGCACAGGGTGACTCAAATATTGGGGCTCCTGCACCCATGTGAGAGACCTGGAAGAAGCCCCTGGCTCCTGATATCAGTCTGGCCTAGCCACAGTCACTGCAGCCATTTGAGGAGCGAACAAACCAGGAGGAAGATCCATCTCTCCCACTCTCTCTTTCTAGTGCTGCCTTTCAAATTCATAAATAGACCTTTAAGAAAGTCGATCACTTCAATAAATTTGTCATTGCTCAGTCATGATTACTTTTACTACCTTAAATTCTTTTTCAAAAGATTTATTTATTGGAAAGGCAGAAAGAGGAGCTGGTGGTTGTGGTGCAGTGGACAAAGTTGCTATCTGTTACATTGGCATCCTCTACGTGCACCAGTTCAAGTACCAGCTATTCCATTTCTGATCCAGCTCCTTACCAATGGACTGAAAAAGCAGGGAAAGTTGGCCCAAGTGGCTGGGATGCTGCCACGCACATCGGAGGAAAAGCTCCTGGCTTCAACCTGGCCACACTCTGGCTATTAAAGTCATCTCAAAAATGAATTAGGTGGTGGAAGATTTCTGTCTCTCCCTCTCTCTGTAACTCTTTCAAATAAGTAATTAAATATTTTAATATGATAAAAAATGGCAGAGAGACACAGAGACAAAGAGAGAAGGAAAGAGAAGCAGAGAGATCTCCCATCTGCTGGTTCACTTTCTATATGGCTACCACTGTGCAAGACCAGGTTTCAAGTCCCCATTGAGGTTACAGTTCTCCAAATTAGATGACAAGAAGGAAAGAATTTGAGCTATTATCCATTGCTTCCCAGGGATATTAACATGAAACTGATTTGGAAGTGGAGTACCCAAAACGCAGATTAGCACTGCAATATATGATGCGGGCATCTGTTGTGATGGTTAACAAATTGGAAAACCTAGAGGAAAAATCAACAGATTCCTGGACATACACAATATACCAAAATTGAGTCATGAAGACACATAGAAAAGCTAAACAAATCAAAAACCAAGACAGAGATTGGATGAGTAATAAAGACCCTCCCAACAAGGAAAAGTCCAGGATCAGACAGCCTCACTATTGAATTCTACAAGTCTTTTAAAGAGCTAATGCTTCTCAAACTATTCAACTCAATTGAAAGAGAGACAATCCTCTCAAACTCCTTCTATTAATCTGACAATGACTCATTCTATCATTTATTTATACATAATGTTGAGAAAATCAGAAGTATTTGTTAGGACTTCTGCTAAAATGCACTAGATTTATAATTTTTAAATACATCTTTCCTAGATGTAATGCAGTCCTTTGCTACTTTAGAGTATCAGAAATTTAAAATGTTGGACTGGTGCTGTGGTGGAGCAGGTTAACACCCTCGCCTGAAGCTCCAGCATCCCATATGGGGGCCGGTTCAATACTCAGCTGCTCCACTTCTGATCCTGCTCTCTGCTATGGCCTGGCAAAGTAGTAGAAGATGGCCCAAGTCCTTGGGCCCCTGTACCGATCTGGGAGACCTGGAACTAGCTTCTGGCTCCTGGCATCGGATCAGCACAGCTATGGCAGTTGCAATCAATTAGGGAGTGAACATCAGATGGAAGACCTCCCTCTTTCTCTCTGGTTCTCCTCTCTGTCTGTAACTCGACTTGTAAATAAATAAATAAATAAATCTTTAAAACAATTAAGAAATTTAAAAAGGGAAAAGTTTTTAAAAAATGTATTTCTTTATTGTGAGGCAGAGTGACAGATATAGAGAGGAAGAGAAAGAGAGGTCTGCTATCCACTGGTTCACCCCTAAATGGCCAGAATGGCTGGAGCTGGGCCGATCTGAAGCCAGGTGCCAGAAGCCAGGAGTCAGCAGCTTCCTCCAGGTCTCTCACATGGGTGCAGGGGCCCAAGCACTCAGGGCATATTCCACTGCATTCCTAGGCCATTAGCAAAGAGCTGGATTGGAAGTGCAGGAGCAGGGACTCAAACTGGTGCCCATGTGGGATGTTGGTGCTGCAGGTGGATGCTTAATCTACTATGCCACAGAGTGGGCCCAGGGAAAGGTTTTAGGAAGACATCTTTCATGTAGACTAGGCTGCAATATTGCAAGGTAAGGTTTAGCTTTTATTTCCACACATCAGTATTCATCTTTTAGCAACTATAAATACTGAATATCATACATATAGACATAAATATAGGTAACTGCAGATTTTGTTGTCATTCTTTCTAATTCTCTTTTAATGTCTGCTAATAGGCCATCTTATGGATTATTATATTGATGTTATCTGTACACAACCATCAGGCATTTCCACTGTTGAATGTGTTTATGTGTACAGGTAGTTTTGTTTGTGTGTACATGAATGCACATTTGATGGAGATAGCACTGACAGTAATAATGTGAGAAATCCTAATGCTGATTTCAAACTTTCTATCCTCCGCAGAGATGGCTGTCATTGAAGTAGACCACAGGGCCCCTTTGCTGTTGTGGACTGAAATGTGCCTCCCTAAAACTCAAACACTGAAGTGCTAACCACCAACATAACTCTACCTGAAGAAAGTGCTTTTAAGCAGATCAAATGATAGATGTGTCTGTCACATCAGAGAAGGGCTTCTGGAAAAATCGAGCCTATTAGCACCTTGATCTGATATTTTCAAGCTCTACAACTCTGAGAAGTAAAATTCCATGATTTAAATCATATTCTCTGTGGTATTTTCTTAGCAAATTAATATATCCTCATTTCTGCTAGCATTTTCTGCTGTCATCTAGAAGGTCCTCGTGATTAGCAGAGAAATATAGAAAGTAAAAACTATGATTTTAGATTACCAAGTACCTACTAACATAAAAAAAAAGATATCCCAGAAGCAACCTACTACCATCCTCCAGGACCCAGAAAAAAAAAAAAAACAGGAATGAGTCAAGTTGTGGGGCAGTAGAAAAGTGAATAATGAAAGATCACAGCAGAAGTAAATAAGGAAGGGTTTGATGCTGTGGTGTAGTAGGTTAATGCCTTGTCCTGCTGTGCATGTATCCCATATGTTGTTGCTCGAAGACCAGGTTCTCCACTTCCAATCCAGCTCCCTACTAATGCACCTGGGAAATTGGTGGAAGATGGACCATGTTCTTGGGTGCTGGCACCCACATGAGAGACTTGGAAGAAGCATCTGGCCTTTCAAATAAAGAAATCTTAAAAAAAAATAGAAGCAGTGTTAGCACTGTTGGAAAAACAGACACATAGTTCAATGGAAAAAATAGGCAGCTGAAATAAACTGACTTTTCTACAGCCAACCCCTATTTAATAAAAGAAAGAAAACAAACAGGAGAAAGAAGAATCCCCTTAGCAAATGGTTTAAAGGAAAGTGATTATCCATATGTAGAAGCCTGAAAAGATACCCCAACACCTCATACACTATGCAAAAGCAACTCAAGGTTAATTAA
The DNA here is from genome assembly GCF_051225735.1 of Oryctolagus cuniculus. Classification (NCBI taxonomy): domain Eukaryota; kingdom Metazoa; phylum Chordata; class Mammalia; order Lagomorpha; family Leporidae; genus Oryctolagus; species Oryctolagus cuniculus. Next base: position 1,422,940 of record NW_028301697.1, on the reverse strand, counting down.
AAGTCTAAATATAAAACCAAAACCTTGAGAGCTTGTTTTGAGGTTCTAGCAGGGGAGCACAGCTACTCGTATACCCTTGACCGAAGACCGGTCCTCCTCTAGCGGGGAAGGTCGTCCTCTTCGACCCAGCACGCAGCTTCAGGAGGGACGCACATGGAGTGGTGAGGGAGGAAGGGGACACCCGCCTAGCCAGCCAGATCAGCCGAATCAACCCTGGCGATCAATGGGGTGACAGATGTCGCAGCCAGATCGCCCTCACATCCTGAGTTCATGCCGGAGCTGAGGGAAGGAAGCAATGCCGTCGGATCTGGCCGCTCTGCGGGAGTCTGAGGAACAACTCACACCAGGTGGCCGCCGTTCCGTCGTCATGGGTAAAGGAGACCCCAACAAGCCAAGGGGCAAAATGTCCTCCTATGCCTTCTTCGTGCAGACGTGCCGGGAAGAGCACAAGAAGAAACACCCTGACTCTTCGGTCAATTTCGCAGAATTCTCTAAGAAATGCTCGGAGAGATGGAAGACCATGTCTGCAAAGGAAAAGTCCAAGTTTGAAGATATGGCAAAAAGTGAAAAAGCTCGTTATGACAGGGAGATGAAAAATTACGTTCCTCCCAAGGGTGATAAGAAGGGAAAGAAAAAGGATCCCAATGCTCCTAAAAGACCACCATCTGCCTTCTTTCTCTTTTGCTCTGAACATCGCCCAAAGATCAAAAGTGAACACCCTGGCCTGTCCATTGGGGACACTGCAAAAAAATTGGGTGAGATGCGGTCTGAACACTCAGCCAAAGATAAACAACCATATGAACAGAAAGCAGCTAAGCTAAAGGAGAAATATGAAAAGGATATTGCTGCATACCGTGCCAAGGGCAAAAGTGAAGCGGGAAAGAAGGGCCCTGGTAGGCCCACAGGCTCAAACAAGAAGAATGAACCTGAAGATGTGGAGGAAGAAGAGGAAGAAGAAGAAGATGAAGATGATGAGGAAGAGGATGAAGATGAAGAATAAATGGCTATCCTGTAATGATGAGTGTGGAGTGTGCGTGTGTGCTCAGGCAGTTGTTTTGCTAAGAATGTGAATTCAAGTGCAGCTCAATATTAGCTTCAGTATAAAAAAACTGTACAGATTTTTGTATAGCTGATAAGATTCTTTGTAGAGAAAATACTTTTTTTAAAAAATGCAGGTTGTAGCTTTTTGAGGGGCTACTACATACAGTTAGATTTTAAAGCTTCTGATGTTGAATGTTCCTAAATATTTAATGGTTTCTTTAATTTCTTGACTTGTGTATGGTAGCGCAGCAAAGTTGTAGGAATTAATATCATTTGTAAATTTGGATTTTTTGTTAGGATGTTGCATTCTGTGTTGTTTTTTTAAAAAAAATTTTGTAATAAAATTATGTATGTTAAAAAAAAACCCAAAACCTAAGTAAACATATGAGAAACTGTAAAACATTAGCAGAGACAACAGTTTGCATAAGATTCCAAAAGCACAAGTAACAAAAATAAAATATACAAATTTGAGCATATCAAATTAAGATACATCTTCACAACAAAGTAATCAACAGAGTGAAGATACAATGGACGGAATGGCAGGAAACATTGAAAACTCTGACTATGACAAAAGATTGATAGCCAGAACATACATATATAGAACTGGAAAAACTCCAAACAAGAAGCAAAATGTACACGTAAGAAATGGGCAATGATCAGAATAGATGTTTCTCAGAAGAAGAAATCTCAATTGTCAAGACATAGATGAACATGCCCAATATCACTAGCCATTAGGGAAATGTAAATCAAAACCAATAGCAGACTCCATCTGTGGGAGAAGACAATGCTTGGGTTTTCATTTGTGCAACAAGTGGGTTTAGAGGACCCTGTTCACCATTAGAGGGCAGAGTCTACATGGAAGTAAAGAATCCTTAATACTTTCCTAATGGGAGAAGAGGAAGCCTGAGACCTCGCAAGCGGGAAGTGGTCCAGAAACTGCTCAGGTGTGGGTGTAGGTGGCTGAGCAACAGGCAGTCCTGCCTTGATTCCCCACAAAGATACAGGGGAAACCCTTCTGGATGGAGCAGGCGTGAATCGGAGGACCTACTGGGAGAACAAGGTCGCCCACCGCGCGGAAGCCAAGTCGCGGGACCCAGACGCAGAAGCCCCAGGGTCTGCGCGACAGTGCTCCAAGGGGAGTGCATGCTACACAGACAACAGCGGGGAGACTTGGGACACTCAGGGCTCCGAGTCCACACATCGGCGCTGGAAGGGGAGGTGAGCTCAATAACCCGAGACATTGGTGGGGAAACGGGGGTCAGAATCTAGAGGGGGGCTGGAAAGTGCAGCAAACTCACTACCGGAAAGAAGGAAAAAAAAAAGCTTTGGGGTTTCTCTTCCCCCTAACCTTGCAAAGGTTACAAGGCTGCAAGGCTTGAAGAATTCCCAAGAAAAAGAGCAGGCCTCCTCTTTGGATTTACATATCAATGGGGGAGAGTTAAGGAACTGAGTCACTACAATTCAGTAGCCTAGCCAACCCAGTGGGAGTCCAGAGGAGCCAAAGACTGGAAGCTAAATACCATCAATTCTGCACAGCCCTGCCCTGCGGTGTTACTTACCCCCTGAATAAATAAAATAAATAAATAAATAAAAAGAGAGAGATTTACCACGCATAACCTGAGGGTGTCACCTTTGCACACCCTTAACCAGGAAGAACCAGGCAGAGCTCTCAGGCCGCACCCATCTCAAGCCTCCAAGGCTCCTCCAACAGCAGGCAGTCCACTTAACACGGACACAGTATAAAAAAAAAAAAAAAAAGAAAAAAAACGCACAGTGACGCAAGAAGAATTAACTATGCCGAGTAACAAACACAGAAATAGAGGGAGCAAGATCAACGATGACACTATGATGCCTCCAAATAAGCAAAACACCCCAAGCCAAGAGTATGAAGATGATGAGATAGAAGAAATGCAAGATACGGATTTCAAAAAATTTATGATAAGAACATTTAGAAGTTTTCAAAAGCAAATCCTTGAACTACAGAAATCCTTAATGGACAAGATTGAAAATCTCTCTCGTGAAAATGAAATTTTAAGGAAGAGTCAAAATGAAACTCAGAAACTAGTAGAACAGGAAAGTGTAATAGTCAAGAGAAATCAAAATGAAATGAAGAGCTCAATAGATCAAATGACAAACACATTAGAAAGCCTTAAAAACAGAATGGGTGAAGCAGAAGAGAGAATATCGGACTTAGAAGATAGAGCACAGGAAAACATACAGTCAAACCAAAGAAAAGAAGAGGAAATTAGAAACCTAAAAAATATTGTTGGGAATCTACAGGATACTATTAAAAAAAACAACATTCGAGTTCTAGGAGTTCCTGAAGGCATGGAGAGAGAGAAAGGATTGGAAGGCCTTTTTAGTGAGATACTAGCAGAGAACTTTCCAGGTTTGGAGAAGGACAGAGATATCCTAGTACAGGAAGCTCATAGAACCCCCAATAAACATGACCAAAAGAGATCCTCACCACGACACGTGGTAATTAAACTTACCACAGTGAAACATAAAGAAAAGATCCTAAAATGTGCAAGAGAGAAACGTCAGATTACTCTCAGAGGATCTCCAATCAGACTCACAGCTGACTTCTCATCAGAAACCCTACAAGCTAGGAGGGAATGGCGAGACATAGCATAGGTGCTAAGAGAGAAAAATTGCCAGCCCAGAATATTATATCCTACCAAGCTCTCATTTGTGAATGAAGGTGAAATAAAGACCTTTCATAGCAAACAGAAATTGAAAGACTTTGTGGCCACTCGTCCGGCCCTGCAAAAGATACTTAAAGATGTGCTACACTCAGAAACACAGAAACACGGCCATCAATATGAAAGAAGGGAAAGGAAGAACACCTACCAGTAAAAGAGCATGGGAAGCTCAAAGCATATACTAGAAAATATTTCCGGGAAAATGGCAGGGCAAAGTCACTACGTATCAATTGTCACATTGAACATTAACGGTCTGAATTCTTCAGTTAAAAGACACCGTTTGGCTGACTGGCTCACAGAACACAACCCAACTATTTGTTGCCTACAAGAAACACATCTCTCTAACAAAGAGGCATGCAGACTGAAAGTGAAAGGTTGGAAAAAGATATTCCATGCCAACAGAAACCAAAAAAAAAGCAGGTGTAGCCATATTAATATCAGACAAAATAAACTTTAATACAAAAACTGTTAAGAGAGACAAAGAGGGACACTATATAATGATTAAGGGTTCAATTCAACAGGAAGATGTAACTATTATAAATGTATATGCACCTAATTACAGGGCACCGGTCTATTTAAAAGATATGTTAAGGGACTTAAAGGGAGATTTAGATTCCAATACAATAGTACTGGGGGACTTCAATACTCCACTCTCAGAAATAGACAGATCATCTGGACAGAAGATCAACAAGGAAACAGCAGATTTAATTGACACTATTGTCCAAATGGATCTAACAGATATCTACAGAACTTTCAACCCTACATCTACAGACTTCACATTCTTCTCAGCAGCGCATGGAACCTTCTCTAAGATTGATCACATACTAGGCCATAAAGCAAGTCTCAGCAAATTTAAAAGAATTAGAATCATACCATGCAGCTTCTCAGACCACAGTGGGATGAAGCTGGAAATTAGCAACTCAGGAAACCCCAGAAAGTATGCAAACACATGGAGACTGAACAACATGCTCCTGAATGAACACTGGGTCATTCAAGAAATCAAAAGAGAAATCAAAAACTTTCTGGAAGTAAATGAAGACAACAACACAACATATCAAAACTTATGGGATACAGCAAAAGCAGTATTGAGAGGCAAATTTATAGCAATAGGTGCCTACATCAAGAAATTGGAAAGGTACCAAATAAATGAGCTTTCAGCGCACCTCAAGGACCTAGAAAAACTGCAGCAAACCAAACCCAAATCTAGAAGGAGAAGAGAAATAATTAAAACCAGAGAAGAAATTAACAGGATTGAATCCAAAAAAACATTACAAAAAATCAGCCAAGCGAGAAGCTGGTTTTTTGAAAAAATAAACAAAATTGACACCCCATTGGCCCAACTAACTAAAAAAAAGAAGAGAAAAGACCCAAATCAATAAAATCAGAGATGAAAAAGGAAACGTAACAACAGACACCACAGAAATAAAAAAGAATCATCAGAAATTACTACAAGGACCTGTATGCCAGCAAACAGGAAAACCTATCAGAAATGGATAGATTCCTGGACACATGCAATCTACCAAAATTGAACCATGAAGACATCGAAAACCTAAATAGACCCATAACTGAAACAGAAATTGAAACAGTAATAAAGGCCCTCCCAACAAAGAAAAGCCCAGGACCAGATGGATTCACTGCTGAATTCTACCAGACATTTAAAGAAGAACTAATCCCATTTCTTCTCAAACTATTCAGAACAATCGAAGAAGAGGGAATCCTCCCAAATTCTTTCTATGAAGCCAGCATCACCTTAATCCCTAAGCCAGAGAAAGATGCAGCACTGAAAGAGAATTACAGACCAATATCCCTGATGAACATAGATGCAAAAATCCTCAATAAAATTCTGGCCAATAGAATACAACAACACATCAGGAAAATCATCCACCCAGACCAAGTGGGATTCATCCCTGGTATGCAGGGATGGTTCAACATTCGCAAATCAATCAATGTGATTCACCACATTAACAGACTGCAGAAGAAAAACCATATGGTTATCTCAATTGATGCAGAGAAAGCATTTGATAAAATTCAACACCCTTTCATGATGAAAACTCTAAGCAAATTGGGTATAGAAGGAACATTCCTCAATATAATCAAAGCAATTTATAAAAAACCCACAGCCAGCATCCTATTGAATGGGGAAAAGTTGGAAGCATTTCCACTGAAATCTGGCACCAGGCAGGGATGCCCACTCTCACCACTGCTATTTAACATAGTTCTGGAAGTTTTAGCCAGAGCCATCAGACAAGAAAAAGAAATCAAAGGAATACAAATCAAGAAGGAAGAAGTCAAACTATCCCTCTTTGCAGACGACATGATTCTGTACTTAAAGGATCCAAAGAACTCTACTAAGAGACTATTGGAACTCATAGAGGAGTTTGGCAAAGTGGCAGGATATAAAATCAATGCACAAAAATCAACAGCCTTTGTATACACAAGTAATGCCATGACTGAGAAAGGACTGCTAAGATCAATCCCATTCACAATAGCTACAAAAACAATCAAATACCTTGGAATAAACTTAACCAAGGACGTTAAAGATCTCTACGATGAAAATTACAAAACCTTAAAGAAAGAAATAGAAGAGGATACCAAAAAATGGAAAAATCTTCCATGCTCATGGATTGGAAGAATCAACATCATCAAAATGTCCATTCTCCCAAAAGCAATTTATACATTCAATGCAATCCCAATCAAGATACCAAAGACATTCTTCGCAGATCTAGAAAAAATGATGCTGAAATTCATATGGAGGCACAAGAGACCTCGAATAGCTAAAGCAATCTTGTACAACAAAAACAAAGCCGGAGGCATCACAATACCAGACTTCAGGACATACTACAGGGCAGTTGTAATCAAAACAGCATGGTACTGGTACAGAAACAGATGGATAGACCAATGGAACAGAATTGAAACACCAGAAATCAATCCAAACACCTACAGCCAACTTATATTTGATCAAGGATCTAAAACTAATTCCTGGAGCAAGGACAGTCTATTCAATAAATGGTGCTGGGAAAACTGGATTTCCACGTGCAGAAGCATGAAGCAAGACCCCTACCTTACACCTTACACAAAAATCCACTCAACGTGGATTAAAGACCTAAATCTACGTCCTGACACCATTAAGTTATTAGAGAACATTGGAGAAACCCTTCAAGATATTGGCACAGGCAAAGAATTTCTGGAAAAGACCCGGGAGGCACAGACAGTCAAAGCCAAAATCAACTATTGGGATTGCATCAAATTGAGAAGTTTCTGTACTGCAAAAGAAACAGTCAGGAGAGTGAAGAGACAACCGACAGAATGGGAAAAAATATTTGCAAACTATGCAACAGATAAAGGGTTAATAACCAGAATCTACAAAGAGATCAAGAAACTCCACAAAAACAAAACCAACAACCCACTTAAGAGATGGGCCAAGAACCTCAATAGACATTTTTCAAAAGAGGAAATCCAAATGGCCAACAGGCACATGAAAAAAGGTTCAAGGTCACTAGCAATCAGGGAAATGCAAATCAAAAGCACAATGAGGTTTCACCTCACCCCGGTTAGAATGGCTCACATACAGAAATCTACCAACAACAGATGCTGGCGAGGATGTGGGGAAAAAGGGACACTAACCCACTGTTGGTGGGAATGCAAACTGGTCAAGCCACTATGGAAATCAGTCTGGAGATTCCTCAGAAACCGTTCGACCCAGCCATCCCACTCCTTGGAATTTACCCAAAGGAGTTTAAATTGATAAACAAAAAAGCGGTCTGCACCCTAATGTTTATTGCAGCACAATTCACAATAGCCAAGACCTGGAACCAACCTAAATGCCCATCATTGGTAGACTGGATAAAGAAATTATGGGATATGTATTCTTTAGAATACTATACCGCAGTAAGAAACAACGAAATCCAGTCATTTGCAACAAAATGGAGGAATCTGGAACACATCATGCTGAGTGAAGTAAGCCAGTCCCAAAGGGACAAATACCATATGTTCTCCCTGATCAGTGACAACTGACTGAACACCAAAAAGGAAACCTCCTGAAGTGAAATGGACACTATGAGAAATGGTGACTTGATCAGCATAGCCCTGACTGCTAATGGACAACTTAATACATTATCCCTCATAGTATTTTTTTTTTGTCTGTTCTACTTAATATGACTGGTTTAATTCTGTAATTATCACACAGTTATTCTTAAGTGTTGAAAATTAACTGAAATGTGATCCCTGTTAAACATAAAAGTGGGAATAAGAGAGGGAAGAGATGTATAATTTGGGGCATGCTCGGGCTGACTTGCCCCAATTGGTAGAGTTGGAAACATACCAGGGGATTCCAATTCAATCCCATCAAGGTGGCATGTGCCAATGCCATCTCACTATTCCAAGTGATCAATTTCAGTTCACAATTGATCATAATGAAAGGACTAAGAGTCAAAGGGAGCACATAAACAAGTCTAGTATCTGCTAACACTAACCGATAGAATAAATAAAGGGGAGAGTGATCTAACATGGGAAGTGAGATACTCAGCAGACTCATAGAATGGCGATGTCCTAAATAGCACTCTGGCCTCAGAATCAGCCCTAAAGGCACTCGCATCTGGCTGAAAAGCCCATGAGAGTATTTCAGGCATGGAAAGCCAAGACACTCTGGCAAAAAGATCTCTGTGAGTGAGATCCCAGTGGAAAGAACAGGTCTTCAAAGAGGGAGGTGCCTTTCTCTGAAGGGAGGAGAGAACCTCCACTTTGACTATGACCTTGTCTAAACAAGATAAGAGTCGGAGAACTCAAGGGGCTTCCATAACCTTGGAAACTCATGACTGGTGCAAAGGGAGATTACTGATGCCATAAACAGGAGTGTCAATTTGTAAAGTCAACAACAGGAGTCACTGTGCACTTACTCCTCATGTAGGATCTCTGTCCTTAATGTGCTGTACACTGAGGCTTAATGCTATAACGACTACTCAAACAGTATATTTCACTTTGTGTTTCTATGGGGGTGCAAACGATTGAAATCTTTACTTAATGTACACTAAACTGATCTTCTGTAAAAAAAAAAAAAAAAGAAATTATCAATTCCCAACTTGACTCTCACTGGGATTAAACATGACAATAGGTCTGATCTGATTTCATCATCATTTAAAAAAAAAATCATCTATTATTTTTCACTTTATGTTTCTGTGTGGGAACAAACTGTTGAAATCCTTACTTAAGGTATACTAAGCTGATCTTCTGTATATTAAGATAATCAAAAATGAATCTTGATGTGAATGGAAGGGGAGAGGGAGTGGGAAAGGGGAGGGTTGTGGGTGGGAGGGACGGTATGGGGGGGAAAGCCATTGTAACCCATGAGTCGTACTTTGGAAATTTATATTCATTAAATAAAAGATAAAAAAAGAAAATAAAAAAAAATACTTTCCTAATGGGCTTGTTGAATTCTTGACTAGTGCCTATTACCTTTGCCACAACCTTTCCAGTCTCACTACTTTCCTTCTTCTTCCTCTTCTCTATAGCTTGCAAAAACAGTATATCTTCTATATACGGAGGATACTTTTGTTTTGTTTTATTCCTTCTGTCTCATGATGTTCCTCTAAGAAATCACAACCCTCCAAATATTCATTCATTTATGCAGTCTGCAGTTTTCATGGGCTACTACATGGCAAAGTACTAGGTTAAAGGAAAGGTATAGGTCAGGAACTGAGCAAAGTTCACAATGATGTAGTATTATCTGGGGAAATGAACCTGATGGAAGACATATCTCTCTCTCTCTCTCTCTCTCTCTCTCTCTCTCTCTCTCTTTCTCTCTGTCTCTCCTTCTCTCTCTGTGTAGCTCTGATTTTCAAATAAATAAATAAATCTTTAAAAACTAACTAAATAAATATACTAATAACCTGGTGGCAACACCTTTCTATAAGAACATGTGAAGCACTCAAACACAGTTTGTCCCAGAAAGTCAGCCATAGTTTTCAAGGGCACATCTTCTACTCCATTTGTGGACATCTCTGAGTGGAGTAAGGGGCACTTATTTCTTCCCCTCTTCTTTCTTACCACTCTCACAGTTATAACTTCTATTGATGCTTCCACAGAGCAGTCTTTATGAAATTGTAGAACTAATATCCTCCCATGTCAAAAATGTCATGGGTTTAACCACAGAACCCAAAATAAGACAATTAACTGACCTTCTTAATTACACAGTGTGGAATGTAAGATTCTCAGTGGATCACTGGGTAACTGTAAAGTACTGGGCAGAGAAAAAGATGTTACTTATCTGTATTTATGATGTTGTAATTCTCCACTTTATGCAAACTCAGATTAAAAGGGCTCCAGTTAGTGGGCAACACTGTTGCATAGTGGGTAAAGCTACTGCCTGCAGTGTCAGCATCCTATATGGGTGCCGGTTGGGATCCTGGCTGCTGCACTTCCCATCCAGCTCTCTGCTGTGGCCTGGGAAAACAGTAGAAGATGGCCCAAATCCCTCATCTCCTGCACCCACCTATGAGACCTGGACAAAGCTCCTGGCTTCTGGTTTTGGATCCAAACAGCTCCAACCATTGATTTCTGTTTCTACCACTCTGTAACTCTGCCTTTCAAATAAATAAATAATTATTTTAAAAAACAGCTTCATCCCAGAAGAAGCTCCTGGCTTCAGACTGGCACAGCTCCAGCTGTTGCTGCCAATTGGGGAGTGAACCATCGGACAGAAGACGTCTCTCTCTCTTTCTCTCTCTCTCCTCTCTCTGTGTAACTCTTTCAAATGAATAAATAAATCTTTAAAAAAGTAGCTCCAGTTATTGACAACACAGTAGACTTGCATTAATTTTAGTTCCCTTCTCACTTTGCAAAGGGATCAGCGTCAGGTCAAAACAGTTGACAGCCTTGCTAACAGGAGAAGAAATAGCTGAAGACAGAAAATGAAAAGCAGCCAAATAAATCATCAAAGAAAGAGAAGTGGACCACATCCAACACAAACCTTTAAAAGTGGATGCTCACAATTAACGAGTGAAACAGCTGCCCACTGAAATCTTATCTAGGGAGGGAAGATGTCCTAAGTTCTGCTTCTGTAAACTCCAGTCATAAATCTATCCTAATAAATCTGTCCCCGGCATCTCTTTTACAAACATACTGGACCCACTGACCATTGGAAATGTGGACCTAAGTCATGAAGGCTGCCATTTAAACCCACCAATGCTGTAACAGCTAAGAAACTTGAATTTGATGCACAATTCTCAGGAAATCATTCCAGCTGTGCCTAGGGCCATTAATAGAAACTCCTTGGATCCTCCCCTGTCTCTGTGCCTGTTTGAAAGAAGGGAGTTTTCCCACCCCAGGTTTCTGGAACAGCTTCAAATTCCACATTGGAAAAGTCTGATAATTAATACTTGAGAGGGATCAATGCACACTTCACACTGCTCCCCACCAGGAAGATGAGGTGCAGGATGAGAGCAGTGGGGCAGAACCTAGTCAGATCCTCCTGCCCACCCCTCTGCTGCCCCAGGCTCCCTGCTGAAGGCCACCCAGACCCACCCTGCAGGAACCAGTCCAGTAAACATCAAGAGGCCTGGCCAGACTGCATTCTGAGACCACCCACAGTGGGAACCCAGCTTATTTAACTGTGGAGAGCTGGAGTCTTTCTGCCTTCCTTCCCTGCGTGTGCATGTTCCCAGAATGCTGCCCCCTCTCTCCTGTAACCACTAAATAAAGCGCATTAGGGACAGTTTGGGTGAGGTCCTGCAGGAGAGATTCTAGGCACTGGGAGCCTGGGAAGTGGAGGTGGGAGACAGAACAGCCCGGGTCCCAGTCCTGACCTCGGGGGAAGCTGCCATGATCTATGGCTCCCTGGCACCCACCCTTCTCCCACACATGTCCTGCCCCTTCCTGCATGCCAAACCTGCAGCAGAAAGTCCCTGGAGGAGGTACCCTTTCTTCTGGACACACGGGGAGCGATTCGGGGAGTGGCGGGAAGAGACTCCCTGGTAAGTGGGACCCACAGGTGAATGATGAAGAGGGAAGATGCAGCAGGAGGCAGGCTCGGGGTGAGCACTTGGAAACTCCCTGGGATCGCATGTGCAGAGCAGGAGATGCAGTAAATGCCAGAGAAGGAGAAGCACAGCCCCCAGGGCTGACCCTGATCAGGGAATGAACTCCCTCTGTTCCAACTCAGGCCCCAGGGAATGGCAGCAGCATGCACATGTGCACAGGCATTCAGAAGGCATAATACATCTGAGCTCCTGGGAACTCTGGGAAATGGAGTACAGGCCACATCATCCATAGAGACACCAGCTGGCCCTCCCAAAGGCTGTAGTCAGGGGTGGGTGCCCACAACCAGAGGGCCTTTGCTTTTATTCAGTCCCTCCTTCCTTTCCTTCCCCCCACCAAAATCTCAGGGATCAGTTGCTTTCTTCCTTTCCTGAATCAAATCTGAAAGAGTGACACTCACTGCTGCTAACTGACCCCAAATCCTGGCTCCCTCATAACCTCTGTCTCTTCCAGAAAAATCTTATTTACTACTTTGGCCCTAGAAATCATAAATGACTATGATAGAATGTAGCTTTTAACAGAGGTGTAGAAGGCATGGTTTAATATCCAGTTTTGAGAATACAATTTTCATTTGTGTTTTATTGATGTTTATAGTTCTTTTAAGATTTATTGATTTATTTGGAAGTCAGAGTTACAGAGAAGGAGAGGCAGAGACAGAGAGAGAGAGAGAGGTTTACCATCTGCTGGTTCACTCCCCAATTGGCAGCAGCAGCACAGCACCGACCCCTTATAGTTCTTTTCAAATCATTTTACACTGTCTTTTTATTCATCTAGTACAGAGACAGAAGAATGGACACAGAGCTAACATAGCTGCGTATTCAAAGAGACAGGTTAAGGGTTTAAATGCCTTATATCATAGCATTTATACCTTAGATTAATTCTGGGGACAGTATTATCTGGAGTTTACAAAATAGAAACTGAATGGAAAGAGCTTAGAAAAGCATGGTGTTTTTTAATATCATAAAAAAGTCTAAGTTAAAGGCCAATCAAGGGGCCAGCACTGTGGCATAGCATGTAAAGCATTGACATTCCATATGGGTGGAGGTTGAACCCGGCTACTCTGCTTTCGATCCAACTCTCTGCTATGGCCAGGGAAAGCGGTGGAAGATGGCCGAAGTCCTTGGGCAGCTGCATCTGTGTGGGAGACCCAGAAGAAGCTCCTGACTGCTGGCATTGGAGCTGTACAGCTCCAGCCATTGTGACCAATTGGTGAGTGAACCAAAAGATGGAAGATGCTTCTCTCTCTCTCTCTCTCTCTCCCCTTCCTCTCTGTGTAACTGTGACTTTCAAATAAATAAATAACTGTTTTTTAGAATGTCAATCAATATATAATACTAGCTTAAAGATATTTCTTTTGTCTTGTGTCTCAGTTTTTAAAATCTGATTTATCAAATGGAAAAATGTGAGAGAGATGAAGAGTACCTACAAAAATAATTTACTGTAATTATTTACTGTAATAATTTACTGTAATGATGTACTGTAATTTATAGTAATAATGTACTGTAAAGAACCACATAGGATTATAACTTGTCTAGAAAACAAAGGAGATTCAAAGTTGCTATTATTTAATGGTTATTTGTTCTTATTTTTAATATCAAGATAGTATATAAATATTATGCACTCCTAGGTATTTGTGTGTTGTTTGATATGTTTTATTTTTTAATCAGAAATTCAAAGAGATAACTGGGTAACATGGAGTTCTGTGTTTCTGATTACTTCTCTCAATTAGAGATCATGGGATTAGAGTTGGTGCTAGATTAAGAATGCTTCAATCTTTATCCACTGACTTCACCCCAGCATTTACTATGTTAAACAATATTCTTTGGGTAGATGGCTCTTTCTTGCCAGACTGTAAACTTCATGGGGTCTAGAAACATATTTGCTTTGACACTAAAACTCAGCATCTTGACAGTCAGTCTTTTAGTTGAATAAATACATGATATACAAAATAAATATTTCTGCCCCTCAAGAACTGCCTAAGAGAGAAGAAAATAGAAATCAATTTGATGACTCTCAGTATTAGGTGAATATATAATTTGTCATTCTGACATAAGCCTTGTCATAAAAAGGGCATATGAATAATCACACAGAGTTGAAGTGTATGAACACCTAGGGCCAAGTGGATTAAAAGTTCAGCCTAGCTATGTAAGGCATTCCATGTCAATAGGAGAGGAAGGAGGAAGAGGGGAGGGAGTGTAGGTGGGAAGGTGGTTACGGTGGGAAGAATCACCATGCTCATTACTTAGCAGCAAAGAGAGAATCTGTGATCATTTGTTGCTTAAGAAAGGGTGATAGGCATTATTTAATTATAATGCAGGCATCAGTGTTCTTCTGTCTCTGAAATAGGAAGTCTATAACTCAGAATTCCTTGCTGTTTCATCAAAAACAATTCAAAACAAAAACCTAATTAAGCATAAGTGGAAGTTACGCATTAGAAGTCTATTCCAATCTCTAGGAGGTTCAGGGGTTGGAAAATTCATCTAAAATCTTGCTGAAAAATGTCCCACACATTTTCCATGAACACTACCCTTAAGCATAAGCTTTTTTTAAAAAAAAAAGATTTATTTATTTGAAAGTCAGAATTACAGAGAGAGGAGAGGCAGAGAGAGAGAGAGAGAGAGAGAGAGAATCGTCCATCTGCTGGTTTACTCCCCAATTGGATGCAATGGCCAGAGCAGAGCTGATCCAAAGCCAGGAGCTAGGAGCTTCTTCCAGGTCTCCCATGTGGGTTCAGGGGTCCAAGGACATGGGCCATTTTCTACTGCTTTCTCATGCCACAGCACACCTGGATTGGAAGTGGAGCAGGCTGGACTCCAACCGGTGACCATATGGGATGCTGGCACTGCAGGAGGCAGCCTCACCTGCTATACCACAGCACCAGCCCCCATAAGCCCTATCTTCTGCAGAACCAGCACCCCAGACACCAGCCACCACATGGCATCCCATGGCACATTCAACCCTGGCAATGTTCTGCAGCTCTTGCTCCTCTCCACTTTCACTGGAAGAATCTGCAACTCCTTGTTTTCATGCAAGTAATTCTGATTCAGATGATGCCCCTGGCACAATTGGCTGGCAAGTGCCATGGCATGTATCCACGGCCTAGCTAAATGCAAAGCTGGAACATTTCACTGCCATGGTGAGACACGGACTCCATCTAATGAAGTAGGGGATTTTTCAGGGAGTCTAGAGAATCAAATATGACAAAATGACAAATCTTAACCAAAGAGTGCCGTGGTACAGATGAAGAGAACCCAAAACGTATTTTTCTATCTTTTCTTTTCTGAGTTAAGTGCCTAAAAACAAAGCCAATGAGGGTTAAACAGACCCATTCTGAAAATTCCTTAACATCTTCATTTTCATCCAAATTAATATATTACTTGAAGGAAATAAATTTTACATAAATGAAAATGCAGCACCACAGACAATTGTACAGAACATAGCCCTTCAGTTAGCTTCAAACCATCTGGGTGCATTAATGTGTTCTTCCAGAACCCAAGCTGCAGTACAATAGAACCACAGCCTCTGACATTCCTCCTCCACCCCAATGGATCTTGGGTTTTCCTCCCACCTCCCCCTCCTGTGAATACATCAGTAGCAGAACAAATGGAATCCAAAGATACGATGATGTTATTTAACATGGAATAAACATAGTGTTTTAGTCAGTACAATCCTCAATACTACAATAATAATTCCGAGTTCACTGATTATGAAAGTAAGTATATGAAATCTATTCCTAAGTAATCACACCATCGAGAGCTGAATGTAGACTTTCAGAGGGAAAGAAACAGAGAATTGTGTAGAGATGTGTATCTCTATAATACAGATCTACCGCTGTACTTTATAGACAGTACACCATGTTTGTATTTTCTTGTTTTTTGTGGTTTTTTTTTTTTTTGCAGTCTGGAATAGTTTATTACATCCAGCTTGTCACTTTGGAAATTTTATGATTAGACACTAATATACAACAAATTTTGAATCCTTACAGACAATATAGAGCACCCTAGGCCCTCCCAAGGGCAGAAAACAGACCAAGAGCTCATAGACTAGCTGCAACTGCAAGAAGCAGATGAAGATATCGTCAGAAAGATACATATTCCTGCAGTGTGGCTGCTGAGCAGTTCTGCCCTTATGGATCTCATCTCTGTTTCAGATCATTAAAGAAAGTTACATGCTTTCTGACATTTCTAAAGATTTCAATAATGAGAATCTAATATATGTTCACTATGCTAAGAGCTTCAGAACAGCCCAAAGATGTGGGCCATCTATTGCTTTCCCAGGCCATAGCAGAGAGCTGGATCAGAAGAGGAGCAGCTGGGACTAGAACCGGAGCCCATATGGGATGCTGGCACTTGAGACCAGTGCTTTAACCTGCTGTGCCACAGCACTGGCCACAACGTAGTATTTCTAATAGAAGAGATGGTTAAGTCATTAACTCCTCTAAAATACAAGTTAAGTATTAGTTTTGAAACTCTGATTCATTCATGAGAAAAACAAAAGGTTAATTTTCACTCTTTGCTTCTGGGTATGTAAATTTTCTTCTAAGAAATTAATCATGACTTTTACATTTCAGACCCTATTATGAGTAAGTAGAGAATATTGTGGGGTCATACGCTCATTCTATCAAAGGAACATTTCTCCAATTAAAGAAAACATTATGGGCATCCCATATGGGCACTGGTTTGAGTCCTTGCTGCTCCACTTCTGATCTAGCTCCTGGCTATGTCCTGAGAAAGCAGTAGAAAATGTCCCAAGTGCTTGGGCCCATGCACATGCATGGGAGAACTTGAAGCTTTTAGCTCCTGGCTTCAGATCAGCGCAGCTCCAGCCATTGCAACCAGCTGGGGAGTAAACCATCAGATGGAAGACCTCTCTCTCTCTCTCTGTGTGTGTGTGTGTGTGTGTGTGTGGGTGGGTGTTTGTAACTCTTTCAAATAAATAAACAAATCTTTAAAAAAAAAAAGCCAGGGGTCAGGGAAATTTCATCGAGGTCTCTCGCTTGGGTGCAAGACTCAAGGATTTCTACCATATTCTACTGTTTTCCCAGTATGTTTTCAGAGACCTGCATCAGAAGTAGAACATGCAATGGTGCCCATAGAGGATGCTAGTGCTGCAGGTGTTGCTATAACCCATTTTTCCACAGTGCTGGCCCTGTAACAATTTTTAATTCCTAGGAATTAACAGGGAAGAAAGAAGTATGGCAGGATACCTTTTTTAAAAAAAATATTTTATTCATTTGAAAAAGTTATATGGAGAGGTAGAGAGTGAGCTGATCAGAAGCCAGGAGCAAGGAGCTTTTTCTGGGTCTCCACATGAGCAAAAGGGCCCAAGGACTTGGGCCATCCTATAATGTTTTCCCAGGTGCATTAGCAGGAGGCTGGACTGGAAGTGGAGCAGCTGGGACTCTACCAGCACTCATATGGGATGCCTGTATTTCAGGCCAGGGCTTTAACCTGATGTGCCATAGTGCTAGCTCCAACAGGTGACCTTTTACGCTCAATAATCTCTTCTTGGTATTGGCAGCAGTTTGTAATTTTTTGTTTATTTGCCTTCTTCTTAATCTATATTTTTAAAAAAATTACAAAAAGTTCCAGCACCCTGAGAACCTCCATCACAAGGGCATACAATCAGATGTTTGTCCAGAAAAGGGTGGTGTAGATGCAACGTGGAAAATGCAAGGTGAGTTGATTCATCTTTCTCAGGCTGTGGTTTCCATGGGCAACTTTTACAACCAACAGCCTTATTTGTTCCTCTTCCACAGAGTGGAAAACACGTTAAGTCATCCTATTTAGCCAAAAGCCAGTGGCAGCACTTCAATATGTCATCAATCCAGGGCCAGCGTTGTGGCACAAAGGAGTAAGTTGCCAACTGCAACAGCAGCATGCCTTATGGCACTGCTTTGAGACTCACCTCCTTCACTTCTCGTCCAGCTCTTTGCTTGGGAAAGCAGCAAAGATTGCCCAAGTGTTTGGGTTCCTGCACCCCCATGGGGGACTGGGGCAGACTTCCAGGGTCCTGGCTTCGGCCTGGCTCAGCCCCAGCTTTTGTGGCCATCTGGAAGTGAGCCAGCAGATGAAAGATAGATCTCTCTCTCTCTCTCTCTCTCTCTCTTCCTTTTACCTAAACATACATTACATACATAAATGAAGATGCATCAATGTAGCAACTTTTTGAGGAAAAGTCTTCTGATTATTGCAGGTACTGTCTCAATGCATAAAAATATTCAGACACAAAAATTATAAACTGATTTATATTTATATTTCTCAACCACATACTTTTCAGAAAAAATTGTCTGCCACTCAGCATCAGGTATCAGTCTGAAAGCATTCATTAAAAAATCAAGTAATTTAACTAAACACAAAAACCTCTAGTATAGGCTGCATATAAACCAGTGGCTTCCATGGGTATACACAGATTGATTTTTGTTAATTTACAGGGATCACTGCACTTCCCTGGCACGGAGCTGTCTGAAGAGTTTAAACACTGATGGGTGTGGCATTATTTCTGATATTTGCTTATTATCCAGAGTGCATTTATTCAATATCTATCATGAACTCCACACTCTATATATAAATCTATTTCAAATATGTTGATATTTAATGGTACTTACACACTTAAAAACTGAGCTAATCCTCCTAACTTCTCTCTGGAATAGCTATGCCTTTGACATTGCCTTTTTTCACACATATGGAAATGCATATATGCTTCTGTATGGTACTTCAGAATTTATAAAAGGCTTTTCAGGTAAAATTTACATAACATCATGTGAAAGTGGCCAAAGGACACAGTCTTCTCATTACAGAGGGGAGAGGTATGAAGTCACTCTCTGAACAGTTACTCAGATTCTGTCAATCAGGTTCAGAACCTTATTAGGTATCAGATACACATCTAGATTTTTTCCCTACTGTCTCTTTGTCAGAATTCCCAGCTTATGAGTGAACTTCAGTCTGAATGAATGCTAATATTCAAGGTTCTAAGTGAAAAAATTACTGAGGTTTGTATTGGTGAGGAAAGCATGTATCTAAATGTTACTTGTATTTAATAATAAGTATTGAATCATGAAACTGAATATAAGATTATGCAAATTTTTAAGATGAAGAGCATATATTTAAAACCACATTCTTACATTTTGCAAACGTGTTGAAACAGCTTACTGGAGCATGTGTTTGGCATAGTGGTAAAGCCTTCCACATCCCAGTCAGAATTCTCAGGGCTCAAGCCCTAGCCCTGCTTCTGCTTCTGGCTTCCTGCTAACAGAACCCTGGGAGGCAGCAGCTGATGGCTCAAGTACTTGAGTCCCTGCCACCTGTGTGGGAGACCCACACTGAGTTCCTCGCTTCAGCCTGACCCAGCTCTGGTTGGTGCAGACATTTGAGGAATGAGCAATAAATGGAAGGGCTCTCTCTGCCTTGCAAATAAACAAAAATAACTATACAGACATTTCCTTAAGGTGTCTTGCTCACTTTTAAATGATTTCCCTTTTCACAGTAAAATGCCTTACTGTCCTCTTTAGTTACAATGCATGTTTTGCTCTCCATGTCCACTCCTGAGCTCCAAGTACTGGCAGCTCACCCTAGCATGCTGACTGGTTCCAATGTTCAAGTACTCATCTCCCATTCTCTTTTGGTGGGTCTACTGGAAAGAAAGGAGAGTATCTACAGTAGTTAATATCTTACTGTTGCTCTTGCTGTCCACCTGCAGGCCTGAAGGATGATCAGCTGAATACACACTGTGATGTTCTGGACGTAGTTTCCAAACTTCAGTCACTTTGCAGTGGAGGGACTCTGTCCTCGTCAATCACCTGAAAGCCTGCAGGAGTAGGGAGAAGCTGTGTTTGAAGAATTCACAAATACAGTGCATTGAAGCCAACCACTACCACCCCCACCACACCCCTACTTCAGGTTCTGGAAAATCCCAAACCAGGAGTTTGGGACCAGCAGTGGTTCAGGAGGTGACCTCAACTCCTTACTCTGAACAGCTCCAAAGTGCCTGGTGCACCCAGCGGGAGCTCAGCGCCTCGACCTCCCACCCTCCTGCCCTTGCCACCAGGACGCCCAGCTCCCAGAGCCTCCAGGAGGCCTGCAGCAGACCAGCAGGTCCAGGCGCACTGGGTTGTGCATCCAGAGCAAACCCAAAATACAGGCCCAGCTCAAGTGTCACCTCCCCACAAAGTCTCTGTATCCTACTCCCTCCCGGAAGGCTGCGGGCCAGCACTCAGAACTGGGAGTCGCGGCATTTGGGGTTCACCCATGCTCCCATGAAGGAAGATGCCCCCATGGGAACCCCGCTCCACCTGTGGGCAGGGCTGGGGAAGGAGGGCTGAGTAAGCCTCCACCCTAGGACTGCAGCCTGGGAAAGTCCAGGGCCCCAGCACCCTTGCCGGGCATGGGGTCTCACTAAGTGTGCTCTGAGCCAGGGCCTCAGCCATCAGCAGCTCTCTTGCTTCCAGAATCTGCTGCAGGACAGCTCAGGCTCCACCCAGTGGGGAACCTCGGGCCAATCCTTCCTGCCCTGGGGCAGGACCAGTGCTGCCAGACCCGCCCCATGTAGGCTGGCTATAAAGGCGGTGGTCATTGTTGGGCAGCTGGTAGTTGCCACCTCTCCCGCTGGCCCTGCTGGCTGAGGCTTGCAGCACGTGCTGCGCTTGGGGAAGTAATGAAGGCCAAGTCTCATCAGGAAAACCAAGTGCGCGGTGCTGATTTACTCACTGACACAGCATCTGTGTGGTCTGTATGGGCAGACAGGGGGAAGGGTTTCGTAGGAGGGCGCTGTTGGCACACTGGGCCTCATGCAGCTGCCTGCTATAGGCATCCAGGGCAGCAGAGTCCTGCAGGGTCCCTAGAGTCCTGGCCATGCTGTGCCTTCCATCATCCACCCTCCTGCACTGATGCTGGGGGAAGTGCTTCTGCGGTTGATATCTCATTTGAATCCATGGTCATTTTCTCATGATGGGCTGATCTCACACAGTGACAATCATGGGACAAATCACTGTTCTGCAGCATCTTCCTACCAGGAGCATTGCAGGTAGACAGGGGGCCACGGGTGACCAATGGCACCTCCTGTGCATGGTCTCTGGCCCATCCAGGACTAAAGGTGGAAAGGGAAGGAGAGGAGTAGGCTCAAGGCAGTACTGCTGCAGGTTCCATCAGGTGCAAAATGTCTCCCAATTGTGATTAACCTTGCAGGGAAACTGTCTCCTTTTGTGGGCCAGAGACAGCATCTGCCTTATTAGCTGTGCAGTGTATTGATAATTAAAATTTGGGCAGTCCTATCTTTAGTGCTCACAGCATAGTTACATTCTGAGGAACTGATGAAACTGCTTAGTACTTCGGGGCTGAGTGTAATATTAGGTGGGTAAGCCTGTTGTTGGCTTTTGGTTTATAGCTATTGGGCGACTTTATTTGGTAAAAATGCTTTCAGGCTCAGTAGTGTATTCAAGGATGACCACTTACTGAATTGTCTTTTTTTTTTTTTTTTTTTTTTTTTTTTTGTAAGAATAAGAGTACTGAAGACCGGGTTGAGCTACCTATGGCAAAACTCCACCATTCCTGGGAAGGCCACAATTGGCAAGAAAAGCAGGTAGCAAGCTTTCATCAAGTAAGTTGAGATTCCTGTGTTTGCAATCTGAAGAGCTCACTGCTGAGCTGGGAGGGGAACTGCTCTGAGCACAACTCATTAGAGAACTGCTCTTGCAGACCTTCCCCGAAGGAAGCACTGTTGTGGTCAGAAGCATTCCAGGAGCTGCTGGCCAGCAATTGTGAATTAGGCTTGAATTGAATCCATTGCAAGTATCACAAGAGTGCAGAAAGGCTGTGTCCTCAAATCAGCAGCTCAACAGGGAGAATTTGACTTAACCTAGAAGGTCTGTTTATCTCCGCTTATTTTGCAGCATATTCACACCAGGTGGGGAAGATAAATCACCCTTCAGCTCTGCAATGGCAGTGCTCTTGGTTGAGGCTGAGGATGCTTTTCATTGCATGCAGTATTTGCAAGAGACTTAGTTCCCTGAGGATTTATGCCTCTCCTGTAAATACATTTTTGGCACTAAAACAAACTGAAGTATTTCTGTTTTAGTAGTATGGAACCAATGAAGTATTTTGCCTACAGGCATCTTTGTCTTTAAAGAGCTAAATCCGCAGGATTACAGGATTGAGTAAAAACGAGAATAGCTAATCCTAGTACTAGAAAAGTACAAGGGATTATTTCATCATTAGCTTCCTCATATTCCTCATGTTTCTTTTTATTTTTCTGCCTGCTCTTCCCTACATACAGATGGTCTGGCTGTATTGGAGGCTTTTCTAAAAACTGAATTCTGTGAAGAAAATATAGGCTACTGGCTGGCTTGTGAAAACTTCCAAGAAAGATCCACCCACCCCAGAAGCCATCCTTATATGCAAGAAAAATATATACACTCTTCTTAGAAAAAGGCCCAAAAGAGGTAAGACACAATTCCTCATTTCAGCATAAAGAGTACACTCTTGACATCAAGATGCAACAAAAGAAGTAAAGACATAAGACTAAAGCAAGGGCCAGGGAATCTGAAAAGCTTCCTCTCCTGGTATCCTGTCTTTCAAATAAGTCTCCCCAGACCTGGCAGGTGGAGCTCATCACACATTACCGCTTCTAATTTTCACTTTCAAAGAGCAGAGCCCCCTTCTCTAACAAAGGATAATGAGTGATCTTTGTCTCAGATGAACATGCTTTCAAACCAGAACTCTTATTATCCAAAATATAAAAGAAGCTATGACTCCCAGCTTTACAACTGCCTGGAAAAGGGTGTATTACTTGATGGAGAATAACTTTTTGAAGTTGTATTTATTTGCAAGGCATAGTTACAGAGAGAAAAAGAGAGGAAACACAGAGGTCCATCTGCTGACTCACTCCCTAAATGGCCACAATGGCCAGGGCTGGGCCAGGCTGAAGCCAGCAGCTTCCTCCAGGTCTCCCATGTGGGGGCAGAGGACCAAGTGCTTGGGACATTCTCTGCTGCTTTACCCAGCAAGGAGCTAGGGAAGAAGTAGAGCAGCTGGGAGTCAAACTGGCATCCATGTGGGATGTTAGTGCTGCAGGCAGCAGTGTAACTTGCTATGCCACAACACCAGCCCCCAGAAAGAACTCTTATCCCTGGTCTTTCTTTTGAGTCAGAATGCTACCAGGATTTGTGTTGAAAACCACAGATCACCACAGAACCCCATGAGAAGAAAAAGGAGCCCCAGAGTAGAGGACATGTTCTGTTTCCTAAGGCAGAAGTTTTTGACTGCCAGAGACGAACATTCAGTTCAGCCTGGGTGTTTGGGAAACATCCCTCACAACTGTTGATTCCAGTTCAGGTAGTAAATCAGGAAGCTGGTGACTATCCAGGAGATGCCTGTATCAGAACAGCTTCCACCACCGTGAAGACACAGGCAGGAAATACATGGTCTGAGTGGGGTGGGTCTCACTGGAAAAGCAGGACTCTGAGATGGAAGATAATGCAATGGAATGCTGTTGTTCCAGACTCACTTAAAATCAATAGGTCTGGGATTCTGTGGCCTTAGCTACCTAGCTCTACATCTTTCCTTAAATCCATCCATATTACCACATGGTTTTAGTTCTAGGTTTTAAGTCCAAACTAATGTAACATGTTTATTATGTAGAATCATCCATTCTATTGTTGTGTATTGCTGAAGCTGAAGTGATGTTTGAATTGTTAAATGGTATATAAAATAGTGAGTGCTCATGTGTAGAAAACCACAGTGGCTGTTCCAGTGCCAAAAACTCTTGAAGGCAGTTAAGCTTTGAAGTGGTCTTTGAATATTTGAATACATTTATTTTGATAACTAATGTCATTGAATACTCAGAGTCCAGGTGTGAGTTGATTTGATTTTGGTAACTGGAAATATGACCAACATAAGATCTTTGTAGTAGAGAAGAAGCATGCATTACTGAATCTGTTCAGGGATCACAAAGTGACCTGAATTGACCAGTTTGGGGTGGAAATACCTGAGGCACCACTGGAGCCTGGGCCGGGCTGCTGTGGGTGGGGCAGAAGGAGAGGGGAGATGCCTGGGACCTGCGGGCCAAGGCTGCAGGTGTTCCTATTGGCCCCTGGTCACCCGTGGGGCCTCAGACCCTCTCACAATGGAACCGCACATGCACCTCAGATCGTTTTTACCCCTAATTCCACTTTAAAGAAAAGTTTATCAAGGCTGGCACCATGGTTTGGGGGTGCAACCAGAACTGCAAGGCCTGCATCACAGTTGCTGATTCAAATCCCTGCCGCCCAAATTCCTGTCCCACTCCAGCCAACAGGTGCAGTGGTGATGGACAGGTGCTTGGACCCCACACCACATGGGAGAACTGGAAGGGGGCTCATCGGCCTTCAGCCTCACCCAAACATTGGGGGATCAAACCAGCAGATGGAAGACCCCTGTCTCTATGCCTTTCAAATAAATCTCTTAAAATAAATAAAAAAGAAATGCAAAAATAAAAAAGAACCAGCTAAATAGAAGTGAACTGTATGGAGACAAACACCAATATTACATTACTCAACTCTCCACTGCTCCAATGAACAAAGAAGACAAATAAGAGGGATATAGGCCTCCCCTTTTTTGTTATGCTTCCCTTGGTTCTAACTAGCATGGGCTTCCAGAAAATGCACAAGGAATCCATTCTCTTCTGTGGTCAATACATGATCTCAGAATTTCCCTTATTCATTTGCCTAACAGATTTTGATTATGTTACTCTAAGGAAAGGGAAGGCAACAAAACTGCCCTTTTCCCCCATTTTAAAAATCTATTATTTATTTGAAAGGCGGAGTTACAAAGAAGTGGTAGAGACAGATCTTCCATCTGCTGGTTCACTTCCCAAATTGACCTCAGCTGAGCCAATCTAAAGCCAGGTGCTTCTTGCAGGCCTCCCACATGAATGCAGTGGTTCAAGCACTTGGGCCACCTTCTGATGCTTTCCCAGGCACATTAGCAGAGAGCTAGATTGTAGGTGGAGCAGCTGGGACTTGAATCAGCACCCATATGGGATGCTGGCACAGCAGGCCATGGCTTTACCCACTGTGTTGGTACTGTGTGTGTTTGTGTGTGTGTATGTATTTTTTTTCAAAGACTCATTTATTTATTTGAAAGGCAAGGTTAGAGAGGGAGAGACATAAGAAAAGAGATCTTTCAACCTCTGGTTCACTCCCCAAATGTCCACAACAGCAGAGGCTGGGCCAAGCCAAAGCCTGGAGGCTGAACAGCAGATAATCTTTAGTTATTAATTTAAAATGAATAGGCTGTAGCTGGTGCTGTGGCATATAAGGTGAAGCCACCACCTGCAGTGCTGGCATCCCCTATGGGCACTGGTTCATATCCCAGCTGCTCTGCTTCTAATCTAGCTCCCTGCTAATGTGCCTGGGAAAGCAGCAGGAGATGGCCCAAATACTTGGGCCCCTGAATCCATGTGGGAGAACTGGAAGAAGCACCTGGCTTTGGATTAGCCCAGCTCCAGCTGCTTGCAGCCACGTGGGGAGTAAAACAGCAGACAGAACATCTCTGTCTATTTCTGTGTCTCTCTCTATACTTCTGTCTTTCAAATTAATAAATAAATCTTTAAAAAGGGTTTATTAACATATACTATAATCCAATCCAGGAACAGTAAGAGAAGCATTAAATATTGCTACCTATATTTTTATTTATTTTTTTATTTTTAAATTTTTTAAACTTTTATTTAGTAAATATAATTTTCCAAAGTACAGTTTATGGATTACAAAGGCTTCCCCCCCATAACTTCCCTCCCAACAGCACCCCTCCCATCTCCCACTCCCTCTCCCATTCCATTCATATCAAGATTAATTTTCAATTATCTTTATACACAGAAGATCGATTTAGTTTATATTCAGTTAAGATTTCATCAGTTTGCAGAACACAGAACATAAAGTGTAAAATACTGTTTGAGTACTAGTTATAGCATTACTTCACATTGGACAACACATTAAGGACAGAGATCCCACATAAGGAGTAAGCACACAGTTATTCCTGTTGTTGACTTAACAATCTGACACTCTTGTTTATGGCATCCGAAATCTCCCTGGGCTCTAGTCATGAGTTGCCAAGGCTATGGAAGCCTCTTGAGTTCACTGAGTTCGATCTTACTTAGACAAGGTCATAGTCAAAGTGGAAGTTCTCTCCTCCCTTCAGAGAAAGGTACCTCCTTCTTTGATGGCCTGTTCTTTCTACTGGGATCTCACTCACAGAGATCTTTTATTTAGGTCCTTTTTTTTTTCTTTTTTGCCAGAGTGGCTTTCTGCTGCTCCTCCGCACGCGGAGGAGCCACACCGGACCGGACGCTTGTTGTTCCCTTTTTTTACAAGTCCTTTCTATAGTAAAGTAAGAATAAGTAAACAGCAAACTCCCAAAGCAAGAATGAGTAGAGAGAAGTGAGAAAGAATGAAGTAACGAACTTCCCCGCGAACTCTCCAATGCACTCTCCAACCAACCCACACCACCATGCCATCTCTCTCCTCCTATATAGTCCTCTCCACCAATCCGTGCTCTGCTACCCACACGCCGAGCGCGCCACTCTCCTCCAATCAGGAGCGGCTCTTGCAGCTTATCAAGTTGGTAAGGGGCAGCTGGGTAGAAGCTGTACGCTCCTCTCCCAGCACCACATTGTGGGAGAGCAGATGCATAGAATAAGTCTTAATTCCAGTAACAGTATAGTCCGAGTTGCTCCCCACAGATCCCCCTTTCTTTTTAATTTTTTGGCGTTGATACGCGCCTGTGTAAAG
Source organism: Oryctolagus cuniculus (assembly GCF_051225735.1). Classification (NCBI taxonomy): domain Eukaryota; kingdom Metazoa; phylum Chordata; class Mammalia; order Lagomorpha; family Leporidae; genus Oryctolagus; species Oryctolagus cuniculus. The sequence goes on along the minus strand of NW_028301697.1, from coordinate 1,396,408 downwards.
TTCAGCGTGATCTTCATGCTATTGACTGTCTTGTTTGTCATGCTACTTCAGAGTTCCTTGAAAAATGTCCCATATTCAAGATCCCAGGGATTGGTTATTCATTGTTTTTCTTCCTCAAATAGAGTTTTTTTCTTCTAGCTCTTCTGCTGGTAGGTTTACCAACCGAATTCTTCTCTCAGGGGTCCATATTGGTTGTGCCGCACCCTGTGGAAAAAAACAAACGGCGCCTTTCCATTGGTTGTCCTGTAAATCCTTCCACATTATCCACTGTATTGATTCCTTATCAGCTGATTGAGCATGCATTTCTGCAGGTGTTTTACCGTTCTTTTTCTTGTTCAAAAAATTAATTGTATAAAGAGCTAGGGCCAAGGCATCCTTGTTGGATGTGGCCATTTCCCCTATTCCCCCTTTTTGTTTAATTATTAAATTTTTTAAATATAAGTGAGTGCGTTCTACCACAGCTTGCCCTTGTGGATTGTATGGAATACTGGTAATATGGGAGATTCCGAATTCTTTCAAAAATGCAGCAAAACGAGTTGATGTATACGCTGGGCCGTTATCCATTTTGATCACATGAGGAACTCCCCAGGCTGCAAAAGCCTGCAAGCAGTGTTGGATTACTTGTTGTACTCCTTCTTTATTCATGGCTGTGGCCATAACTACACCTGAATATGTATCTACAGTGACGTGAACACAGCTTTGTCGCCCAAAAGAGGGGATATGTGTAACGTCCATCTGCCAGATATGTCCTGGTTTAAGGCCACGGGGATTGGCTCCCGCAGGAATCTTTGGAACTATGGTAACAACGCACTTTTCACAGGATCTAATAATATCTTCTGCTTGCTTGCAGGGAATATTAAATTTAAAACTTAAAGTGTGGGTGTTAACATGCCATTTAGAGTGATATTCTTTAGCTTGTTCCAAAGCGGTGCATGCAAGCAAGAATCTTGAATAATGATCTGCCATCATGTTTCCTCGAGTAAGTGGGCCAGGTAAATTAGAATGAGCTCTTATGTGGCCTATGTAAATAGCATGCTCTCTTTGATTTAATAACCCCTGAATTTCACTTAAATAAGAATAGACTGAGGAGGATTTAAGAATAAGGCACTGTGTAGCAAGCATCTGAACTGCATTCACCACATATGCACTATCAGACAAAATATTCATGGGTGCGCTCTCTCTGCGTAATACTGTTGCGATAATAGCTAATTCTGCATGTTGTGGAGAAGGGGATGCTGTTAAGACAAAATATCGTTGATTGTTAAATATAGCTGTTCCTGTTCCGCCTTTAGCTCCATCCGTAAATATGGTAACTGCCCCTTGAATTGGATCCCTTCGCACCTTCTGCACCCGTTTTATTGAAACCTGTGTGCAGAAGTTAACAAATGGATGGCGAGGGTAGTGATTGTCAATCTCTATTTGTAGAATGAGAACTATGTATGCCCATTGCCAGCATTCCCTTGTAAAGGCTTCTACTGCCTCTTGAGCAAAGGGAACTACACATCGCTTTGGAGTCTTCCCCGCCATTTCTGTCACCTTTTTTATTGCTGTTAATATCAAATCAGCCACTGCTATGCCTTGGGTGTATAGTACACGCGGTGCATGTGAATGTGGGTATACAAACAACAAGGGTTCTCCTTGCCAAATGACTGCGAAGGGATACAGCTGTTCCATAAAAATTAATATTTCTAGGGCTTGTTGTGGATCACATCTTTCCATCTGCATTGCTTTAATTTGTTTTTCGATTTTCTGTAACGCCAAGCGGGCTTCTTTTGTCAATCTACGAGGGGAATCAAGCTGGGCATCTCCTTCTAAAATATTGAATAATGGCATCATATCTTCGGTGGTTAATTTACAATAGGGCCTCAACCAATTTAAATTGCCACATAATTTTTGGAAGTCATTAAGGGTCTGCAACCCATCTATTGCAATTTCAAATTCTAATGGGGTCACCTTTTCAGAAGTTACTTTAAGCCCTAAGTACTGTACTACTTCCCCTTTTTGTATCTTCTCTGGCGCTACTTGTAACCCAACTTTTTCCAAATATAATAGCAGCAGCTTATATGCTTCCATAAGGTGACTTTCACTTTCAGCCGTTATTAACAAGTCATCCATGTAGTGTAAAATTTGTACTTTTGGGCACTGTTGTCGAACCGGCTCTACTGCCTGGTCAACATATAGCTGGCATATGGCAGGACTGTTAGTCATTCCTTGGGGAAGCACCTTCCATTCATATCTTTTGTCGGGACCTTGATGATTAATGGAAGGTACGGTGAAAGCAAACCTCTGAATGTCTTGTTCATGTAGAGGTATGCTAAAAAAGCAGTCCTTCAGATCGAGTACTATTAATGGCCAATGCTTTGGGATCATAGTAGGAACCGGGAGTCCAGGTTGTAATGCCCCCATGGGTTGCATCTGCTGATTAACAGCCCGTAAATCATGCAACAACTGGTATTTCCCCGATTTTTTCTTTATCACGAATACTGGCGTATTCCATGGGGAGGTTGATGGTTGCAAATGGCCTGCCTCTAATTGTTGTAACACTATATCATTTACCGCAGCCAACTTTTCCTGGGTAAGGGGCCACTGTGGTATCCACTTTGGCTTGTTGTCCAGCCATGACAATGGTAGCGGCTGCATCTCAGTGGCCCCCACGAAAAACCCGTGTCCTGTCTTTTAAAATCGCCTTTGGGCTGGGCTAGGTCCCTTCTGCCTTCTCTGGAGCCTAATCCTCTCTCCTGATATCCCTTTTTATACATAATACGCCGTCCTGTAGAACTCTCCAATTGGTCCTCATTTGTTAATGTCAGTCCCAATTGTTCTAAAATGTCTCTTCCCCATAATGTGATGGGGAGTGCACTAACATAAGGTTGCACATTTCCCTTGTTCCCTTCTTGATCCTGCCAATGAAGCACCTGAGCACTTCTTGATGGTGTCATGGCCGCACCTAGGCCTACTAAAGTATTATCTCCTGGCTGAAGGGGCCATGACTTCGGCCAATCATTTTCTGAAATTATACTTACATCTGCACCTGTATCTAGCAGGCCCTGAATCGACTTTCCTCTAATGGTTAAGGTCCACAGAGGTCGATCTGCTAAAGATAGGGACAAGGCTGTAAATTTCTCCCCTTGGGGTCCATGAACATCCTGCGCTCCAATCATGATCAGCATTTGAGCCACAGGTTCTTCTGGCTTGATTTGAATAATACCCTTTGTAGATTGTATTAGCACTTTTAACTTATCAAAAGGTAATTGAATGACTCCGGTAATGACCATTAGGCCTCTTAAAGCATTTGTTTCTTTTCCTATGATTATTCCAAGTCCCTTATGCTCCGCTGAAATTGTTTCTGCCCTCACCTCTATGGCTTGTGGCCCCATTTGAGGTGTTAGTACCGAATATTCGGTGGCTCGTAACTCTGCGCAGTAAATATTTGGTTTTTGTATTGTTGGGACCGTGGCACCCACCAATTGTTTTGGCCCCAGGGTGCAGGGGCCCACATTCCGTTTTTTTGCTGTTGTCCATATACACCTGATCTTCTTATGGGGCCCGGCTCATTTGGCATCCTCAGGGGATTGCCTGCGCTATTCATTTTAAAGTAACATTCACTGACCCAATGATTCCCTCTTCTACAGCGTGGGCAAAGGCCTGGTCTTCTCGAGTTCTCTATGCCCTGCCGATCTCGGGCTGGAAATTTCACCCTACATTCCCTCATTAGATGCCCTTCTCAACCACATCTAAAGCATATTCGTCCCCTCATGTTCTGTCTAAATTGTCGGGTTACAGCTACTGCAGCATGTGATCCAGAAGCTACATCATCCATGACATCCCTACAGATTTTCAAAAAGGTAGGGATGTCTTTATGCTGCCATGGTCTAAGAGCTTCACGACATGTTTTATTGGCCTGTTCATACGCCAATCTTCTGACTAAGGGCATTGCTTCTTCCACAGTTTCAAAAATGTTTCCTGCTGCTTCCATTAATCTGTTCACGAAGTCAGCATAAGGTTCAGTAGGGCCCTGTACTATCTTAGTTAGGCTGTGTCTTATTTCTCCTTTTCTGGGTATCACCTTCCAGGCTCTTCTTGCTATCTCTCTCACTTGTAAGAGGACAGCTGTTGGTAATCGGGCCTGCTCATCAGGATTGGCAAATCGCCCTTCTCCATTTAACATTTCCTCATCCCATGCTTGATTCCCTGCTTGATAGTTCTGCTTTGAATATTCTCGCGCGAATTCTTTATAAGCAGCTAACCATAAGAGGAAGTCACCCCCACCCAACACCGCCTTTACTAAGTTTCTCCAATCCTCGGGTATTAGGCCTTGCTGCCCAATGTTATCAAGGATTGCCTGAGTGTAACTTGCATGGGGCCCATACAATTGTACTGATTGTTGCAACTCTTTAAGTAATTTATGGTCAAGAGGTGTCCAACCCCTGTTTTCCTGTTGATCCTGAATTACAGGAAACACCTGGCCTGGTTCCTGGTACTGCTCCCAAGCAGGTTTTCTATAAACAGCTCCCCTTTGCTTGCTTTCGGTTCTTGGCCTTTCTATCTCCTCCTGCATACCTACTCCCTCCATCACTCCTTTTTCCTCCTCCCACTCTTCTTCAATCTCATGTGGAAAAAAGGGGCTTTTCTTTACAGGAGGAAACTTTGGTAGTACTAATGGGCGATACCGGGGTGGTGATTCATCCTTTATGGTTGAATTTGCCAGCCTTGTAGGGCCAGGATATATTCTTGGCATCTCTCTCGGGGGCGAGGTTCCCTCTTCAGCTTCCTTCTCCCCCACGTAAGCTTCCTGGCTCTCTAAATCCTTCTTTGATTTTCTTCTCACCTGTTCATTACAATAGCTGCTCTCCTGGCTGCCCTGCCATAATTCTTCCTGCAATTCACTCCCCTCATTAAGCAACAACTCGATCCCTTCCGTGGGGTCCTGAAGCACCTGATCAACGAGTTGCCACAGCTTCAGCACTTCTATCGATTCCCCAGCCTCGCGTAATTTCCATCCCACCTGCCTCCACTGCTGTAGAAACCAGGGGGACATCTCCACGACTGCTCTTACGAATGCATGAATTTTCCTCCCCCCTCGTTTCCCTCGCTTAGAAGAAAAGCTGCGAGGAGGTGGGGAGTAGGAAGAGAGAGAAACCACATTCAGCCCACAATGGATGATCTTTAGGGAGAAATAGAGAATGGTGCCTAGCAGGAGGAAGAGGTAGCCAGTGGGCAAAGAGTAGCCAAAGAACTCCATTGTCTGTACCGTCTGTGACATGTTGGAGCGGTGGGCGTAATGGAAGACTGAGTCTCCCAGACGTTCCCAGTTAATACCTCTTTCCTAGCTTCTAATTTTCTTCCCCCACGGCTTTTTTCCTGGGTTCTAACTAGCTTTTCACCGGCACTCTTTCCATCTGGCCTTCCCCTAGGCTCTTTGCTAGTCTCTCTCTCCGGTAATTTCCCACTTCTTCCCGTTTTTTCCCTCCTAGGTTTCCTATCTGAGTCACGGCACCATTTGCTGCTCCTCCGCACGCGGAGGAGCCACACCAGACCGGACGCTTGTTGTTCCCTTTTTTAACAAGTCCTTTCTATAGTAAAGTAAGAATAAGTAAACAGCGAACTCCCAAAGCAAGAATGAGTAGAGAGAAGTGAGAAAGAATGAAGTAACGAACTTCCCCGCGAACTCTCCAACGCACTCTCCAACCAACCCACACCACCATGCCATCTCTCTCCTCCTATATAGTCCTCTCCACCAATCCGTGCTCTGCTACTCACATGCTGAGCCCGCCGCTCTCCTCCAATCAGGAGCGGCTCTTGCAGCTTATCAAGTTGGTAAGGGGCAGCTGGGTAGAAGCTGTACGCTCCTCTCCCAGCGCCACATTGTGGGAGAGCAGATGCATAGAATAAGTCTTAATTCCAGTAACAGTATAGTCCGAGTTGCTCCCCACAGCTTTCCATACCTAAAATACTCTCATGGGCTCTTCAGCCAGATCTGAGTGCCTTAAGGGCTGATTCTGAGGCCAGAGTGCTGTTTAGGACATCTACTATTCTACGAGACTGCTGTGTATCGCACTTCCCATGCTACCTATATTTTATATAGTCTAAGTATTGTATAAACTAAAATATACAACACTAGGAGTATGCTATCAGTAATTACACTACCAATCTCAGTGATTATAAATAAGAATTTTAGCAACTATACTGATTCTGAACAGTGATTCAATGTTTCTGTTTTTAAATTTAAAAATGCCCATGAACTTGAATGTTTCTGTGTAGCTCCTAATAGAACTACAAGCCTTAGAAGTTCTATGCTGTTTAGCATTTCATCTTCAGTGCCAACTTGATTATTACACTGCCAGTTTATAAAACACTTCACAGTCATGTGAACCTTACCATAAGATAGGACTGTGTAGAATAAATCCTTTAACTACAAAGACAATCTTATCTCACAAGGGAGGAAGATCCAGAGGGGTCAAATGACTTGCTAATGTCACTTAGCTCTGTTGGCACAGAAACAAGGAAAGCTCTCAGCTTCCTGCCACCTCCCCTTACACCACCTGCCTCAACTAGACGAGCCTGTAATTTTAAGGATGCTCAGGTCCCATGAGTTTAAATGAATTTTTCAAGGTTACATGACAAGTACCAAAGCCAGAAGCAAAAATTATTGCTTCCATCTTTCTCTTCCTTGTCCACAATGGAAGTTTGATGTACACTTATGCATTATTCAAATATCATTTACAACCAAGAAGCATTATTTTTCCCCAAAAATAACAATGACACTACTTTTTCCATTGAGGAAGTTATTTTAATGGATGATGCAAACATACTTGTTTTGTTTTTTACTTTGAGATGCAAAGAAATGAACAAGTAGACAGAGAAGTGGTATTCACCCTCTAGTTAACTGCTGAAATGTCCACAGCGGTCAGGGCTGGCCCAGGAGCAGGGAACCTAATCATCTGAACCATCACTTGCTAGCTACCAGGGTCTACATTATCTGAAAGTTGGAGTCAGGGGCTGGAACCGGGAATCAAACCCAAAAACTCCAATGTGGGACACAGACATCTGAACCATAAGGCTGCACCCTGGCTTCCAGACTTGTTTTTTCACCAGTCCTCTGAAAAGGAAAGTTAATTACAACCTGAAATCCAAGACTCTGGAGTCCTCAGGTGTGTGTGTCTATGCATGAGAGTTAGTTGGGTAGATCAAGAGTCTGCAGTTTAGAGAGAACAGAAGAGTGAAACATGTGTCAGAGGATGTCAGCATTGGAGAGGTGGCTGTGCTCTAGTCAGAGGCTGAGGAGGACAAGTCCACAGAGAGCAGCAGCACCAAGGGAGAATGCTATACTAGCAAGTAAGGAGAAAAAATGTTGAAAAATAAATATGTGAAAAGGATTTATTTATCTGGAAGATGGAGTTATAAAGAAGGAGAGACAGGGAGGGGGAGAGAGAGATCTTCCATCTGCAGGTCAACCCACCAAATGGACACAATGTCTGGGACTGGGTCAGATCAAAGCCAGGATCTGGAACTCCACCCAAGTCTCCCTCATGGGTGGCAGGGACTCAAGAACTTGGGTTGTCTGCTGCTTTCTCAGATGCATTGCCAGAGAGCTGGATGGGAAGTACAGCAGCTGAGACACAAACAGTGGCCATATGGGATGCCAGCATCAGTGGCAACAGATTATCCTAATGCATCACAACACTGGCTCCAACAAATGAACTTAGGTAAACAAGTCCAAATGCCAGGGAAACATCAGATAAAATGCCAAGGATGAGCATTGTGGTGCAGCAGGGTAAACCACTACTTAGGAGGCATACCTCATTCTTAAGTATGAGGATGTCTTTTAACCACTTTTGTACAAGAGAGTACAAGCCAGAACACCATAGCATCTTCCAGATTCGGCACTGCCTGTTCTCAGGGGGCCCCCCACAAACTCCTGTGCTTCCCCTGGGCAGTTTGTTTTGGCTGAAGCCAGCCAGAACCCTGGGGTCATTGGAGTAGGAAATGGGATTAAAGGATTTCATGCTGCAAAACTGCTCCAAGCCAGTTTTTTCACTGAGAGACAGAGACCCAGAATGACCTCCCCGGAGCTCACAAGACCATGCCTGGACACCTGCCAGGGAAAAAGTTGGAAAAAAAAATCCAGATTCTGGAATCTTCTGGAACATTCTAGAATATTCTAGAATTTTCCCAGAATGTCCTAGAGATTTTGTAGGATGTTCCAGAATGTTCCAAAATGCCACCTAGTTATCCTAGGGGGATTCTGGGATGCAGGTCTGAGTGGAAATTCCCCAGCCAGGTGCAGCGGGTGTCCTGGTGCTGTGCCCAGCCCGGCTGACATTTACACAGCGCACATAGCCTAAGCACCTGCACACATGGGAGGGGAGTCAAGGGGGTGTGGCCACTCCAGGACATCCTGTGCTGATCTCTGGGGGCCGTAGTAATTTCCAGCCCATCAGAAGAGGTTCTCGGCCCCCCAAGATGGTCACTGGGCAATCTGGAATGTTCTAGGACATTCTACAAAAATCTAGAAATACTGAGAACATTCTAAAAAATTCCAGGACCCCCAAAGACTTTCACTGCATGTTCTGGGAACATTCTAGAAAATTCTGAGAATATTCACCATTGTTTCTAGAACATTTCTAAAACCCCAATGATGCCTACCTGGTGTTCAGGAAAAATTCCAAGAACATTCTGGAAACATTCTGGAAAAATTTCTGAGAGCATTCTTGAAAATTCTGAGTGTATTCTAGAACGTTTTAGTAAATTCTATGACCCCCGAAGACACTCAGCAGGTATTCTAGAAAAAGTTCTAAGAACATTCTAGAAAGTTCTAAAAAAAAAACTCCATAAAATTCTAGAATATTCTAAGACCTGAGAAACACTCGCCTAGTGTCCTTGAAACATTCTAGAAAATTCTGGAAAATCCCTAGCCCCAGAGAATCCATAATGGAAGCTCATGGAAGCTCCTGGGACATTCTGGAATGCCCCGGGACCTCATCCCATCCCAGTGCCACCTGGATGTTTGCACAACCTCAGCCCTGCCCACTTCTCCCAAGCCCTGGCTATAAAGAGATGCCTGGTAGCAGCCGGTTCCAGACGACGAAAAGACGATGATGATGAAGGCTCTCATTCTTGCCCTTGTGGTGGGCGTGGCCTGTGCCCAGGTATCAATTACTCGCATCATTTGTGCAATGTTCCATAATGTCCTAGAATGTTCCAGAATGTTCCAGATGATTGCAATAGACTCTCTAGCAGGCCCTACGGGAGCAACTGGAATGTTCCAGAATATTCCAGGATGTTCTAGAACACATCCAGACAATTCCACAATGTTCTAGAATGTTCCAGAATCTTTCCAATTTTGTTTCTAACAATTCTAGGATGTTCTGGAATGTTCTAGAATCTCTCCCCCAGAATATTACAGAACATTCTGGAATGTTACAGACAGTCCCAGTAGACTCTAGCAGGCCCTAGGGAAGCATCCAGAGTGTTCCAGAAAAATTCCATAATGTTCTAGAATGTTCCAGAATGTTCTAGAAAATGCCTCTGGAACGTCCCAGCATGCCCCAGGATGTCCCAGCATGCTCCACAATGCCCTGAAACATTCCACCATGTTCCAGCATGCCCTGGCACACCCTGAATGCCCACCTCTCCCCCTGAAGTTGAAGGCCAGAACTACTTCAAGTTCCTGGTGCAGGAGAATGGCCACATCTTCTTTCTCAATCAGAATGTGGGCACCGATGGCACTGCCACCTGCGTCACCCTTACTGCTGGTGAGCCCCCTGCACACACATGTGGATACAGCCAGCACCTGCTAGAAAGAGAGTCTGACCCTGACTGTATACACAGACCCTGAGTGTATGCAACCAGTCCAGAGCTTGACCCTGACTGTATACATGGATCCTGAGTGTATACAGTCGGCTCCTACTAGGGACACACATTGCAACCTGAAAGCCTGACCCTGCTGTATACAGTTAGCACCCACTAGAGAGAGATACATTCTGACCGTGACCGTATACAATCAGTGCCTACTATGCAGAATAACTTTGACCCTGGTGCATCCTAGAGGGGCTTGGCCAGCTGTATACTGGTGGCACACACTAGAGAGAGAGCCTGACCCTGGCTGTGTTCAGGCAGCACCTACTAAATACAAGATCCTCAACCCCAGCACACCCTAGAGGGGGGCTCGGCCAGCTGTATACAGTCAGTGCATACTAAGTAGATCCCATCCTGTCCGGGGTGGGCTTGGCTGACTGTATACAGTCAGCACCCACTAGATGGGGCAAGCACATACAGTCAGCACCTACTAGATATCTGGGGCAGGTTTTGCTGAATGTATACAGTCAGTGCTTACTGAACAGAACCATCCCAGCCCCATCCTATCCTGGGTGATTTTGGTTGACTGTATACAGTCAGCACACACTAGAAGGAGCCATCCTGACTGTGACTGTATACAGTTGGTGCAGACCCAGTGGTAGTTAGTGGGCACCCTCTAGACAGAGGCACCCTCGGTGTACACAGCACGGAGCCCATGCTGCCTGAGGTGCGTCTGGCTGGCTGTATACAGTCAGCGCCCACTAGACAGGGCAAGTGTATACAGCTGGCGCCACCCACAGCCCAGGACCAGGAGCTGAGCGATAAGCACCTGGCACAGTTCTTGGTGTTAATGAAGGAGAACGGGATCCCCGGGGGAACATGGAGTGTGTGGCCAGCATGGGTGAGCTGGGGGTGTGGCCAGTGTGGAGGGTTCATGGCCAGGATGGGCATGGCTGTCACGAGTGAGCCAGGGGTGTGGCCAGGGTGGAGGCATGGCTGTGAGCTGGGGGCATGGCTGACATGGATGAGAATCAGGTGTGGTCTGGGTGGAGGGGAATGAACTGGTGGGTGTGGCCTGGGTGGAACATTCCAGGGGGTTCCAGAAAAATCTAGAAAACTCTAGAACGTTCCATGGAGCCACCAGGCCATCCCATGCTGACTCAGCCAATTTCTCCTCCCTGACAGACACCTGTCCCCAGTGATGATGCTGACGCCCAGGTGAGCAGTGTGGTGCCAGCCAGTCCTCACACCTTCCCAGGGGAACATTCTAGAGTGTTTCCGAAATATCCCAGAATGTTCTAGATGTTCAGGCAACAGGAATATTCTGGAACATTCCAGAGCATTCTGCGACATTTCCAGAATGCTCCACATTTTTTTTCTCCTCCCCAACAGGTAAAAAGCCAACGTCTCCCTGCCCCTCACTTGCAATCTCTGCTGGAAGCTTCTGGAATGTTCTGGGATGTTTTCAGAATGTTCCAGAATGTTCTGGAATGTCCCATAAGCCTCTGTCCCCAGCTCGCTCTCAGTTTCTCTTTCTCATTGATGTCATAAACTGATTGCACACGACTGTGGATTCTGTGGTCTCTCTGGAATGCTCCCACATCTGGCTCCCAGAGGCCCTTGGGGCCCCCATGTCTGGCTCAGAATCCCCTGGGAGAAACCACGCCCTCACTTCTGGCTCCCAGAAACCCCTAGGTCCCCTACTCCAGCGCCATCTTCCCCACCACCCACACCTTGTGGGAACATGGGGTTGGGGATCAGGACTATCAATCACCATAGCCCTGCCCATTTCCAGGCCCCAAGCCTGCACCAGGGGCTGCATTGGTGTCTCTAAAGCTCCATACAGGTCTCCATCTGGGTCTCAAAGGCTCCATATGGGTCCCCAGGGGCTCCATACGGGTCTCTAGGGCTTCATCCGGGTCTCCAGAGCTCTATCCAAGTCCCCATGGCTCCATCCATATCTCCAGGGGCTCCATCCAGATCTCTAAGGCTCCATCCAGGTCTCTAGCAGGTGCATGGGCCCACCAGGAGCTCCATCCAGGTCTCTAGGGCTCCATCTGGGTCTCGGGGGCTACAACCAGTTCTCTAACAGGTGCACAGGGCTCCATCCGGGTCCCCATGGCTCCATCCATATCTCTAGAGGCTCCATCTGAGTCTCTAGCAGGTGCCTGGGGCTCCCAGGAGCCCCATCTGAGTCTTTAGGGCTCCATCTGGGTCTCCAGGGGCTGCATCTGGGTCTCTAACAAGTGCACAGGGGCTCCATCTGAGTCTCTAGGGGCTCCATCTGGGTCTCCAGGGATCCATCCAGGTCTCTAAGGCTCCATCTGGGTCCCCAAGGCTCTACCCATATCTCTAGGGGCTCGATCTGGGTCTCTAGGGGCTCCATCCAGATCTCTAACAGGTGCATTGGGCCCCAAGGAGCTCCATCCAGGTCTCTAGGGCTCCATCTGGGTCTCTAGCAAGTGCCTGGGGCTCCCAGGAGCTCCATCCAGGTCTTTAAGGCTCCATCCGAGTCTGCAGGAGCTCCATCTGGGTCTCCAGGGATTCATCCAGGTCTCTAAGGCTCCATCTGGGTCCCCAAGGCTCTACCCATATCTCTAGGGGCTCCATCTGGGTCTCTAGAGGCTCCATCTGGGTCTCTAGCAGGTGCCGGGGGCTCCCAGGAGCTCCTTCCAGGTCTTTAGGGCTCCATCCAGGTCTCCAGGGGCTCCATCTGGGTATCTAGGGGCTCCATACAGGTCTCCAGGGCTCCATTGGGTCTCCAGGGGTTGCATCCAGGTCTCTAGCAAGTGCACCGGGCCTCCATCTGGGTCCCCAGGGCTTCATCCAGGTCCCCAGCAGGTGCCCAGGGCCCCCAGGAGCTCCATTTCCAGTCCAGCTGGAACCCTCCCCCCAAAGCTGGGGACCCCCAAGGCACCTGGGCCAGAACCGTGGAAAATGCAGAGACTGTGGGAACATGGCTAGGCAACTCCATGAAGGCATCCTCCACGCCTCTGGCTTTCTCTCGCTACGCAACCCCGTGCAGGCTTGCCCGGGGCTGCGGGGCTTAACCCAGTTGCTAGGCAATCCCTCAAAGGTGCGTTCAGGGCCTCTGGCTTAAGCAAGTTGCTAGGCAATCCCACTCATGCACACTAATTATTTAATTATTTTTTAAATTAATTTTAAAAGAATTTTAATGAATTTTTTTTTTTATTTTTTGACAGGCAGAGTGGGCAGCGAGAGAGTGAGACAGAGAGAAAGGTCTTCCTTTGCCATTGGTTCACCCTCCAATGGCTGCTGCCGCCAGCGCGCTGCGGCCAGTGCACCACGCTGATCCGATGGCAGGCGCCAGGTACTTCTCCTGGTCTCCCATGGGGTGCAGGGCCCAAGCACTTGGGCCATCCTCCACTGCACTCCTGGGCCACAGCAGAGAGATGGACTGGAAGAGGGGCAACTGGGACAGAATCCGGTGCCCCGACTGGGACTAGAACCCGGTGTGCTGGTGCTGAAAGGCGGAGGATCAGCCTAGTGTGCCGCGGCGCCGGCCAATTTTAATGAATTTTTAAATGGAATTTGAATGTCTTTTTACATTTTTAATTTTTACTTAATTTTTAATTTTTAATGAATTTTTAAATGAAATTTTTAAGAAATGTATTTTTAGATTTTCTGATGACAGCCATATTGGAGTCTGGCAAATTCTCGTTCTGACATCAGCAGCAGAATGTTGGATCCTGGCAAATTCTCATTATGACAGGAATGACAGGCATCTTGGAGGCTGGCAAATTTTTCTGACAGGAGTGGCAGCCATGTTGGAGTCTGGCAGTGTGTTTTCTGATGTCAGTGGTGGCCATCTTGGATTCTGGCAATTGTTTTGACAGGAGCTATAGCCATATTGGATCCTGACAAAATTTCTCTGACAAAAACTCAAGGGAGTCCCTGTAAGAAAAGGTGTCTTTCGGACCCAGGACCAATTTGCTGAGAGAAACTTGTATGAGAATTAAAATGTTTTTCCTGAGTGACAGGTCTATTCTGAGTGATGGACAGGTTTCTGAGTGATGGACAAGGGTGACTGGGTGATGGACAGGTGTCCCCGCCAAGAGCCCTGGGACCCCCAGAGACCCTCAGAGACCCCCAGAGATGCTGAAAGACCCTGAGAGAACCCCAGAGACAACTGGGACCCACAGAGACCCCCAGGGACCAACAGAGACCCTCTGGGAAGTGACTATAAGAACCTGGAAGTACACCAGAAGTACCCAAAAATGGGTATAAACAGAACCAAAGTGACTGAAAATGGGTATACAATGGCCGGAAGTGGACCGGAAGTGACTTAGGAACCCAGAAGTAGACTAAAGTGAGTCTGAGAACCCTGAAGTGACATAAATTAGCTGGAAGTTAGTGACTGTAGGAATCGGGAAGTTGACTGGAATTGACTCTGGGAATGCAGAAGTGGACTGGAAGTGGGTCTAGAATGACCAGAAGTGGGTTTAGGAAATTGAAAGTGGACCAGAAATGAATGCAAAGAGGGGAGGGAAGGAAGGAAGGGATGAGTCATGCTGAGACTCCTGCTGAGTCATCAGGAAATTCTGCTGAATCATCACTAGCACACACCTTGTGAGCCATCATTATACATACCCACTTAATCCTCATTATCCCAGACCTGGTGAGTCATTGAGAAACTTCTGCTGAGTCACCATTTTATACCTGCTGAGTCATTATTACCTACCAGGCATCCTTACCCACAAAGGTAGACAACTACACCTGCCAAGTCATACTCTTAGGCCAGTGAGTCGCACTTCTAAAATTGCTGAATCATGCTTCCAGACCTCCTGAGTTGTGCTTCTAAACTTGGTGAGTCATGCTTCAAACATGAACCCTAACCCAAATCCCATCCCCACCCTAACCTTGACATCAAACCTAACCTGCTGAGTCATGGCACCAGGCCAGCTGAGTCATGCTTCTACCCCTAAATCTAACCCAAGGTTGCAACGAAGGAAGGAGGGGCCCCTTGCACCTGCTGGGACTGGATGGAGGTCCTGAGCACCCCATGCACCTGCTGGAAACCAGGATGGAGCCCCTGGGGACCCAAATTGAGCTCTGGAGACCCAGATGGAGCACTGAAGAACCAGATGGAGCCATGGAAACCCAGATGAGGCTCCTAGAGACTGTATGGATCCCTGTGCACCTGCTAGAGACCCAGATGGAGCCCTAGAGACCTGGACGGAGGCCCCGGCACTTGGATGGAGGACCTGGGGACTTGGCTGGTGGCCTGGAGACCCGGATGGAGACCAGGAGATCTGTATGAAGGCCCTAGAGACTGAATGGAGCCCTGGGGACCCAGATGGGGCAATGTATACCTGCTAGAGACTAGGATGGAGCTGCTGGGGACCACCCTATCTCTCAGGACCCCTTGACAGGGCTCAGGTCTCTAAAGAGAACATGTGGGGACCAGGGAGGTGGTAATGATGAGTCAGCAGAAATTTCATGATGACTCAGAAGGTATGGTAATGATGACCCAGCAGAAATTTCATGATGACTCAGCATAAATGGATGGTGCTGACTCAGGAGCGAGGAAATGGATGGACAGGAGGAAGTGGTGGCCCTTTGTGAACTTCTGGCTGTGGGAGACCCTGAGGAAGTGTGCTCCCAGCACTGAAGGATGCAGGATCTCTGTACTTGCGAACTCCAGATAGCTGGGTCTGGGGAGAGTGCAGGGGTGACCTGCGCAGGCCCTGCTGCAGCCACCCTGGGACCTTGAGGCCAACCCATGGGTGCCACAGGGCCCCTCAGGGTCTCTCCCAGCCAGTGCTGTGCCAATCCTCCCTTCTTATCTCTGGCTCTCAACTGATTCTGGGATTTTTCCAACCCGGAGGTGGGGGCACCAGACCAGAGGTCAGGGAATGGTGGGGGGTGAGGGCCACCAGGTGCCCCGTGCACCCTGTGGGAGCCAACCCATGACCCCACCACATGGCTGTGGAGGAAGGCTGGCTGCAGGGTTTCTGGAGGCCCCAGGGCTGGGAGTGAACCCTGGTACACATGACTGCTAGAGGGCACAGAGAATGCAGCTACTCCCCCTCAGTGTGGGGTGACCCTGGCACTTCCCTGCCAAGGGTGGAAGCAGATGCTGAGCTAGTCTTAGAGCACTGCTCTCTCCAGTCCTGTTATCCATGGGTTCTCAGTCTGGGAAGACAGGTTTCAAAGTGTTTTCAGAAGACTTGGCATCCTAAGAACTGCTGGAAACTCACAGTCACAGTCAGTGTCATTCTAGAGCAAAGGTGCATTCGATGTGAATAACCAGGTTTGTGTTTTGAGTCTGCAATCCTTTCAGTCTATATGTTAGGTCCCTATGTTGTTACCTGTTTCCAAGTGATTGCAAGACATTGCTGTGAAAATTAAAAAAAAAAAAAAAGAAGTGATAGGAAATAAATTGAGATATTAAATTTTGTGTTTTTTATTTTTATTTTTTGGCAAAGTTAGACAGTGAGAGACAGAAAGATCTTCCTTCCATTGGTTCACCCCCCAAATGGCTGCTACGGCCAGTGTGCAGCACTGATCCAAATCCAGCTGCCAGATACCTCCTCATGGTCTCTCATATGGGTGCAGGGCCCAGGCAGTTCGGCCATCTTCCACTGCCTTCCCAGGCCACAGCAGAGAGCTGGACTGCAAGAGGAGCAGCCAGGACTAGAACCCGGTGCCCATATAAGATGCTGGCACTACATGTGGAGGATTAACCAAGTGAGCCACGGCACTGGCCCCAATTTTGTGTTTTTCCACACCCCCTGGTCCCTCAGTCTTCCAGAGGCAGTCACAGATTTTGTTATGATTATCTGTACTTCTTACTTCTAAAGTAGGCTTTACGGACACATATTAGCCTCAGAGACAAGGAGTCTGTCACGTGGCATCTTTAAATGGTGGTTGCTCAAAGGGAGGCTTTATCATGACAAACAGACAGTGGAGAAGTAGAATTCTGATGCATGAATGGCCTCCCTAGACACAGTCTTATTCCATGTGCCTTCATAAGTCTCCATCCCCTGTGTCTCCAGCACCTCTTTTTAAAAAAGATTTATTTGAAAATTACATAGAGGGCCAGTGCCATGGCTCACTAGGCTAATCCTCTGGCTGTGGCACTGGCACTCTAGGTTCTAGTCTTGGTTGCTCCACTTCCAGTCCAGTTCTCTGCTGTGGCCCGGGAAGGCAGTGGAGGATGGCTCAACTTACTTGGACCCTGCACCCGCATGGAGACCAGGAGGGAACACCTGGCTCCTGGCTTTGGATTGCCACTATGCACTGGCTGTGGCAACCATTTGGGGTGTGAATCAATGGAAGGAAGATCTTTATCTCTCTCTCGCTGCCTAACTCTGTCCAAAAAAACCCCATGAAATTTAATATCTCAAGTTATTTCCTTATCACATAGAGGGAGAGACAGAGGCATAGAGAGACAGAAAGAGCTTCCATCCTCTGGCTCACTCCCCAATTGGTTGCAATGGCCAGGGTTGGGCCCATCTGAAGCCAGGAGTCAGGCCTTTGGAGCTTCTTCTGGGTCTCCTACGTGGGTGGCAGAGGACAAAACAGTAAGGCCATCTTCCACTGCTTTCCCAGGTCTTTGGCAGGGAGCTGGATCTGAACGGGAACAGCCAGCATACAAACCAGCACCCATATGGAATGCCAACATTATAGGTAGTGGTGTAACCCACTGCACCACAATGCCAGACCCTCCATCACATCTTTCCTTGAGTGTCCATCTGTGCCTGCATCCCAAGCCAGCTGTCAGGTCCTCCAGCCCCTCTGCATGAAGCTGTGATCTCCCATCAGTTATCTGCATCTCTACTCCAGAGTATTATCCTGCTACCCTGGAGTGACTTCATAGCCTGAGCCTTCAGCTCATGGCAGCCTTCAGATACCTCTCTGCCCTTTGCTTGAAGTCATTGTCTTCCTTGGGCTTCTAGATCCCCTATGACTTCAGCCTCGGCTTTTTTCTTGTGTCCCCATGCTAAATGCCTGCACCCTAAACATCTCATGTGTCTTCATCTCCTGTTCTCTTCCCAGGGTCTCCACGCACTTTGAAGGTTTGGTTATGTGGTTAACTGTTGAGGAACAATGTGGTTTTCTATGAGCTTTAGCCATTGTGAATAAAGCTGCTATATATATTTTCATGTCAGCTTTTATCAAGGCATACGTTTTCACACCAGCTCTGTAAATATATTAGAACATGTATGGTGTATGACACGGTATTGGATTCCTAATAACATGCCAAGATGTCTGATAAAGCATCTACCCCATGATGCATTCTCACCAGGAATGAATGAGATGTCATGCTACTCTATCCTTGAAAGCATTTGTAATGTGTGTTTTTAAGTGTAACCATCCTGATACACAGTGTATCCATCTTGTTGCTGTCTAAATGTGCTCTTCCTTTATGTACAGTACATTTCTTTTTCTCAGAATTCTCTAATATTCAGATTGGTTTATATGCTTTTTTATTTATTTGACAGATAGAGTTAGACAGTGAGAAAGAAAGAGACAGAGAGAAAGGTCTTCCTTCCATTGGTGCATCCCCCAATGGCCACTATGGCTGGAACTATGCTGATCCGAAGCCAGGAGCCAGGTGCTTCCTCCTGGTCTCTGATGTGGGTGCAGAGCCCAAGCACTTGGGCCATCCTCCACTGCACTCCCAGGCCACAACAGAGAGCTGGACTGGAAGAGGAGCAACTGGGACTAGAACCCTGTGCCCATATGGGATGCCAGCACTACAAGTGGAGGATTAACCAAGTGAGCCATGGTGCCAGCCCCATATATGTTTATTTTATTATGCATTTTACGTGTGTCTCTATGTATTCTGGCAGTATTTAAATTTGAAGGCATTTATTTTCCTGTTACTGAGTTCTCCAAGTTTTTGTTAAATTTGCATACAATTCCTTCAAGTGTGTATTTTTCTTTTTTATACGATTAATTTATTTATTTGAAAGGAACAGTTACAAAGAGGGAGACACATAGTGAGACAGAGAGACAGATCTTTCATCACTGGTTCACTCTAAAAATGACCACAATGGCTAGTTCTGTGCCAGACTGAAGCCAGAAGCCTGGAACTCCATCTGGGTCTCCCATGTGGATGACAGGGGCCCAAGCACTTGGGTCACCTTCTGCTGCTTCCCCAGACACATTAGCAGGGAGCTGGATGGGATGTGGAGTTGAACTAGTGCTCATATGGGATGCCAGTGTCACAGAGCATGGCTTAACCTGCTGTGTGACAATACCAGCCACTGTTTTGCCTTTGATAATAGGCATTCTAACTGGAGTAACTTGGTGTCTAATTGTGGTTTTGATTTGTATTTGTATTTCCCTGTTAATTAGTGATGCTGAACATTTTTCATGTACTTCTTGGCCATTTGTATGCCTTTCTTTGACAAATGAGCATTTAGATCTAATGCCAATTTTAAAATCTGTTCATTTTTTCATTGAGTTTTTAAAATGTCTTAAAGGGTGTATACACCTTAATAGGTGTATATTTTCTAAATATTTTCTCCAATTTCATATTGTCTCTTTGTTATGTTGATTATTTTGTTTGCTTTGCAGAAGTTTTTTAATTTGGTAAAATTCCAGGGCCAGTGCCGTGGCTCACTTGCTGCAGTGCCGGCATTCCATATGGGCACTGGGTTCTAGTCCCAGTTGCTCCTCTTCCAGTCCAGCTCTCTGCTGCATCCCAGAATGGCAGTGGAGGATGGCCCAAGTGCTTGGGCCCTGCACCCATATGGGAGACCACAAGGAAGCACCTTGCTCCTGGCTTTGCTCCTGGCACAGCGCCAGCCATAGTGGCCATTTGGGGAGTGAACCAATGGAAGGAAGATCTTTCTCTTTGTCTCTGTCTCTCACTGTCTATAACTCTACCTGTTAAATAAATAAAAAAGTGCATTTGACTATTTTTGCTTTTTTCTTCTAGTGCTTTGTTGTCGTATCCTTCAAATACTTACTCAATCCAATGTCCTGAAGCATTTTTTTCCTAGTACTTTCAGATCTTACATTTAAGTCTTTAAATAATTTTGAATTGAGTGTAAAATTATTTATTTGAGAGCAGATAAACAAAAAGAGAGAGCTCTCATGTTGATTGACTCCACAAATGCCCACAAAGGACAGGACTGGGCCAAACAGAAGCCAATAGTGTGGAATTCAACCCAGCTTTCCTGCATGGTGGAAGGAACCCAGTACTTGAGTTATCCCTACTCCCTCCCAGTATCTGCATTAGCAGGAAACTAGAGTCAGGAGTCAGAGCTGGGTATCTACTAGGTACTTTGATATGAGACACTAGCATCTTAACTGACATCTTAATGCCTAGGGTAAATGAACACCTTTGAGTTCAGTTTTGTATATGATGAGAGATAAAGTTTAAATCTTCTATGTGTGAATATTCAATATTCAAAGCACCATTCATTGAAAAGACTGTCCTTTCTGCAGTGAATATTCTTAGCATTTCTGCTGAAGATCAGCTCGTAGGAGATGTTTACCTTTAGGCTCTCCAAAATTTTTTATTAATATAAAGAGAACAGATATCATGTATTTTATAAATACAATGCTAAGAAGATATCCATAGTCCCCTCACTCCCTCCATCAATCCCCACTCACCTTTCCTTTTTCTCTATAAGTTTTGCAAAAATATAAATTCAAAAAAACATGATTTCACAATTTTCTTTTGAACCTTGGGTTTAGTGCACCACTAACCATACTATTCAACAAATAAAAAAAAATCCAAAACCACAGTTTGACTAGAGTATTCACAAGGGCTAAAAACAATAATCAAATCATAAATCTATTTCATTCTTATTTATTCTTGTATCCTATATTAATCAGAACTTATCAGGGAAGAAATGACATTCATCTTTCTTGAATTGCTCATTTCAATAAGCATAATGGTTTGCAGTTGCATTCATGTATTGCAAAGACAGGGTTTCATTCTTTTTTATGACTGAGCAGTATTCCATACTACTCATTTTCTTTTTCCAGACATCAGTTAATGGGAATCTGATTTGATTGCTTATCTTAATTATTGCCAATTGAGGTGCAGTAAACATGGGGGTTATAAATAACTCTTCCAAAGCCTGATTTCATCTAGTTTGGGTAAATTCCCATGGGTGGGATTGCTGGGTCATATAGTAGATCTATTTTCAGATTTCTGAGGAATATCCTTACTGTCTTCCATAATGGTTGTACTACTTTACATTCCTATGAACAGCGTATAAGTGTGCCTTTTCTCCAACATCCTTACCAGCATTTATTATTTTTTTTCATTTTTGGATGATAGACATTCTAACTGGGATGAGATGAAACTTTATGGTGTTTTTGCATTTCCCTGATGGTTAGTGATGCTGAGTATCTTTTCATGTGTCTGTAGGCCATTTGTATTGATTGCATCCTTTGAAAATTTTCTGTGCATGTCCTTTGCCCATTTCTTAACTGCATTATTTTATTGAAGTTGAGTCTCTTAAGATCTTTATGAACATCAGATTGTTGTACCTGAGTGAGTGCAAACAAAAGAGCTCCACAGATTGATAAAATTTGGTGGTCCTTTATTGCGGGTGGTGGAGAGTGGGCTCATGCCCTAAAGAACTCTCGACCCTGAAGCCCAAAGCAACAGGGTTTACAAAGGCAAAAACCACAAAATCGGGAGGGGAATTCATGCTTGCTAGGAATAGGGGGGAATACATGGTTACTGGTTACTGGTTACTGACCTAAAACCTATGTGAAACTAGTATCAATTATAATCTAGTATCAATAAGCTAGTATCAATAAGCTAGTATCAATTATATTGACAACACCAGTTACAATCTTAACAATTCCAATTATAATCTTGACATTAATCCAGGTATTGGTTTTAATCATACGTAGGACTTAGACAAATTACAGTTCTTATCATTAACCCAGGTGTAGTCTATCCACTTCCAAGCTTGAGCGATCATGCTAGGGGGTTTCTGTGCTCTGCCAAGTGAGATGTAGTGGACTGCTATTATTCAACTGTTTTAGATCATAGTCTCAGACCAGAGTCTCATGGTGTGGGGGGGGCACCTTCCCAGAATGGAGTCTCAAGTGCTCCAAAATGGAGTCCCTACTGTCAAGGTGTTACGTCAAGATATTAACCCTTTATCAGTTATATAGTTTGCAAATATTTTCTACCACTCTTCACTTTGCTTAGTGTTTCCTTTGCAGCACAAATCTTCTAAGCTTGATGTAATCCCTTTTGTCTCTTTCTGCTTTCATTGCCTGTGCTTCTGGGGTCTTTACCAAGAAGTCTTTCCTATGCTAATATCTTGCAGTTTTCCCAATATTTTCCTCTAGTAATTTGTTGATATCAGGCCATAGATTTAGAGTCATGATCAGTTGTGAGTTGATTTTTGTATGGGTGTAAGTACAGGTTTTGTTTCATATGTCTGCATGTTGAGATCCAATTTTCCCAACACTATTTGTTGAAGAGACTGTCCTTTCTCCAGGGATTGATTTTAGCTCATTTGTCAAAGACTAGTTGGTTGTAGCTGCATGGATTAATTTTTTTGGTTTATATTTTGTTTCATTGGTATACATGTCTTTTTCTGTTCCAGTCCCAGGCTGTTTTGTTTGTAACTGCCCTGTAGTATGTCTTGAAATCTGGTCTTCTGATACTTCCAACTTTTTCTTGTTTAATGTTGCTTTAGTTATTTGGGGGTCTCTTGTGTTTCTACACAAATTTAAGCATTCTTTTTTTCTAGATCTGAGAAGAATGTTCTTGGAGTTTTGATTGGGGTCTCATTGAATCTATAAATCGCTTTGGGTAGTATGAACATTTTGATGATATTATTTTTTCCAGTGCACAAACATGAAATATTTTTCCATTTTTGTGTGTGTTCTTCTATTTCTTCCTTTAATGTTTTTCAATTTTCATTGTGAAGATCTTTCAAATTCTTAGTTAAATTTGTTCCAAGGTATTTAATTTTTTAGTAGGTATTATGGTTGGTATTGTACTTACAAGTTCTCAGCCTGAATTCATCAAATACAAATATATTTAGCTTATCCAATTCCCAAAGGATTCAAAGTTCACTTTTTTGGTACATTATAAAAATTGTATAAGGAGTTGTTAATTATCCATCCCAGATAATAATTCCTGTCAGATCCTTCATAGAAAGATACAATTATAAATGTGGATGTTAGTTATAAGTGTAGGTGTTGATGAATCTGCCATAGTTTACTGTGGTATTTTTGGTTAAATTTTAAGTCATTCCTGATTACAAACTGATGAGTATCATAACATTTGTGGCAGTGAAGTGTGCTCATAACTTAACATTCCTACTTTCTCTGAATTCTGAATGGTTCAAGCTGGACATGGAAAGAAGTCAAAATGTAAGCTTTCTAGCCCACAGAGTTGTTGGTCTTGGTGCTTAGCAACAAAGATTCCTTTCCATTGCCCTAGTACATTACATTGCATCCTTACCTAGTCACTTACAGAGCACAGGTTTTTTGCTAAATTTACAGTATAAAAAAGGGCAGACAAGAACCCATGTTCTCATAGGCATCCTAGAAAAGTGCTAAATAAAGAAAAAGGGGGGTGGTAGCTCATTGCCTCTTTCATCTCTCCATTCATGCAAGTCATTCATAAATCCCACATAGAGGAACAAGTGAGCAGGGGTCAGGAGCAGTGCTCTAATGTTTAGGCATTTTACTTTGTGGAGGGGGTTGTATCCTTGTCAGCCTACATTCAAAAAAGATACTCTGTCCCAGGAAAACAAGAAGACTAGGAAAGTCAGCATACCCAAATTGTTTCTTTCAATTTTAAAGACTCTCTTGTGTCCAACTGTGGTCACTATGTTAAAAGGAATATTTAGAAGACTGTGAACATTTTGAATGTTGAGCAAGGAGTTGCTCTCCTATGACATGGGTGAATCTATTGTAAGAACAACATGCATGAGTACATTCTTATAGAATATTTCTGCAGTGG
Source organism: Oryctolagus cuniculus (assembly GCF_051225735.1). Classification (NCBI taxonomy): domain Eukaryota; kingdom Metazoa; phylum Chordata; class Mammalia; order Lagomorpha; family Leporidae; genus Oryctolagus; species Oryctolagus cuniculus. Next base: position 1,372,680 of record NW_028301697.1, on the reverse strand, counting down.
TTTTTGAGTTCTTACAGATTTGAGTTTTATAAAATGATGCCAAATCATTATATTTACTTGTTTACTCAAGAGACACAAATATTTTTCTTTAAAGTGAAGAAACAAATTGTAAATGTTGAGAAGCAATTAATTTTGGGATGTGTTAATTTGGAATAACCAGTAAGGATGGCTAATATATATATATACATATATATATATGTACAAATTTAAAATGCAAACCAAGAAGTGAAAAATGTTTTTGTTACTTTAAAAATGAACGTTATAAATTCTCTCCTTAAACTATATTTCACCAGGTACGTGGCTCACAAGGCTAATCCTCCGCCTGCAGTGCTGGCACCCCAGGTTCTAGTCCCGGTTGCTCCTCTTCCAGTCCATCTCTCTGCTGTGGCCCAGGAGAGCAATGGAGGATGGCCCAAGTGCTTGGGCCCTGCACCCACATGGGAGATCAGGAGGCCATAGTGGCCATTTGGTGGGTGAACCAATGGAAGGAAGACCTTTCTCTCTGTCTCTCTCACTGTCTAACTCTGCCTGGCAAAAAATAAATAAATAAATAAATAAATAAATAAATAAATTTTGCCTTGTACACTCTCAGTTCTTATTCTGAAGATGTTAAAGTGTATCACATTTTTATTGAGAAGCAAAGAAAAATGTTCCATTTTAGAATATTAAAAACATACAATTTAAATTTTGCTGAACAGTTTGTAATAGTTGAATTTGTATTTTTAGGCATAAATATGTTTTCTTATTGATGTATTATGACAGATATATTATTTTCATGGTAGTGGAATGTATGAGGTAAATGATCCAACAGATTTGTTTTCATTAGATCAAACTTTCCATGGGGTACCTAAACTTAGAATGAGTTTGATATCACAACACTATTTACATTCTCTGTAAGAAAAATAAAGGACATTTGTCCCTAGATTTCAAATCACAGAATGAGATAGTCCAATTTATTTTTGGTTCTCAGTGAGGTATTGCTGTGTTTTATAACACCATGCTTTCATGAAAGATAGATTTTTATTCAAAAGTTCACATTTGTACCACATTTTTTTTCTGTAGGTCTAAAATTTTTCTAAAGGTCAATCTTTCTATAAAAAAGTTCATATGTGTTGCCTGATGTAATCAATTTCTTTTTTTCTAGATTTATTTTTATTTATTTGAAAGACAGAGTTATATAGAGAGGTAGAGACAGAGAGAAAAGTCTTCAATCTGCTGGTTCACTTCCCAATTGGCTGCAAAAGCCGGAGCTGAGCTGATCTGAAGCCCGGAGCCAGGAGCTTTTCTCAGGTCTCCCACATGGGTGCAGGGGCCCAAGGACTCGAGCCATCCTCTGATGCTTTCCCAGGTGCATTAGCAAGGAGCCAGATCAGAAGTGGAGCAACTGGAACTCAAACCAGCACCCATATGGGATGCTGGCACCCTAGGTTGGGGTTTTAACATGCTGTGCCCTGTAATCAATTTCTAAAGTGTATACACTGACAAGAAGAATTACACAAAGTACACTCATCTAACAAGGCATATCTTTGCTAAATTTAAAGACAATGGCTTTACCTGCTACACGTAATGCTAGCCTCAAGTATTTGCTTTGGAGCAATACTCATCTGCAGTTTTCATAGGTTTTATCAGAAAGTATCATTTGATAGTAAATCCTTTTAGTGAATATATGAAATAGATCAAACATTGAATTTGTGAAAAAAAATGGCTGCCATTCAGATCATGCCAAGTCTAAGGCTTTGCCACTTCATGATTATATATCCTTGGGCAAACCAGTTACTTACCTCTTCATGCCTCAGTTGCATTTTCTTTAAAGTTAAAATAACAGGAGCTACCTCCATTTTTCTGGAAACATAAAATTCAGGAAACATCACCTGGTATAAAATAAATGTTAGCAATTATTATTATTATCTATTCACATTTTCCTAAATAAAGGTATTTAAATATCTGTGCCTTTATGCTTAATGTTGTAGTGTACACATTTAGATACAACTCAAAATTTATTTGAAATTATATACATTCAAGTTTTGTAAAACTTCATATTTTGCTTGACATGGTAACTCAAACTAGATTCAATTCCTTTTAATTTGATGAGTGAGCCATTTCTTATCTAATTCCCTGGATAATGTAACTTATTCACTCATTTGTGCTTTGTGATGATACCTGCCTCTTTGTCAAAACAGTAACTAAACTGCATCCTTTTTGGTCAAAAATAAATCAATAGAGTAAATTGGTATTTAAAGAAAGGGACTATTCTTTGGCAGTAATCTTAAACTAGCACATTGATGCACTTTGGTAAGTGCATTGGAGACTTGCTGATTGTGTATGTACATTTGTGAATGTATGTATGGTACATGGGTATGTGTGTGTGTGTGTGTGTGTGTGTGCTCAATTTAAAGCTACAATAAAATTGTAGCATTATCCAAAGAAATAATTCTAGAAAATCATAGTTTGCAATGATTTTTGCTCTTTGGAGATTATGATGTTTAGATGATGCCTAAAGTTTCTGTGAATTTTTTTCAGAATTCTAGTAATATACAACACTGAAATTCATAAAGAAGGGGAAAATAGTTGGGTTCAAAGATATCATTAGACTACAGAACCAATCAGCCATAATTCAGGCCTCCAAATTAAACTACTTGTATGAGAAAATTTAAGTAGTTGTACTGATGTCACATATTGTTTGCAAACAAATGTATCTTTTTAAAAATTATTTATCTATTTACTTATTTATTTGAAAGCCAGAGTTACACAGAGAGAGAAGAAGAGGCAGAAAGAAGAGAGATAGGTCTTCCATCTGCTGGTTCACTCCCCAATTGGCTGCAATGACTAGAGCTGCACTGACCCAAAGCCAGGAGCCAGGAGCATCTTCTGGGTCCCCCATGCGAGTTCTGGGGCTCATGGACTTAGACCATCTTGCATTGCTTTCCCAGGCCTTAGCAGAGAGCTGGCTCAGAAATGGAGCAGCCGGGACTCAAACCGGCATCCATTTGGGATGCTAGCACTGCCAGGCTGCAGCTTTACCCGCTATGCCACAGTGCCAACCCCAAATGTATATTAATATTACTGTATTTGGTAAACACATAACATTAGTGTTAAAAGAATAAATAATTATAAACCTCAGTGAAGGCAATTTGTCATTAGGTAACAAAACCATGCAATGCATTCAATTGATTTCTAGTCTAGATATTTTTTCATAAAGAAATTTTAAACAAAATTATATTGATGCCAAAATATTCACAATAGAATGATTCCCTGAAGTGCAAACATATGGTAATCATTTACATTGGATGATTGCTTGATAAAATACATCGATAAATTTCATGTAGTCTATCATTTAATAAATCCTTTAAATTAATTGAATTAGTTTGAGGATATGCTTTGAAGAGCGTCTATAAAATGTGTAGGGCAATAATTTATACTGACAATCATAACTTCCCCCACCCACCCATAACCCTCCTATTTCCTGCTCCCTCTCCCATCCCAGAAGATTACAAAATTGTATGAAGGACATTTGTACAGTAAACAAATATACTGATTTCCAATGCAATATTTGAATACTTGAAGCAGGAAAGCTAAGTACTTCTTTGCCAAAATAACATGTTTTGTCCAGTGTAAAACCCATTTGCCATCCCAATACACAAAGGGATTTGGGGCAAGAAGGAAAAAAGAAGTCCACACATGCGGAAATTTTAAGCAAAACAAAATAGAGAATGTATTTAGTTTCATGAAAATCACACAAGAATTAATAGTATTCCACCCATTTCCAACAAATATTTTTAACTTTAATGAATGAATGAATTTTCAGTTACATAGCAGAAAGCTTCTACCCTCTCCCATAAAACTGAAAGAGAAATTTTTTAAAAGTAAAAACTGATGAAAGAATTCTGCAATACATGTTAATGTTAAGTAGCCCAGCAGAGTTTATTTAGAAATACAAACACACACACAGAAAATAAATACATTAAAATCTTACTGAATAGTCCAGTAATAATTCAGGATCCAATATGTGTGCAAAAGATTCTGGATTTCCCACTCACTTTGTATAGGAAATGATGTGCTTTGCTATGTAGCATGTACCTGTAGATTCCTGAACACCTCCACTTTGCTTCTTACCCTGAGTCCCAGCAAATACAGGAACACAGCTGTTGAGTCATTCATTTTCTGGATTTGAGAATATCAAAGAATTAATGAGTATAGAAAGTTGTACAGCAGAGACCAAGAATGTCCAAGGGAGGTCACGTAAATCAATTGAACAAGTCAAACTACTATGAATGTATACTGAATGCTCTGTTTTTAATATGTCTTACTTACCTAAAAAAGACATGAGGGCTATTGCTCTCTCTCTTAATACAACTAAGGAGAAGATATCACCAATGCTCGAGAAAAATGAATACACAGCAGAGCTAATACAAAATCCCAAAAATCCAAAATAGAAAAACTGGATATGCACTCTTTACACACACCCTGAAGTGACAATGAAGTAGAACAAATCTAAAATTAGAAAAAAATCTTTTTTTAAAGATTTATTTATTTATTTTAAAGTCAGAATTACACAGAGAGAGGCAGAGAAGAGAGAGGGGTCTTCCATCCACTGGTTCACTCCCCAGTTGGCTGCAATGGCCAGAGTTGTGCCAATCCAAAGCCAGGAGCAAGGAGCTTCTTCCAGGTCTCCCACATGGGTGCAGGGGCCAAGGACTTGGGCCATCTTCTACTGCTTTCCCAGGCTATAGCAGAGATCTGGATCCATATGAGCTGCCAGCACTACAAGTGGTGGCTCTACCCACTATGCTACACCACTGGCCCCGAAAATTCTTGTCAAATTAAGAACATTTAACCTTTGTTTTAGAATGAATTATTAAAATATCTAAACTGGGGGAATACATAATTTCTTTCTTTAGAAATCAGAAGAGAAAAAGAACACTTCAAGGCTACTCTGACACCACACAGAAGGAATGGAGAATCATGACCTCAATTAGCCTAGGGACAGAATAAAAGGGAGGGAAATAGGAACAACAGAATTAAGATGAATAAGCTTTGACAGCTGAGAGAATCTGAATGTAAAGAAAAGGCATCCAGTTAACTGAAACAATAGAGATAAGTCTGAGAGGAAAAAACATTGTTAAGGCATATTAATGGGGCCAGAGCTGTGGCTTAGTAAAGTAAAAAAAAATCTAAAATTTGTTTTTAAATTATATAATTAAAAAAGATAAAAAAAGATATTCAATCTTAAGTCTCTACAGCATAAGATATACATCAATTTTCCCAGGTTCTATTTGCATTAATTAACAAAGTTTCATGGGTATAATCACTAGAGTGGCTCCAATAAGTCTTTTTTATAAAAATTATTTTTTAGTTTGACAGGCAGAGTGGACAGTGAGAGAGAGACAGAGAGAAAGGTCTTCCTTATTCTGTTGGTTTACCCCCCCAGTGGCCACTGCGGCCAGTGTGCTGTGGCTGGCACACTGCGCTGATCCAAAATCAGGAGCCAGGTGCTTCCTCCTGATCTCCCATACAGGTGCAGGGCCCAAGCACTTGTGCATCCTCCACTGCACTCCTGGGCCATAGCAGAGAGCTGGACTGGAAGAGGAGCAACTGGGACAGAATCTGGCTCTCCCAGCAGGACCAGAACTCAGTGTGCCTGCGCTGCAGGTGGAGGATTAGCCTATTGAGCCATGGCACCTGTCTCCAATAAGTCTTAACCTGGGATGCAAGTAAATTTAACAAGGATACTCAATAGGAATTTTAGAAGAATTCCAAAATATGTATCTGAATAAAAATAAGTACTTTATTTGGTACATCTCATATTAACTATACTATTGTCTAAATTTCCAATTGTCAGATGTACTAAAAAAATCCCAGAAGCAGCAGAGTTGGTCCAACATGATGAAGAATAAAATAAAATTTTTCAGTTAAAACTTGCCTAGAGAAAATGAGAATTCACAAATCCCAGATTAAAATAACCAAGAAGGCCCAATAAAAGAAAACTCAATGTCATCATACACTAACATTTATTACCTCAGATTTATTTAGTAAAAAGGTGATTATTCCAGCTATATCCCATTAGGTAGCCCAATTTTACCTGCTAAATCCATTAAAAGAAAAAGCACCTCATGATATATTACTAAAATCATATTGCTATATGCCATCCACCATGTCCCCTGTACCTTATACTTAATGTTAACAGATCTGATGAAATCAATAAATAAATGATGTGTCTTAACCAAGTGTGGGAAATGCATTTTGCTCCAAGTTTTTCCAAAAACCCCTCAGTCTCAGTTTGCCTTCACCTTGAAAAGACACTTCTGAGGTTTACAAATCAGTCCAGCTTCATTGGGCCTCCCTCCAATGAAAGGGGCTAAAATCCATCAAAATAAACTCTAGGCACTGTCCTTGTGCTCCCAGCAGTCATTAGGGGAGTAAATGAGCATATGGAAGACCTTTCTCTGTCTCTTCCTCTCACAGTCTGTAAGTACACCTGTCAAATACATAAATAAATAATTTATATATATACATTTATTTATATATTTATGTATATAAATATATTCAATATAAAATATATTATAGTTTAACATACAATATATTATATAATATATAATAATTATAAACAGATTTTATATAATTTATTATTAATATTATATATAATATACATATATATTATTGAGATGACTTCAAAAACCAGCGTGTGTCCAGTTTGAAACCAGGAGCTTCTCCTCCGCTCTGTGTCGCAGCAACCCAGGCACTTGAACCATCTTTCACGGCTTTTTCAATCCATTGGTAAGGAGCTGGATCAGAAATAATTATATATTTATATATAAATAATAAATTCATATATAATTATATATTTATAATAATTATATGTAATTCTATATTATGTATAGAAATATATAATATAATATATATTATAATATATAAATATATATATGATGGACCAAAATGTAGTATTCTCCATTTGGCAGAAGGGACAGGCTCCAACATCTACTGTCTATGTCAGTATGTCAGCATAATGCAGGAGGTAACCCCTCTACCAAATAAGAAAAGCTATTTCAGTTCAGCTGGACATCATTCTGCTGACTGTTGACCTTATTACTGTTAGTCTGGATGCTTTCATTGGTTGCAATCCAGAGACCCAATTTTCCCATAGATATAAACATCAGCAAACAAGAAAATTGGGTAAGAAAAGCTTAAGCTCAGAGTTATGATTAATAACTATTTTAACAAAATTTCTCAGATCCCATCTAATCCAAACCTTGGACAATTGGAAGCTGTTGTACTTGGCCCACCCATAATTGAAACGGATTCTAAATCCTTCAACTGCAAGGAGAGTATCATAGACATTAATGCTCCAAATGGATCCAGTTCCCTGCTAATGTGTCTGGAAAAGCAGCACAGGGTGACTCAAATATTGGGGCTCCTGCACCCATGTGAGAGACCTGGAAGAAGCCCCCAGCTCCTGATATCAGTCTGGCCTAGCCACAGTCATTGCAGCCATTTGAGGAGTGAACAAACCAGGAGGAAGATCCATCTCTCCCACTCTCTCTTTCCAGTGCTGCCTTTCAAATTCATAAATAGATCTTTAAGAAAATAGATCACTTCAATAAATTTGCCATTGCTCAGTCATGATGACTTTTACTACCTTCAGTTCTTTTTCAAAAGATTTATTTATTGGAAAGACAGAAAGAGGAGCTGGTGGTTGTGGTGCAGTGGACAAAGTTGCTATCTGTTACATTGGCATCCTGTATGTGCACCAGTTCAAGTACCAGCTATTCCATTTCTGATCCAGCTCCTTACCAATGGACTGAAAAAGCAGGGAAAGATGGCCCAAGTGCCTGGGATGCTGCCACACACATCAGAGGAAAAGCTCCTGGCTTCAACCTGGCCACACTCTGGCTATTAAAGTCATCTCAAAAATGAATTAGGTGGTGGAAGATTTCTGTCTCTCCCTCTCTCTGTAACTCTTTCAAATAAGTAATTAAATATTTTAACATGATAAAAAAGGCAGAGAGACACAGAGAAAAAGAGAGAAGGAAAGAGAAGCAGAGAGGTCTCCCACCTGCTGGTTCACTTTCTATATGGCTACAACTGTGCAAGACCAGGTTCTCAAGTCCCCATTGAGGTTACAGTTCTCCAAATTAGATGACAGGAAGGAAAGTATTTGAGCTATTATCCGTTGCTTCCTAGGGGTATTAACATGAAGCTGATTTGGAAGTGTAGTACCCAAAACTCAGATTAGCACTGCAATATAGGATGTGGGCATCTGTTGTGACTGCTAACAAATTGGAAATCCTAGAGGAAAAATCAACAGATTCCTGGACATATACAATATACCAAAATTGAGTCATGAAGACACATAGAAAAGCTAAACAAACCAAAAACCAAGACAGAGATTGGATGAGTAATAAAGACCCTCCCAACAAGGAAAAGTCCAGGATCAGACAGCCTCACTATTGAATTCTACAGGACTTTTAAAGAGCTAATGCTTCTCAAACTATTCAACTCAATTGAAAGAGAGACAATCCTCTCAAACTCCTTCTATTAATCCTGCATCACCTTAATTCTTCAACTAGAAAAAGATACAGTGGAGAGAGAGTACTATAGAAAAATATCCCTGATGGGGGCCAGTGCCATGGCACACTGGGTTGATCCTCCACCCGTGGAGCCAGCATCCCCTATGGGTGCCAGTTCTGGTCCCGGTTGCTCCTCTTCCAGTCCAGCTTTCTGCTCTGGACTGGGAGGGCAGTGGAGGATGGCCCAAGTGCCTGGGTCCCTGCACCCACTTGGGTGACCAGGGAGATGCTCCTAACTCTGGCTTCCGATTGGGCCAGCACCACCTGTTGTGCCATATGGAGAATAAACAAGCAGATAAAATACTTATGTCTCTCTGCCTCTGCCTCTGCCTCTGCCTCTCCCTATAAGTAACTCTACCTTTCAAATAAATAATTCTTTGGAAAAAGTCAACAAACAATAAAGGATGGTGGAGAGGGAGAGAAAAAGGTACCCTAACCCACTGTTGGTGGGAATGAAGCTAGTACAGCCATTATGGAAGGCAGTATCAAAGTTCCTCAGAAATCTGAAAACAAACATACCATATGATCCTGCCATCTGACTCCTAGGAATTTATCCACATGAAATGAAATAGAATATGCATAGGCATGAGTTATCTGTACCTCATGTTTATTACAATTCAATTCACAATAGCTAACATGGAATCAACCCAGAAGTCCATCAACTGGTGACTGGAAAAAGAATATGAGCTATAAATACAGTGTAAAATACTATTCAGCCATAATTGTGAATGAAATCCTATCTTTTGTAACTAAATGGATGAACTGGAAAAAAGTATGCTTCATGAAAGAAGCCAGTCCCCAAAAGACAAATACCATATGTTTTCTCTGACTGGTGGTAATTAATATATAGACAACGAAAAGTAGCATATGAGTTAATATGACATTTTGAGATTTGAGTATTGTCCATAGCACTTTTCTGTACTCTTTCATAGAGTACACAACATATACTCATTGATATTTCTGCTACTACTTGCTGAATTCTTTACTTTGTAGAGGGTTAAAGCTTGTGATTCTAAAATAAAATCAAAGCATGCAGCTGTCAAAATTAAAAGAAAATAAAACGAGAAGGAGGGAGTTGGAAATATGAGACCAAGGGAAGATAGGATAGGATGTTATCAGTTTGCTCTTCAAACTGTATATATAAATTACATGAAATTTGTTCACTTAATATGCATTTAAAAATATAAACTTAACACTGGAAGAAAAAACCTGGGATCTGTGTTTTCTGGATCACCACTAATAAATTTTAGTCTTCATTTATGTCTGACCATATTTAATTTCTTATTTATTTATTTTATAAGAAAATTAACATCACCATTCCTAACAAGTCCATCCTGCTTCATCCATATCTATCAGTTCCCACTATGCTAATAATTTCTCATGAACTTAAATCCATATCATCTTAAAGTGATGTAATGTGGGGCTGGTGCTGTGGCATAGCAGATAAAGTTGCTGCCTGCAGTGCTGGCAAGCCATATGGGTGCCAGTTCAAGTCGTGGCTGCTCCACTTCTGAACCAGCTCTCTGCTATGGCCTGGGAAAGCATTAGAAGGTGGCCCAAGTCCTTGGGGCCTTGCACACATGAGAGATCCGGAAGTAGCTCCTGGCTTCGGATTGACACAGACCAGCCATTGCGGCCAACTGGGAGTAAACCAGCAGATGGAAGACCTCTCTGTCTCTGTCTGTCTGTCTGTCTGTCTCTTTCTCTACCTCTCCTCTATTTGTGCAGCACTTTCAAATAAATAAATAAATCTTTAAGAAAAAAACCTGATTCATGTTATTATTTATGTGTTTTAGAGGCTTTCCAGATGTTGATTACATGTGCCATGGAAACCCATTAAAATGCAAATCCTATAAGAGGCAACCCTTATAGGTAAAATCCAGTGGATGTGTTGAGAAAAACACACTAGCAATACATTTCAAAAAGCTGTAAAATGTTATAAGTTGCTGTCAAAAGCTAAAAATCTGACAATGACTCATTATGTCATTTAGTACATAATGCTGAGAAAATCAGAAGTATTTGTTAAAACTTCTGCTAAAATGCACTTGATTTATAATTTTTAAATGCATCTTTCCTAGATATAATGCAGTCCTGTACTACTTTAGAGTATCAGAAATTTAAAATGTTGGACTGGTGCTGTGGTGGAGCAGGTTAACACCCTGGACTGAAGTGCCAGCATCCCATATGGGGGCCGGTTCAATACTCAGCTGCTCCACTTCTGATCCTGCTCTCTGCTATGGCCTGGCAAAGTAGTAGAAGATGACCCAAGTCCTTGGGCCCCTGTACCCATCTGGGAGACCTGGAACTAGCTCCTGGCTCCTGGCTTCAGATCAGCACAGCTCTGGCAGTTGCAATCAATTAGGGAGTGAACATCAGATGGAAGACCTCTCTCTTTCTCTCTGGCTCTCCTCTCTGTCTGTAACTCAACTTGTAAATAAATAAATAAATGAATCTTTAAAACAATTAAGAAATTTAACATGTGAAAGGTTTTTAAAAAATGTATTTCTTTATTGTGAGGCAGAGTTACAGATATAGAGAGGAAGAGAAAGAGAGGTCTTCTATCGACTGGTTCACCCCTAAATGGCCAGAATGGCTGGAGCTGGGCCGTTTGGAAGCCAGGTGCCAGAAGCCAGGAGCCAGCAGCTTCCTCCAGGTCTCTCACATGGGTGCAGGGGCCCAAGCACTCAGGGCATATTCCAGAGCTTTCCTAGGCCATTAGCAAAGAGCTGGATTGGAAGTGCAGGAGCAGGGACTCAAACTGGTGCCCATGTGGGATGCTGGTGCTGCAGGTGGATGCTTAATCTACTATGCCACAGAGTGGGCCCAGGGAAAGGTTTTAGGAAGACATCTTTCATGTAGACTAGGCTGCAATATTGCAAGGTAAGGTTTAGCTTTTATTTCCACACATCAGTATTCATCTTTTAGCAACTATAAATACTGAATATCATACATATAGCCATAAATATAGGTAATTGCAGATTTTGTTGTCATTCTTTCTAATTCTTTTTTTAATGTCTCCTAATAGGCCATCTTATGGATTATTATATTGATGTTACCTGTACACAACCATCAGGCATTTCCACTGTTGAATGTGTTTATGTGTACAGGTAGTTTTGTTTGTGTGTACATGAATGCACATTTGATGGAGATAGCAGACAGTAATACTGTGAGAATTCCTAACGCTGATTTTAAACTTTCTGTCCTCTGCAGAGATGGCTGTCATTGAAGTAGACCACAGGGCCCCTTTTGCTGTTGTGAACTGAAATGTAGATTAAATGATAGATGTGTCTGTCACATCGGAGAAATACTTCTGAAAAAATCGAGCCTATTTAAGCACCCTGATCTACATTTTCAACCTCCACAACTCTGAGAAGTAAAATTCCATGATTTACATCATATTTTCTGTGGTATTTTCTTAACAAATTTATATATCCTCATTTCTGCCAGCATTTTCTGCTGTCATCTAGAAGGTCCTTGTGAGTAGCAGAGAAATATAGAAACTAAAAACTGTGATTTTAGATTACCAAGTATCTACTAACACAAAAAAGATATCCCAGAAGCAACCTACTACCATCCTCCAGGACCCAGAAAAAAAAAAAAGGAATGAGTCAAGATGCAGGGCAGTAGAAAAAAGTGAATAATGAAAGATCACATCAGAAGTAAATAAGGAAGGGTTTGATGCTGTGGTGTAGTGGGTTAAAGCCTTGACCTGCTGTGCATGCATCCCATATGTTGCTGTTAGGAGACCAGGTGCTCCACTTCCAATCCAGCTCCCTACTAATGCACCTGGGAAATTGGTGGAAGATGGACCGTGTTCTTGGGTGCTGGCACCCACATGAGAGACTTGGAAGAAGCATCTGGCTTTTCCAATAAATAAATAAATCTTAAAAAAATAGAAGCAGTGTTAGCACTGTTGGAAAAACAGACACATAGTTCAATGGAAAAGAATAGGCAGCTGAAATTTACCGACTTTTCTACAGGTAACTCCTATTTAACAAAGGAAAGAAAACAAACAGGAGAAAGAAGAATCCCTTTCGCAAATGGTTTAAAGGAAAGTGATTATCCATATGTAGAAACCTGAAAAGATACCCCAACACCTTATACACTATGTAAAAGCAACTCAAGGTGAATTAAAAGTCTAAATATAAAACCAAAAACTAAGTAAACATATGAGAAGCTGTAAAACATTAGCATAGACAACAGTTTTGGGTCAGATTCCAAAAGCACAAGTAACAAAATAAAATATACAAATTTGAGCATATCAAATTAAGATACATCTTCACAACAAAGTAATCAACAGAGTGAAGATACAATGGACAGAATGGCAGGAAACATTGAAAACTCTGACTATGACAAAAGATTGATAGCCAAAACATACTTATATAGAACTGGAAAAACTCCAAACAAGAAGCAAAATGTACAGTTCAGAAATGGAGAATGATCTGAATAGATGTTTCTCAGAAGAAGAAATCTCAATGGTCAAGACATAGATGAACATGCCCAATATCACTAGCCATTAGGGAAATGTAAATCAAAACCAATAGCAGACTCCATCTGTGGGAGAAGACAATGCTTGGGCTTTCATTTGTGCAACAAGTGGGTTTAGAGGACCCTGTTCACCATTAGAGGGCAGAGTCTACATGGAAGTAAGGAAACCTTAATGTTTTCCTAATGGGCTTGTTAACTTCTTGACCAATGCCTATTACTTTTGCCACAAACTTTCCAGTCTCACTACTTTCCTGCTTCTTCCTCTTCGCTGTGGCTTGAAAAAACAGTATACCTTCTATATACGGAGGATACTTTTGTTTTGTTTTATTCCTTCTGTCTCATGATGTTCCTCTAAGAAATCACAACCCTCCAAGTATTCATTAATTTATGCAGTCTGCAGTTTTCATGGGCTACTACATGGCAAAGTACTAGGTTAAAGGAAAGGTATAGGTCAGGAACTGAGCAAAGTTCACAATGATGAAGCCATTGGGGAAATGAACCTGATGGAAGACCTCTCTCTCTCTCTCTCTCTCTCTCTCTCTCTCTCTGCCTCTCCTTCTCTCTCTGTGTAACTTTGATTTTCAAATAAATAAATAAATCTTTAAAAACTAACTAAATATACTAATAACTTGGTGGCAACACCTTTCTATCAGAACATGTGAAGCACTCAAACACAGTTTGTCCCAGAAAGTCAGCCATAGTTTTCAAGGGCACATCTTCTACTCCATTTGTGGACACCTCTGTGTGGCGTAAGGGCACTTATTTCTTCCCTTCTTCTTTCTTACCACTCTCACAGTTATAACTTCTATCGATGCTTCCACAGACCAGTCTCTATGAAATTGTAGAACTAATATCCTCCCATGTCAAAAATGTCATGGGTTTAAACACAGAACCCAAAATAAGACAAGTAACTGACCTTCTTATTTACACAGTGTGGAAAGTAAGATTCTCAGTGGATCACTGGGTAACTGTAAAGTACTGCGCAGAGAAAAACTGTAACTTATCTGTATTTATGATGCTGTAATTCTCCACTTTATGCATACTCAGATTAAATGAGCTCCCGTTAGTGGGCAGCACTGTTGCATAGTGGGTAAAGCTACTGCCTGCAGTGTCAGCATCCTATATGGGTGCCGGTTATGATCCTGGCTGCTGCACTTCCAATCCAGCTCTCTGCTGTGGCCTGGGAAAACAGTAGAAGATGGCCCAAATCCCTCATCTCCTGCACCCACCTATGAGACCTGGACAAAGCTCCTGGCTTCTGGTTGTGGATCCAAACAGCTCCAGCCATTGATCTCTGTTTCTGCCACTCTGTAACTCTGCCTTTCAAATAAATAAATAATTATTTAAAAAAACAGCTTCATCCCAGAAGAAGTTCCTGGCTACTGGCTTCAGACTGGCACAGCTCCAGCTGTTGCTACCAATTGGGGAGGGAACCATCGGATGGAAGATGTCTCTCTCTTTCTCTCTCTCTCTCTCTCCTCTCTCTGTGTAACTCTTTCAAATGAATAAATAAATCTTTAAAAAAGTAGCTCCAGTTATTGACAACACAGTAGACTTGCATTAATTTTAATTCCCTTCTCACTTTGCAAAGGGATCAGTGGCAGGTCAAAACAGTTGAGAGCCTTGCTAACAGGAGAAGAAATAGCTGAAGACAGAAAATGAAAAGCAGCCAAATACATCATCAAAGAAAGAGAAGTGGACCTCATCCAACACAAACCTTTAAAAGTGGATGCTCACAATTAACGAGTGAAACAGCTGCCCACTGAAATCTTATCTAGGGAGGGAAGATGTCCTAAGTTCTGCTTCTGTAAACTTCAGTCATAAATCTGTCCTAATAAATCTGTCCCCAGCATCTCTTTTACAATCATACTGGACCCACTGACCATTGGAAATGTGGTCCTAAGTCATGTAGGCTGCCATTTAAACCCACCAATGCTGTAACAGCTAAGAAACTTGAATTTGATGCTCAGTTCTCAGGAAATCATTCCAACTGAGCCTAGGGCCATTAATAGAAACTCCTTGGATCCTCCACTGTCTCTGTGCCTGTTTGAAAGAAGAGAGTTTTCCCATCCCAGGTTTCTGGAACAGCTTCAAATTCCACATTGGAAAAATCTGATAACTAATATGAGAGGGATCAACACACAAAGCAGCTATTCATGCTTCACACTGCTCCCCACCAGGAAGATGAGATGCAGGATGAGAGCAGTGGGGCAGATCCTAGTCAGATCCTTCTTCCCACCCCTCTGCTGCCCCAGGCTCCCTGCTGAAGGCCATCCTGCCCCACCCTGCAGAAACCAGCCCAGGAAACATCAAGAGGCCCAGCCCAACTGTATTCTAAGACCACCCACAGTGGGAACCCAGCTTATTTAACTGTGGAGAGCCAGAGTCTTTCCGCCTTCCTTCTCTGCGTGTGCAGGTTTCCAGAACGCTGCCCTCTCTCTCCTGTAACCACTAGATTAAGCACATTAGGGACAGTTTGGGTGAGGTTCTGCAGGAGAGAGTCCAGGCACTGGGAGCCTGAGAAGCAGAGGTGGGAGACAGAACAGCCCAGGTCCCAGCCCTGACCTCGGGGGAAACTGCCAGGATCTCTGGTGCCCTGGCACCCACCCTTCTCCCACACATGTCCCCACCCCATCCTGCACACCAAACCTGCAGCAGAAAGTCCCCGAGCAGGTAAGCTTTCTTCCAGAAACACGGGGAGCAAAGCAGGGAGTGTGGGGAACAGAGTCCCTGGTAACTGGGACCCACAGGTGGACAATGAAGAGGGAAGAAGCAGCAGGAGGCAGGCTCAGGTGAGCACTTGGAAACTGCCTGGGATTGCACGTGCAGAGCAGGTGATGCAGTAAATGAGAGAGAAGGAGCACCACAGCCCCCAGGGCTGACCCTGATCAGGGAATGAACTCCCTCTGGTCCAACTCAGACCCCCAGGGACTGGCAGTTTTACACACATGTGCACAGGCATTCGGGAAGCAGAATATGTTGGAGCTCCTGGGAACTCTGGGAAATGGAGTCCAGTCCGCAGCATCCATAGAGACACCAGCTGGCCCTCCCCAAAGGCTGCAGTCGGGGGTGGGTGCCCACAACCAGAGGGCATTTCCTTTTGTTCAGTCCCTCCTTCCTTTCCTTCCCAACCCAAAATCTCAGGGATCAGTTGCTGTTCTTCCTTTCCTGAATCAAATCTGAAAGAGTGACACTCACTGCTGCTAACTGACCCCAAATCCTGGCTCCCTCATAACCTCTGTCTCTTCCAGAAAAATCTTATTTACTACTTTGGCCCTAGAAATCATAAATGACTATGATAGAATGTAACTTTTAACAGAAGTGAGGAAGGCATGGTTTAATATCCAGTTTTGAGAATACAATTTTCATTTGTGTTTTATTGATGTTTATAGTTCTTTTAAGATTTGTTGATTTATTTGGAAGTCAGAGTTACAGAGAAGGAGAGGCAGAGAGAGAGAGAGAGAGAGAGAGGTGTTTTCCATCTGCTGGTTCACTCCCCAATTGGCAGCAGCACCACAGCGCTGACCCCTTATAGTTCTTTTCAAATCATTTTACACTTTCTTTTTATTCATCTAGTACAGAGACAGAAGAATGGACACAGAGCTAACATAGCTGAGTATTCAAGGAGACAGGTTAAGGGGTTAAATGCCTCATATCATATCATTTATACCTTAGATTAATTCTGGGGACAGTATTATCTGGAATTTACAAAGTAGAAACTGAATGGAAAGAGCTTAGAAAAATACGGTGTTTTTTAATATCATTAAAAAGTCTAAGATAAAGGCTAATCAAGGGGCCAGCACTGTGAAATAGCAGGTAAAGCTACTGCCAGCATGGACATTCCATATGGGTGGAGGTTGAGCCCGGCTAGTCTGCTTTCAATCCAACTCTCTGCTATGGCCAGGGAAAGTGGTGGAAGATGGCCGAAGTCCTTGGGCAGCTGCACCTGTGTGGGAGACCCAGAAGAAGCTCCTGACTGCTGGCATTGGAGCAGTACAGCTCCAGCCATTGTGACCAACTGCTGAGTGATCCAAAAGATGGAAGATGTCTCTCTCTCTCTCTCTCTCGCCTTCTACTCTGTGTAACTCTGACTTTCAAATAAATAAATAAATCTTTTTTAGAGAGCCAATCAACATATAACACTAGCATAAAAATCTTTCTTTTGTCTTGGGTCTCAGTTTTTATAATCTGATTTCTCAAATGGAAAAATGTGAGAGAGATGAAGTGTACCTACAAAAATAATTTACTATACTTATTTACTGTAATAATTTACTGTAATGATGTACTGTAATTTACTGTAATAATTTACTGTAAAGAACCACATAGGATTATAACTTGTCTAGAAAACAAAGGAGATTCAAAGTTGCTATTATTTAATGGTTATTTTTTCTTATTTTTAATATCAAGATAGTATATAAATATTATGCACTCCTAGGTATTTGTGTGTTGTTTGATATGTTTTATTTTTAAGCAGAAATTCAAAGAGATAACTGGCTAACATAGAGTTCTGTGTTTCTGATTACTTCTCTCAATTAGAGATCATGGGATTAGAGTTGGTGCTAGATTAAGAATGCTTCAATCTTTATCCACTGGCTTCACACCAGCATTTACTATGTTAAAAAATATTCTTTGGGTAGATTGCTCTTTCTTGCCAGACTGTAAACTTCATGGGGTCTAGAAACATATTTGCTTTGACACTAAAACTCAGCATCTTGACAGTCAGTCTTTTAGTTGAATAAATACATGATATACAAAATAAATATTTCTGCCCCTCAAGAACTGCCTAAGAGAGAAGAAAATAGAAATCAATTTGATGACTCTCAGTATTAGGTGAATATATAATTTGTCGTTCTGACATAAGCTTGGTCATAAAAAGGGAATATGAATAATTACACACAGTTGAAGTGTATGAACACCTAGGGCCAGCGGGTTAAATGTTCACCCTAGCAATGTAAGGCATTCCATGTCAATAGGAGAGGAAGGAGGAAGAGGGGAGGGGGTGTAGGTGGGAAGGTGGTTACGGAGGGAAGAATCACCATGCTCATTACTTAGCAGCAAAGAGAGAATCTGTGATCATTTGTTGCTTAAGAAAGGGTGATAGGCATTATTTAATTATAATGCAGGCATCAGTGTTTTCCTGTCTCTGAAATAGGAAGTCTATAACTCAGAATTCCTTGCTGTTTCATCAAAAACAATTCAAAACAAAAACCTAATTAAGCATAAGAGGAAGTTACGCATTAGAAGTCTATTCTAATCTCTAGGAGGTTCAGGGGTTGGAAAATTCATCCAAAATCTTGCTGCCAAATGTCCCATACATTTTCCATGACCACTACCCATCAGCATAAGCTCTTTAAAAAAAAAAAGAAAGATTTATTTATTTGAAAGTCAGAGTTACACAGAGAGAAGAGAGGCAGAGAGAGAGAGAGAGAGAGAGAGAGAGAATCTTCCATCTGCTGGTTTACTCCCCAATTGGATGCAATGGCCAGAGCTGAGCTGATCCAAACCCAGGAGTTAGGAGCTTCTTCCAGGTCTCCCATGTGGGTTCAGGAGTCCAAGGATGTGGGCAATATTCTAATGCTGTCTCAGGCCATAGTAGAGCTGGATCAGAAATGGAGCAGCGGGACTTGAACCAGTGACCATATGGGATGCTGGCACTGCAGGCGGCAGACTTACCTGCTACACCACAGCACCAGCCCCCATAAGCCCTATCTTCTGCAGAACCAGCACCCCAGACACCAGCCACCACATGGCATCCCATGGCACACTCACCCCTGGCAATGTGCTGCAGCTCCTGCTCCTCTCCACTTTCACTGGAAGAATCTGCCACTCCTTTTTTTCATGCAAGTAATTCTGATTCAGATGATGACCCTGACACAATTGGCTGGCAAGTGCCATGGCATGTGTCCATGGCCTAGCTAAATGCAAAGCTGGAACATTTTAAACTTTTCACTGCCATGGTGAGACACGGACTCCATCTAATGAAGTAGGGGATTTTTCAGGGAGTCTAGAGAATCAAATATGACAAAATGACAAATCTTAACCAAAGAGTGCCGTGGTACAGATGAAGAGAACCCAAAATGTATTTTTCTATCTTTTCTTTTCTGAGTTAAGTGCCTAAAAACAAAGCCAATGAGGGTTAAACAGACCCATTCTGAAAATTCCTTAACATCTTCATTTTCATCCAAATTAATATATTGCTTGAAGAAAATAAATTTTACATAAATGAAAATGCAGTACCACAGACAAGTGTACAGAACATAGGCCCTCAGTTAGCTTCAAACCATCTGGGTCCATTAATGTGTTCTTCCAGAATCAAAGCTGCAGTACAATAGAACCACAGCCTCTGACATTCCTCCTCCACCCCAATGGATCTTGGGTTTTCCTCCCACCTCCCCTCTCCTGTGAATACATCAGTAGCAGAACAAATGGAATCCAAAGATACGATGATGTTATTTAACATGGAATAAACATAGTGTTTTAGTCAGTATAATCCTCAATACTACACTAATAATTCCGAGTTCACTGATTATGAAAGTAAGTATAAGAAATCTCTTCCTAAGTAATCATAACATCGAGAGCTGAATGTAGACTTTCAAAGTGAAAGAGAGAATTGTGTAGAGATATGTATCTCTATAATAGAGATTTACCGCTGTAATTTATAGACAGTACACCATGTTTGTATTTTTTTTTGTAGTCCTGCATATTTTATTACATGCAGCTTGTCACTTTGGAAATTTTATGATTAGACACTAATATACAACAAATTTTGTATCCTTACAGATAATATAGAGCACCCTAGGTCCTCCCAAGGGCAGAAAACAGACCAAGAGCTCATAGACTGGCTGCAACTGCAAGAAGCAGATGAAGATATCGTCAGAAAGATACATATTCCTGCAGTGTGGCTGCTGAGCAGTTCTGCCCTTATGGATCTCATCTCTGTTTCAGATCGTTAAAGAAAGTTACATGCTTTCTGACATTTCTAAAGATTTCACTAATGAGAATCTAAGATATCTTCACTATGCTAAGAGCCTCAGAACAGCCCAAAGACTTGGGCCATCTTCTACTGCTTTCCCAGGCCATAGCAGAGAGCTGGATCAGAAGAGTAGCAGCCGGGACTAGAACCGGAGCCCATATGGGATGCTGGCATTCAGGCCAGTGCTTTAACCTACTGTGCCACAGCACTGGCCACAACATAGTATTTCTAATAGAAGAGATGGTTAAGTCATTAACTCCTCTAAAATACAAGTTAAGTATTAGTTTTGAAACTCTGATTCATTCATGAGAAAAACAAAAGGTTAAATTTCTCTCTTTGCTTCTGGGTATGTAAATTTTCTTCTAAGAAATTAATCATGACTTTTACATCTCAGACCCTATTATGAGTAAGTAGAGAATATTGTGGGGTCATACGCTCATTCTATCAAAAGAACATTTCTCCAATTAAAGAAAACATTATGGGAATCCCATATGGGAACTGGTTTGAGTCCTTGCTCCTTGCTGCTCCACTTCTGATCCAGCTCCTTGCTATGGCCTGGGAAAGCAGTAGAAAATGGCCCAAGTGCTTGGGCCCATGCACATGCATGGGAGGCCAGAGCTATGGCCCAGCAGATTAACACCCTGGCCTGAAGCACTGTCATCCCATAAGGGCACTGGTTCAAGACCGGGCTGCTCAACTTCTGATCAAGCTTTTAGCTTATGGCCTGGGAAAGCAGTAGGAGAAGGCCCAAGTCCTTGGGCCCAAGCCTAAGTGGGAGACATGGAAGAAGTTCCTCGTTCCTGGCTTCAGATCAGTACAGCTCCAGCCATTACAACCAGTTGGGGAGTAAACCATCAGATGGAAGACTTCCCTCCCTCTCTCTCTCTCTTTCTCTCTCTCTCTCTCTCTCTCTCTCTGTGTGTGTAACTCTTTCAAATAAATAAACAAATCTTTAAAAAAAAAGCCAGGAGTCAGGGAAATTTCATCCAGGTCCCTTGCTTGGGTGCAGGACCCAAGGATTTACCATATTCTGCTGCTTTCCCAGGTATGTTAGCAGGGAGCTGGATCAGAAGTAGAACATGCAATTGGTGCCCATAGAGGATGCTAGTGCTGCAGTTGTTGGTATAACCCATTTTGCCACAGTGCTGGCCCCATAACAATTTATAATTCCTAGTAATTAACAGGGAAGAAAGAAGTATGGCAGGATACCTTTTTTTTAGAAAAATTATTTTATTTATTTGAAAAAGTTATATAGATAGGGAGAGAGAGAGAGAGAGAGAGAGAGAGAGAGAGAGAGAATCTTCTGTCTGCTGGTTCACTGCCCAAATGGCTACAATGGACAGAGCTGAGCTGAACTGAAGCCAGGAGCAAGGAGTTTCTTCTGGGTCTCCCACATGTGCAAAAGGTCTCAAGGACTTGGGCCATCCTCTACTGCTTTCCCAGGTGCATTAGCAGAAGGCTGGACTGGAGGTGGAGCAGCCGGAACTCTACCAGCACTCATATGGGATGCCTGTATTTCAGGCCAGGGCTTTAACCTGATGTGCCACAGTGCTGGCTCCAACAGGTGACCTTTTACTCTCAATAATCTCCTCTTGGTATTGGCAGCAGTTTGTAATTTTTTGTTTATTTGCCTTCTTCTTAATCTATATTTTTAAAAAATTACAAAATGTTCCAGCACCCTGAGAACCTCCATCACAAGGGCATACCATCAGATGTTTGTCCAGAAAAGGGTGGTGTAGATGCAACGTGGAAAATGCAAGGTGAGTTGATTCATCTTTCTCAGGCTGTGGTTTCCATGGGCAACTTTTACAACCAACTGCCTTATTTGTTCCTCTTCCACAGAGTGGAACACATGTTAAGTCATCCTATTTAGCCAAAAGCCAGTGGCAGCACTTCAATATGTCATCAATCCACGGACAGCATTGTGGTACAAAGAGGTAAGTTGCCAACTGCAACAGCAGCATGCCTTATGGCACTGCTTTGAGACTCACCACCTTCACTTCTCATTCAGCTCTTTGCTTGGGAAAGCAACAAAGATTGCCCAAGAGTTTGGGTTCCTGCACCCCCATGGGGGACTGGGACAGAGTTCCAGGGTCCTGGCTTCAGCCTGGCTCAGCCCCAGCTATTGTGGCCATCTGGAAGTGAGCCAGCAGATGGAAGATAGAGATCTCTCTCTCTATTACTTTTACCTAAGCATACATTACATACATAAATGAAGATGCATCAATATAGCAACTTGTTGAGGAAAAGTCTTCTGATTATTGCAGGTTTTGTTTCAATGCAGAAAAATCTTCAGACACAAAAATTATAAACTGATTTATATTTATATTTCTCAACCACATACTTTTCAGAAAAAATTGTCTGCCATTCAGCATCAGGTATCAGTTTGAAAGCATTCATTAAAAAATCAAGTAATTTTACTAAGCACAAAAACCTCTAGTATAGACTGCATATAAACCAGTGGCTTCCATGGGTATACACAGATTGATTTTTGTTAATTTACGGGGATCACTGCACTTCCCTGGCATGGAGCTGTCTGAAGAGTTTAAACACTGATTGGTGTGGCATTATTTCTGATATTTGCTTATTATCCAGAGTGCATTTATTAAATATCTATCTTGAACTCCACACTCTATAAATCTATTTCAAATATGTAGATATTTAATGGTACTTACACATTTACAAACTGAGCTAATCCTCCTAACTTCTCTCTGGAATAGCTATGCCTTTGACATTGCCTTTTTTCACACATATGGAAATGCATAATATGCTTCTGTATGGTACTTCAGAATTTATAAAAGGCTTTTCAGGTAAGATTTACATAACATCATGTGAAAGTGGCCAAAGGACACAGTCTTCTCATTACAGAGGGGAGAGGTATGAAGTCACTCTCTGAACAGTTACTCAGATTCTATCAGTCAGGTTCAGAATCTTATTAGGTATCAGATACACATCTAGATTTTTTTCCCTACTGTCTCTTTGTCAGAATTCCCAGCCTATGAGTGAACTTCATCTGAATGAATGCTAATATTCAAGGTTCTAAGTGAAAAAATTACTGAGGTTTGTATTGGTGAGGAAAGCATGTGTCTAAATGTTACTTGTATTTAATAATAAGTATTGAATCATATGAAACTGAATATAAGATTATGCAAATTTTTAAGATGAAGAGCATATATTTAAAACCACATTCTTACATTTTGCAAACGTGTTGAAACAGCTTACTGGAGCATGTGTTTGGCATAGTGGTAAAGCCTTCCACATCCCAGTCAGAATGCTCAGGGCTCAAGCCCTAGCCCTGCTTCTGCTTCTGGCTTCCTGCTAACAGAACCCTGGGAGGCAGCAGCTGATGGCTCAAGTACTTGAGTCCCTGCCACCTGTGTGGGAGACCCACACTGAGTTCCTCGCTTCAGCCTGAACCAGCTCTGGTTGGTGCAGACATTTGAGGAATGAGCAGGAAATGGAAGGGCTCTCTCTGCCTTGCAAATAAACAAAAATAACTATACAGACCTTTTCTTAAGGTGTCTTGTTCACATCTAAATGATTTCCCTTTTCACAGTAAAATGCCTAACTGTCCTCTTTAGTAACAATGCATGTTTTGCTCTCCATGTCCACTCCTGAGCTCCAAGTACTGGCAGCTCACCCTAGCATGCTGACTGGTTCCAATGTTCAAGTACTCATCTCCCATTCTCTTTTGGTGGGTCTACCAGAAAGAAAGGAGAGTATCTACAGTAATTAATATCTTACTGTGGCTCTTGCTGTCCACCTGCAGGCCTGAAGGATGACCACCTGAATACACACTGTGATGTTCTGGACGTAGTTTTCAAACTTCAGTCACTTTGCAGCTGAGGGACTCTGTCCTCGTCAATCACTTGAAAGCCTGCAGGAGTAGGGAGAAGCTGTGTTTGAAGAATTCACAAATACAGTGCATTGAAGCCAACCACTACCACCCCCACCACACCCCTACTTCAGGGTTCTGGCAAATCCCAAACCAGGAGTTTGGGACCAGCAGTGGTTCAGGAGGTGACCTCAACTCCTTACTCTGAACAGCTCCAAAGAGCCTGGTGCACCCAGCGGGAGCTCAGCACCTCGACCTCCCACCCTCCTGCCCTTGCCACCAGGATGCCCGGCTCCCAGAGCCTCCAGGAGGCCTGCAGCAGACCCGCAGGTCCAGGTGCGCTGGGATGTGCGTCCAGAACTAACCCAAAATACAGGCCCAGCTTAAGTGTCACCTCCCCAGAAAGTCACTGTCACCTACTCCCTCCCGGAAGGCTGCAGGCCAGCACCCGGCACCGGGTGTCATGGCATTTGGGGTTCACCTGCTCTCCCTCAAAGGAAGATGCCCCCGTGGGAACCCCGCTCCACCTGCGGCAGGGCTGGGGGTGGAAGGGCCGAGCCAGCCTCCACCCTAGGACTGCAGCCTGGGAAAGTCCAGGGCCCCAGTGCCCTTGCCAGGCATAGGGTCTCTCTAAGTGTACTCTGAGCCAGGGCCTCAGCCATCAGCAGCTCTCTTGCTTCCAGAATCTGCTGCAGGGCAGTTCAGGCTCAGTCCAGCAGGGGGCCTCAGGACAATCGTTGCTGCCCTGAGGCAGGACCAGTGCTGCAAGACCCGCCCCATGCTAGGCTGGCTATAGAGGCGGTGGACATTGGTGGGCAGCTGGTAGTTGCAGTGTGTGCGCATGACATGGGTGGTGTTAGGTTCTTGGCTGTCCCGTTTCGTGCCTTGGGGCTAAAATGCCGGTGGTGGCCCCTGAGTCAGGAGGGGCAGGAGAAGAAGAGACAGACCTGGTGAGTGTGACTGCCCACCTCTCCTGCCAGCCCTGCTGGCTGAGGCTTGCAGCACGTGCTGCACTTGGGGAAGCAATGAAGGCCAAGTCTCAGCAGGAAAACCAAGTGCGCGGTGCTGATTTACTCACTGACACAGCATCTGTGTGGTCTGCATGGGCAGACAGGGGGAAGGGTTTGGTAGAAGGGTGCTGGAAGTGCACTGGGCCTTTGTGCTGCTGCCTGCTGTAGGCATCCAGGGCAGCAGAGTCCTGCGGGGTCCCTAGAGATCCTGGCCATGCTGTGCCTTCCATCATCCACCCTCCTGCACTGATGCTGGGGGAAGTGCTTCTGTGGTTGATATCTCATTGGAATCCATGGTCATTTTCTCATGATGGGCTGATCTCACACAGTGACAATCATGGAACAAATCACTGTTCTGTGGCATCTGCCTCCCAGGAGCATTGCAGGTGGACAGGGGGAAACGGGTGACTGGTGGCACCTCCTGTGCATGGTCTCTGTCCCATCCTGGACCAAAGGTGGAAAGGGAAGGAGAGGAGCTGGCTCAAAGCAGTCCCGCTGCGGGTTCCATTAGGTGCAAAATGTCTCCCGATTGCGGTTAACCTTGCAGAGAAACTGTCTCCTTTTGTGGGCAAGTGACAGCATCTGCTTTATTAGCTGTGCAGTGTATTGATAATTAAAATTTGGGCATCCCTATCTATAGTCCTCACAGCATAGTTACATTCTGAGGAAGTGATGAAACTGCTCAGTACTTCGGGGCTGAGTGTAATATTAGGTGGGCAAGCCTGTTGTTGGCTTTTGGTTTATAGCTATTGGGCGACTTTATTTGGTAAAAATGCATTCAGGCTCAGTAGTGTATTCAAGGATGACCACTTAGTGAATTGTCTTTTTTTTTTTTTTTGTAAGAATAAGAGTATTGAAGACTGGGTTGAGCTACCTATGGCAAAACTCCACCATTCCTGGGAAGGCCACAATTGGCAAGAAAAGCAGGTAGCAAGCTTTCACCAAGTAAGTTGAGATTCCTGTGTTTGCAATCTGAAGAGCTCACTGCTGAGCTGGGAGGGGAACTGCTCTGAGCACAACTCATTAGAGAACTGTTCTTGCAGACCTTCCCCGAAGGAAGCACTGTTGTGGTCAGAAGCATTCCAGGAGCTGCTGGCCAGCAATTGTGAATTAGGCTTGAATTGAATCCACTGCAAGTATCACAAGAGTGCAGAAAGGCTGTGTCCTCAAATCAGCAGCTCACCAAGGAGAATTTGACTTAACCTAGAAGGTCTGTTTATCTCCGCTTATTTCTCAACATATTCACACCAGGTGGGGAAGATAAATCACCCTTCAGCTCTGCAATGGCAGTGCTCTTGGTTGAGGCTGAGGATGCTTTTCATTGCATGCAGTGTTTGCAAGAGACTTAGTTCCCTGAGGATTTATGCCTCTCCTGTAAATACATTTTTGGCATTAAAACAAACTGAAGTATTTCTGTTTTAGTAGTATGGAACCAACTTAAGTATATTGCCTACTGGCATCTTTGTCTTTAAAGAGCTAAATCCACAGGATTACAGGATTGAGTAAAAACAAGAGAATAGCTAATCCTAGTACTAGAAAAGCACAAGGGAATGTTTGATCATTAGCTTCCTTATATTCCTCATGTTTCTTTTTATTTTTCTGCCTGCTCTTCCCTACCTACAGATGGTCTGGCTGTATTGGAAGCTTTTTTAAAAACTGAATTCTGTGAAGAAAATATAGGCTACTGGCTAGCTTGTGAAAACTTCCAAAAAAATCCACCCACCCCAGAAGCTATCCTTATATGCAAGAAAAATATATACACTCTGCTTAGAAAAAGGCCCAAAAGAGGTTAGACACAATTCCTCATTTCAGCATAAAGTGTACACTCTTGACATCAAGAAGCAACAAAAGAAGTAAAGACATAAGACTAAAGCAAGGGCCAGGGAATCTGAAAAGCTTCCTCTCCTGATGCCCTGACTTTCAAATAAGTCTCCCCAGACCTGGCAGGTGGAGCTCATCACACATTACAGCTTCTGATTTCCACTTTCAAAGAGCAGAGCCCCCTTCTCTAACAAAGGATAATGAGTGATCTTTGTTTCAGATGAACACGCTTTCAAACCAAAACTCTTATTATCCAAAATATAAGAGAAGCTATGACTCCCAGCTTTACAACTGCCTCGAAAAGGGTGTATTGCTTGATGGAGAATAACTTTCTGAAGTTGTATTTATTGGCAAGGCAGAGTTACAGAGAGAAAAAGAGAGGGAAAGACAGCGGTCCATCTGCTGGCTCACTCCCTAAATGGCCACAATGGCCAGGGCTGGGCCAGGCTGAAGCCAGCAGCTTCCTCCAGGTCTCCCATGTGGGGGCAGAGGACCAAGCGCTTGGGACATTCTCTGCTGCTTTACCCAGCAAGGAGTTGTGGAAGAAGTAGAGCAGCTGGGAGTCAAACCGGCATCCATGTGGGTTGTTAGTGCTGCAGGCAGCAGTGTAACTTGCTATGCCACAACACCAGCCCCCAGAAAGAACTCTTATCCCTGGTCTTTCTTTTGAGTCAGAATGCTCCCAGGACTTGTGTTGAAAACCACAGATCACCACAGAACCCCATGAGAAGAAAAAGGAGTCCCAGAGTAGAGGACATGTTCTGTTTCCTACGGCAGAAGTTTTTGACTGCCAGAGACGAACATTCAATTCAGCCTGGGTGTTTGGGAAATATACCTCGCAACTGGGGATTCCAGTTCAGGTAGTAAATCAGGAAGCTGCTGACTGTCCAGGAGATGCCTGTATCAGAACAGCTTCCACCACCGTGAAGACACAGGCAGGAAATACGTGGTCTGAGTGGGGTGGGTCTCACTGGAAAAGCAGGACTCTGAGATGGAAGATAATGCAATGGAATGCTGTTGTTCCAGACTCACTTAAAATCAATAGGTCTGGGATTCTGTAGCCTTAGCTACCTAGCTCTACATCTTTCCTTAAATCCATCCATATTACCACATGGTTTTAATTCTAGGTTTTAAGTCCAAACTAATGTAACATGTTTATTATGTAGAATCATCCATTCTATTGTTGTGTATTGCTGAAGCTGAAGTGATGTTTGAATTGTTAAATGGTATATAAAATAGTGAGTGCTCATGTGTAGAAAACCACAGTGGCTGTTCCAAGTGCCAAACACTCTTGAAGGCAGTTAAGCTTTGAAGTGGTCTTTGAATATTTGAATACATTTATTTTGATAACTAATGTCATTGAATACTCAGAGTCCAGGTGTGAGTTGATTTGATTTTTGTAACTGGAAATATGACCAACATAAGATCTTTGTAGTAGAGAAGAAGCATGCATTACTGAATCTGTGCAGGGAGAACTGACAGCCCCCAGAGCTGAGATGAGGGTGGCAAGGAAGATGCTCTTTTCTAAACCTAAGTCACAGCACATCTTTAGAACGACCCAGGGTTAAAATTACTAACAGAATCTTTAATTAAACATTAAGGTATTTGATGAGAATAGAACATTGACCTAAATCCCTTCTTGAGGATTAAGAACCAGCTAAATAGGAGGCTGCGGTGGTGACCTCGAAGGGGTTGGAGCCTGGGGTCAGGGGTCGTGGGTCCCAATGGCTGGTCCAGAATCATCACGGGCTACCTGGGTCGTGGGCCAGCACCATGGCTCGGGGCTCCAGAGGTCGGGGGAAGCCTGCTGGGCCCCTTCTTGCTTCCTTCTTTGGGCAGAAGTCAGGCATCACAAAGTGACCTAAAGTGACCAGTTTGGTGCCGAAATCCCTGAGGCACCACTGGAGCCCGGGGCCAGGCCTGCAGGCAGGGCAGAAGCAGAGGGGAGACACCGGGACCTGGGGGCCAAGGCTTCAGGTGTTTCTGTTGGCCCCCAGGCACCCACGGGGCCTCAGCCTCTCTCACAACAGAAATGTGCATGCACCTCAGACCATTTTTACCCTTAATTCCACTTTAAAGAAAGGTTCATCGAGGACGGACTCATGGCATGGGGGTGCAACCACAGCCTGCATGGCCCACATCATGGGCACCAGTTCCATTCCCTGACGCCCTACTTCCTCTCCAACTCCAGCCAACGAGTGCAGTGGTGATGGACAGGTGCTTGGACCCCACACCACATGGAGATGGGAGGGGGCTCATGGGCCTTCAGCCTCACCCAAACATTGGGGAATCAAACCAGCAGATCGAAGACCCCTGTCTCTATGCCTTTCAAATAAATCTCTTAAAATAAATAAAAAAGAAATGCAAATAAAAAGAACCAGCTAAATAGACATGAACTGTATGGAGACAAACACCAATATTACATTACTCAACTCTCCACTGCTCCAATGAACAAAGAAGACAAATAAGAGGGATATAGGCCTCCCCTTTTTTGTTATCCTTCCCTTGGTTCCAACTAGCATGGGCTTCCAGAAAATGCGCAAGGAATCCATTCTCTTCTATGCTCAATACATGATCTCAGAATTTCCCTTATTCATTTGCCTAACAGATTTTGATTATGTCACTCTAGGTAAAGGGAAGGCAAGAAAACTGCCCTTTTCCCCCATTTTTAAAATCTATTATTTATTTGAAAGGCAGAGTTATAGAGAAGGGGTAGAGACAGATCTTCCATCTGCTGGTTCACTTCCCAAATTGGCCTCAGCTGAGCCAATCTAAAGTCAGGCGCTTCTGCCAGGCCTCCCACATGAATGCAGTGGTTCAAGCACTTGGGCCACCTTCTGATGCTTTCCCAGGCACATTAGCAGGGAGCTAGATTGGAAGTGGAGCAGCTGGGACTTGAATCAGCACCCATATGGGATGCTGGCACAGCAGGCCATGGCTTTACCCACTGTGTTGGTACCGTGTGTTTGTGTGTGTGTATGTGTGTGTGTGTATGTATGCATGTATTTTTATTTCAAAGACTCATTTATTTATTTGAAAGGCAAGGTTAGAGAGGGAGAGACATAAGAAGAGAGATCTTTCAACCTCTGGTTCACTCCCCAAATGTCCACAACAGCAGAGGCTGGGCCAAGCCAAAGCCTGGAGGCTGAAAAGCAGATAATCTTTAGTTATTAATTTAAAATGAATAGGCTGTAGCTGGTACTGTGGCATATAAGGTAAAGCCACCACCTGCAGTGCTGGCATTCCCTATGGGCACTGGTTCATGTCCCAGCTGCTCTGCTTCTAATCTAGCTCCCTGCTAATGTGCCTGGGAAAGAAGCAGGAGATGGCCCAAATACTTGGGTGCCTGAATCCATGTGAGAGAGCTGGAAGAATCACCAGGCTTTGGATTAGCCCAGCTCCAGCTGCTTGCAGCCACATGGGGATTAAAACAGCAGACAGATCATCTCTATTTATGTGTCACTCTTTATAATGCTGTCTTTCAAATAAATAAATAAATAAACCTTTAAAAAAGGTTTATTAATGTATGCTATAATCCAATCCAGGAACAGTAAGAGAAGCATTAAATATTGCTACCTATATTTTTATTTTTTAATTTTTTTAAACTTTTATTTAGTGAATATAATTTTCCAAAGTACAGTGTATGGATTACAAAGGCTTCCCCCCATAACTCCCCTCCCACCTGCACCCCGCCCATCTCCCACTCCCTCTCCCATTCCATTTACATCAAGATTCTTTTTCAATCATCTTTATACAAAGAAGATCGATTTAGTTTATATTAAGTTTTCATCAGTTTGCAGCACACAGAACATAAAGTGTAAAATACTGTTTGAGTACTAGTTATAGCATTACTTCACATTGGACAACACATTAAGGACAGAGATCCCACATAAGGAGTAAGCACACAGTGATTCCTGTTGTTGACTTAACAATCTGACACTCTTATTTATGGCATCAGAAATCTCCCTGGGCTCTAGTCATGAGTTGCCAAGGCTATGGAAGCCTCTTGAGTTCACTGACTTCGATCTTATTTAGACAAGGTCATAGTCAAAGTGGAAGTTCTCTCCTCCCTTCAGAGAAAGGTACCTCCTTCTTTGATGGCCCGTTCTTTCTACTGGGATCTCACTCACAGAGATCTTTTATTTAGGTCCTTTTCTTTTCTTTTTTTCTTTTTTTGCCAGAGTTTCTTTCCATACCTAAAATACTCTCATAGGCTCTTCAGCTAGATCTGAGTGCCTTAAGGGCTGATTCTGAGGCCAGAGTGCTGTTTAGGACATCTGCCATTCTACAAGACTGCTGTGTATCGCACTTCCCATGCTACCTATATTTTATATAGTCTGAGTATTGTATAAACTAAAATATACAACACTAGGAGTATGCTATCAGTAATTACACTGCCAATCTCAGTGATTATAAATAAGAATTTTAGCAACTATACTGATTCTGAACAGTGATTCAATGATTCTGTTTTTAAATTTAAAAATGCCCATGAACTTGAATGTTTCTGTGTAGCTCCTCATAGAACTACAAGCTTTAGAATTTCTATGCTGTTTAGCATTTCATCTTCAGTGCGAACTTGATTATTACACTGCCAGTTTATAAAACACTTCACAGTCATGTGAGCCTAACCATAAGATAGGACTGTGTAGAATAAATCCTTTAACTATAAAGACAATCTTATCTCACAAGGGAGGAAGATCCAGAGGGGTCAAATGACTTGCTAATGTCACTTAGCTCTGTCAGCACAGAAACAAGGAAAGCTCTCAGCTTCCTGCCACCTCCCCTTACACCACCTGCCTCAACTAGATGAACCTGTAATTTTAAGGACACTCAGGCACCATGAGTTTAAATGAATTTTTCAAGGTTACATGACAAGTACCAAAGCCAGAAGCAAAAATTATTGCTTCCATCTTTCTCTTCCTTGTCCACAATGGAAGTCCGATGTACAGTTATGCATTATTCTAATATCACAACCAAGAAGCATTATTTTTCCCCAATTTAACAATGAAACTTTTTTTCCATTGAGGAAGTTATTTTAATGGATGATACAAACATACTTTTTTGTTTTTTAATTGGAGATGCAAAGAAATGAACAAGTAGACAGAGAAGTAGTATTCACCCTCTAGTTCACTGCTGAAATGTCCCCAGTGGCCAGGGCTGTCCCAGGAGTAGGGAACCCAATCATCTGAGCCATTTCTTGCTAGCTCCCAGGGTCTACATTATCAGGAATTTGGAGGCAGGTACTGGAACCAGGAATCAAACCAAGAAACTCCAATATGAGACATAGGCATTTGAACCACAAGGCTACACCCTGGCTTCCAGACTTGTTTTTTCACCAGTCCTCTGAAAAGGAAAGTTAATTACAACCTGAAATCCAAGACTCTGGAGTCCTCAGGTGTGTGCTTCTATGCAAGTTGATGCATTAGAGTTACATATGTTGCCCAAGAGTCTGCAGTTTAGAGAGAACAGAAGAGTGAAACATGTGTCAGAGGATGTCAGCATTGGAGAGGTGGCTGTGCTCTAGTCAGAGGCTGAGGAGGACAAGTCCACAGGGAGCAGCAGCTTGATTTAGTCACAAGGAAACCGGCTGTTTCTGGATTCATCCACCCCTCCCAGCTGACTGGCTGTGGAATTCTGATTGAATTCACCTGAAAATCCCACTCCCACTCGATTTGGAGGGAATTAATATCTGTCCCCTAAGTAAAAGGGTTCCATTTCTTTTTCCAAACCACAAAAAATCATGTTGGTTGCGTTGCCTGTAAATTTCTAAGCATGAAACACCAATTTTTTTTTTTTTTAATTTCATAATAGCTACTCTGTCTGAACTCTTGTTTGTATTGCATCAGAATACAAAATCTTGGGAGGAAGAAGGCAAAACCAACTCAGACCCAGAAAACATTTAGAAAATTTCTGCTTAAGTACCAAAATTAGCAGAGGCACACAAAACAGTGACAGAAAGCCAGAATTGGAGCAAGCCAACAGCTATGCCCTGATTCAAAAAGACGGTTCCTGCTGTACCCTGAACTCCTTATTCCAGCCTCCAAACCAAAGCTAACATCAGAAAATTCATTACAAACCATGATAAATAAGAAAACTGTGAAAAAAGCCAAAGAAATGCAAGAGTCCTTAGTGATATTGGGCTTGATTTAGTCACAAGGAAACCGGCTGTTTCTGGATACATCCACCCCTCCCAGCTGACTTGCTGTGGAATTCTGATTGAATTAACCTGAAAATCACAGTCAAACTCGATTTGGAGGAAATTAATATCTGTCCCCACAGCAAATTGGTTCCATTTCATTTTCCAAAACACAAAAATTCATCTTAGTTATCCTGCCTGTAGATTTCTAAGCCTGAAAAGCCAATTTATTATGTTTTTTATTTCATAATGGATCCTCTGTCTAACTTCTTGTTTGTACTGCATCAGAATACAAAATTTGGGATGGAAGAAGGCAAAAGAAACTCAGACCAAGAAAACATTTAGAAAATTGCTGCTCAAAACCAAAAATTGGCTGAGGCACCCAAAACAATGACAGCAAGCCAGAATTGGAGCAAGCCAACATCTGTGCCCTGATTGAAAAAGACCATTCCTCCCGTGCCCTGGACTCCATATTCCAGTCTGAAAACTAAAGCTCACATCAGAAAATTCATTACAAATCATGATAAATAAGACAAATGTGAAAAAAGCCAAAGAAATGCAAGAGTCCTTTGTGATATTAGGCTTGATTTAGTCCCATGTAAACTGGCTGTTTCTGGATTCATCCACCCCTCCCAGCTGAATGGCTGTGGAATTCTGATTGAATTCACCTGAAAATCGCACTCACACCTGATTGGGTGGGAATTAATATCTGGTGCTGGTTCTGCGGGCTGGGGCTTTAACCCACTGTGCGATAGCACTGGCCCCTGTAAGTGGTTTTCTTAATTATTCCCAGCTTTCTGTCTGTTTTGTTTTTAGATTTATAATAATTTCTTAATGAAAATGGATGTAGGAAGGTAAATTTTATTCTCAGGGAATATATAGAAGCAAGATGTATGATGAATTTGTCATGACTATCAATCATTGCATTTATCCAAGAAAAGGCAATGTCATCTCTCATTTTCTGTTGCCATAGCAAAATATATATTTGTTATATGATTTCAATTGAAGTCAAGGATAATATTCTAAATTTTGGGGTCATAATGCCCAACACATTCTTTAGTGTTATACAGATGATGTAGTGGGCAGTGTTTTAGTTCCACCCTGGAAATAAACACTTAGCATTCTGCAAGAGAATTACTTACCTAGGGCTAAACCACAAATCAGTGACATTTATTATTTTTTTTGACAGGCAGAGTGGACAGTGAGAGAGAGAGAGACAGAGAGAAAGGTCTTCCTTTGCCGTTGGTTCACCCTCCAATGGCCACCATGGCCGGTGCACAGCAGCCGGCCCACTGTGCTGATCTGATGGCAGGAACCAGGTACTTATCCTGGTCTCCCATGGGATGCAGGGCCCAAGGACTTGGGCCATCCTCCACTGCACTCCCTGGTCACAGCAGAGAGCTGGCCTGGAAGAGGGGCAACTGGGACAGAATCTGGCACCCCGACTGGGACTAGAATGAAGTGTGCCAGCGCCACAAGGTGGAGGATTAGCCTAGTGAGCCGCGGCGCTGGCTGCATTTATTTTTTTTAATTGTTAGAGTAATGCAGTCCTTAATAGTTTGAGGAGATGAACTTGATTCCCAGCTAGAGTAAGAACACTGTGGGGAAAATAATCTACTGCATGTTCTTTCACGTTTTAAGATTGTATTTAACAATTTATTTATTTATTTAAAAGAGTTACACAGAGAGAGGAGAGGCAGAGAGAAAGAGACAGAGGAGAGATCTTTCATTCAACATTTCACTCTCCAATTGGCTGCACTGGCCGGGCTGCACCCATCTAAAGCCAGGAGCCAGGAGAATTTTCTGGGTATCCCACACGGCTTCAAAGGCCCAAATCCTTGGGCCTTCTTCTACTGCTTTCCCAGGTCATAGCAGAGAGCTGGATCAAAATTAGAGCAGCTGGGTCTTGAAACGGTGCCCATATGGGATGCTGGTGCTTTAGGCCAGGGCATTAACCCACTGTGCCACAGTGCCAGCCCCAAGGTTTATTTATTAACTTATTTGAAAGGCAGAGTAATAGAGATAGGGAGAGATGGGTAGTGAGAAAGAGATATCTTCCATCTGCTGGTTCATTCAACAAATGGCCACAATGGTTGGCCAGGCCAAAGCCAGGAGTCTGGAACTCTATCTGGGTCTCCCATATTTGTGGAATTGGCCCAAATACTCAGGCCATCTTTCACTGCTCTTTCAGCCACTTTAGCAGGGAACTCAATTGGAAGTGGAGCACCAAGGACTCAAATTGTCTGTCCACATGGGATGCCTGAATTGCAGGTGGAGATCTACCTGCTGTACCACAATGCTGGTGCCTACTGCAGGTTCTCAAAGCTCTCTGTATTTCCCTCAGTCACAAATGCAGATTATAGTACAGAATTTCTCAGGTTCTGTTCTTGGGTAAATAACTCCATAGCTTTTACTTTAATTTGTTATCATGTTATTTCAGTTCTTTAAATGTTTATGAGTAGAATAATTATAGAAAAAGCAAAAGCTACTTTCTATTCTTTCTTGAATCTCCTCCCTTACTTAAAATATTTATGAGCCTGATAGAGAAAGAAATTGATGGAGTGAGAGAAAGCTAGAAAGCTCCCATGCACTTCTTCACTGCCTAAATAAAAATATCAAACAGAGGTGGGGCACAACTGAAGCCAAGAGTCAGGAATGGAATCTAGGCCTCCCTCTTGGTTGGCATCACCATTGCTTCCCCTGGTCTGCATTAGCTGGGAGCTGGAAACTGGAGCTGGCACTGAAATCCAACTTTGGAAATTTGATGCAGAGAGAGAGTATCTGAGCTGGCATCATAAACACTAAGTTAAATGCCTACTGTCTCTTTTAAAAATTTTTTTCTCTGCCATAATTGCATTGACTGTGTATAGTGTTTTTCTGGAAATTCTTCATTGTTCAATCCCTTCATAACTTCCCTGATGGTTTCTTGTCTTTTTTCCTGAATACTTCTACATTCTTCTGAACACTGCTCATTCCAGAGTGACTCTTGTCCCCCTTTCAGCCTACTGTGCAATTGCCCTTGACATAGTCTGGCCTTTGTGAACAGAAATTCCTGTTTCCCTCCAGCTTGGGCAATTTTCACAGCCTTTATACCATAGGTTTGATCCCCTGTGGAATGCTTCTGTGTGGCTGCCCAAATGCTCATAAATCTGAAATGAAATGGCATTCTTGCTTCTTCATCCATACCCATGTAGAAGATATACAACTGCCATTGTTTGTTAGGTGACAGAGTTGACATGTTGACCAGGAGTGTTCTGTCACAGGGGATGATAGCATTTGAAGACCTGGCTGTGTACTTTACCTGGGAGGAATGGCAGAACATGAACCAAGCTCAGAAAATCCTGTACAGGGATGTGATGCTGGAGACCTACAGCAGCCTGTTCTCCCTGGGTGAGTGACACTCATCACATGCCCAATGGTAACATTTTCTTGCTATTTGACAACTAAGTGAGCACTATTCATAAAGTTGAATGAGGGACAGGTATAGAATTTGAGTCCATGAAGAATCTGAATATCTATCACCTGGGAAGGATTTCACATTGGAACATTTGTTGCATAGCTCCTGGACCAAGCTGTACTCCTTTCATTAACCCAAGATAGTGATTTCACAAAGTCTATATTGTTTCCATTAGTAGGGCACTGCAGGACCAAACCTGACTTGATCTTCAAGTTGGAGCAAGGAGCAGAGCCATGGATGGGGGAAGAATGCCTACATCAGAGCCTTCCATATCAGTGTGTACATAACGGGCAGGGAGGCCAAAGCAGAAGCAGTGCAACAGATATTGACTGGTGTTCTTTCCACGAGTTTTTCCCAAGTCTTACTCCTGAAGACAGCTGGTCCTGTGATTCAGACACAGACATTCTACAGTATCTATGGAGATCAGTATCTCTGGTAAAGGCAAAGGAAATGAAGTTTTCTGTGAAAATCAACAAACCTCCAGAAACTCAAATTATCACAGAGGAGTGTTTATAGAAAGAAACAAGAGGAGGCAACCAGGGCTGATGTCTTCACAATGAGTTAGAAATCAATTTTCAATAATTGAGCAGACTCTGGGTTGCAGGAATAAATTATTTCAACTGGTGGGAATGTATAGCCAAGGTGGTATATTGGAACTTTCTGTAACTGTTGTAGTTATTAGAAGATTAGGATGTCAGGTTTCCTTAGAAATATGGGGAAACTATAATAGTGCAGATAAAACAGAGATTTTCATTAGAAAAATCCCACAAATGCTGTTTGCCTGGGAAGACAGAACACAAGACAACCACATATTCAAATCTTGTCCCATGAATGTGATCCTGCTTAGAGTATAGACACATTTCACTCTTTACCTTCAAGGAAATGATCTAGTAAAACTTCCCCATATTTATGGTTGAAATATCACAGAAGTACAAAACCCACAATTTTTCTAAAAATGAATTGAAAAAGGGGCTGGCACCGTGGCTCACATGGTTAATCCTCCCCCTGCAGCACCAGCATCCCATATGGGCCCCGGGTTCTAGTCCTGGTTGCTCCTCTTCCAGTCCAGCTCTCTGCTGTGGCCCGGGAGGGCAGTGGAGGATGGCCCAAATGCTTGGGCCCCTGCACCTACAATGGAGATAAGGAGGAAGCACCTGGCTCCTGGATTTGGATTGGCATAGATCCAAATGTATTTGCCATTTGAGGGGTGAGCCAATGGAAGGAAGATCTTTGTCTCTGTCTCTCACAGTCTAACTCTCACAAATAAAGAAATAAAAATACATTAAAAAATGAACTGAAGAAATGGACAGGGAAAAATTGGTTTCTAGATTACAGGTGAATATATTTATTAAATATTAGTCCATTCTGTGAAGTCTTATTCATTTTTGTGAAAGTAGAAAGTGAGAGAGAAACAGTGAGGAATAGATTTTCTATTAACTCTCTCCCCAAATACTATCAACAGTTATGACTAATCTGAAGCCAGAAGCCTGGAATTTCACCTACTCATCTCTATCACAGGGTCCCAAGCACATGAACCATTATCTGCTGCTTTCCAGTATCTATTATCTCAGAGCTGTATTGGAAGCAGAGTAGCCTCGGCTTAAACTGGCACTGTTTTGAGATACAGGCATCCCAAGCAGTGATTTAAGACATCTTACCACAAAAACCATTCAATCATACTTGGAAAAAATTCTGGTAGTAAACAGGATCATGGATGAACATTGGAAAATCTATGGATACAATTTAATATATTAATGTATAATGGAGAAAACCTGTATATTCATAAATATGTATCTTCTAATCATTTTTTGAAAATCTTATGATGGAATGAGGATATAAGCCTGAGCCATTCTCCCTCATTGCCCAAAGTAGATAAACTTTGGAATGTATTCCTTGCCCTTGAAACTCAATTGGGTCTCACAGCCTATTGCCTTCATACCCCACCCTGCATTATTTTCCAGGTTCCTAAGGCCCCCACCCAGTTCCTGGAATTCCCCTCCACTGCTGCCCCCTACCCTCATGCCCAGCCTTAGCCCTCCTCAAAAAGGTCTGGCCCCTGGGAATTGGGGCCTTCATGCTCCATCTTGTACAGGCAGTTGGTCACCCACCTCTGTGGATTAATTTTCTCTGAATAAATTCTGTCTGGCTGTAAATTCATACACTTTCTCCTCTATTCTACAACTCTTTTCCTAACATTTTGGTGCCCTGTGTGAGGAGGCACAAATGCAGAACTTTTCCTAACATCTTATCCCTCTTAAATACAAGTAACTTCATTCCTTTTACACGAGTATGCTAGAAGAAACAATTATATTTGATGTAGTGACATCATTTTTTTCTCACTTCAGTTGCCATGAAACTGGATGAACTGATTAAGACCAACCAGAAAAGTCTGGAGAAAAATCTGCATCAGGATGTTATGACAAATAATAAGACATTAACTCCCAAGGGAGTTGAATTCAGAAAAACACTTAATTTAAGTATAAGCCATATTCCAAAACTGAGTATCAAAAAGAGAAACTATTCAGGAATAAAACCTGAAGAATGCAGTATATGTCACAATATGTGTCCCCATTGTGGGCCTGATCAACTACAAGCTGGAGAGAAATTTTGTGCTACTAAGGTACCTGGGAACACTCTCCAGTTCTGTGAACCTCTTAATCAACAGCACAATATTCAGATCAAGGAGCAGGCACTTGAACAAATTGGACAAGGGAAAGTCTTCAAAAGCAAGAATATATTCTGTGAATCTGAGAAGCTTTTTATGGTAGAAACCTGTAATAAGTCAATTGCCACTATTGGCAAGACAAC
Organism: Oryctolagus cuniculus; assembly: GCF_051225735.1. NCBI lineage: Eukaryota > Metazoa > Chordata > Mammalia > Lagomorpha > Leporidae > Oryctolagus > Oryctolagus cuniculus. The sequence goes on along the minus strand of NW_028301697.1, from coordinate 1,333,588 downwards.
TCAAATAGTACAAGATTTCCATAAGAATTCTAACCTCAGTATACATCAACAAAGTCCCAAAAGAGAGAACGTTTATAAGTATATTGGGCCTGTGGAACCTGTTATTTACCAATCACATGTTAGACTGAATCATAGACCAAATATAGGGAAGAAATCCTATGCATGTAAACCTTGTGGGAAGTCATTCAGTATTAAATTCTGCCATACCCTCCATCACAGCACTCATATAAGTGGAAAACCCTCATGTGTGTAATGATTGTGGAGAAACCACTCACCAGAAGTCAGATCTCATTAGACATCAGAGAATTCACACAGGGTTGAAATCTTATAAATGTAATGACTGTGGGAAGTTCTTTGGCCAGAAGAAACACCTCATAAATCATCAGAGAATTCACACAGGTGAGAAACCTTATGAATGTAATGACTGTGCAAAATCCTTTGGCCAGAAGGCAAACCTCCTAAATCATCAGAGAATTCACACAGGGGAGAAACCTTATGAATGTAATCATTGTGGAAAAGCTTTTGGCCAGAAATCAACACTCACAAATCATCAGAGAAGTCACACAGGGGAGAAACCTTATGAATGCAATGACTGTGGAAAAACCTTGGGCCAGAAGTCAAACCTCATAAATCATCAGAGAAGTCACACAGGGGATAAGCGTTTATGAGTGCAATGACTATGGAAAACTCTTTGGCCAGAAGCCACACCTCATAAATCATCAGAGAATTCAGACAGGGGATACGCCTTATGAATGCAGTGACTGCAGAAAAGCCTTTGGCCAGAAGGCAAACCTCAGAAAGCATCAGAGAATTCACACAGGGGAGAAACCTTATGAATGCAATTACTATGGAAAAACCTTAGGCCAGAATTCAAACCTCAGAAAGCATCAGAGAATTCACACAGAAGACAAGCATTATGAATGCAATGCCTGCGGAAAAAGCTTTGGCCAGAAATCACAACTCAAAATGCATCAGAGAAGTCACACAGGGGAGAAACCTTATGAATGCAATAATTGTGGAAAAGCCTTTGCTGAGAAGTCAAAGCTCACAAAGCATCAGACAATTTGTACTGGGGGAAACCTTATGAGTGCAATGACTGTGGAAAAACCTTTGCTGAGAAGTCAAACCTCAGAAAGTATCAGAGCCTTCACACCATGGAGAAAGCTTATAAATGAAATGACTGTGGAAAAGCCTTTGGTCCCATCCTTGCATACCAAGGATAAATCCCACTTGGTCTGGGTGGATGATCTTTCTGATGCATTGTTGGATTCAATTGGCCAGAATTCTGTTGCAGATCTTTGCATGTATGTTCATCAGGGAAGTTGGTCTATAATTACTTTCTTTGTTGCACTTTTTTCAGGTTTAGGAATGAAGGTGATGCTGGCTTCATAGAAAGAATTTGGGAGAATCACCTCTCTCTCAATTGTTTTGAATAACTTGAGAAGAATTGCAGTTAGTGCTTTAAATGTCTGTTAGAATTCAGCAGTGAAGCCATCCAGTCCTGGGGTTTTCCTGGCGGCGAGGATCTTTATTACTGATATCATTTCCATCCGGTTATGTGTGTGTTTACGTTTTCTATATCTTTGTTGCTCAATTTAGGTAGGTTTTATGGATGGAAGGATGGTGGAAAGCCTCTTTGCTGTACTTCATAACTCATAAGATATCAGAGAATCCACACAAGGAATTTTCTACATGACCTTTTTGTGCAAGTTATATCTCATGAAATATTAGAGAATTCACCAAGGGGAGAAATGCATGAATGTAATACATGTGAATAAGCCTTTGTGGTGCAAATCAGACCTCATCAAACATAAAAGAATTCTCATGGGGAGCAATTTTATGAATGTAATGACTCAGAGCCTTTTACCATAATTCAGCCCTCATTGTACATCATCAAATTCATATAGGGAAAAACTCCTTTGAAAGTAAAATCCCTTTAATTAGAAGCCATACCTCATAAGACAACAGGGAATTCACATGGGAGAGAAACCTTATGGGTGTAATGAGTGTTGGAAAGCTCTGCCCAAATCTCTCCTTATATCAGAATGCACAACATATATATCTAATGAATGAAATAAATGTGAGAAAGTCATTTCACATAGGTAATGCCTCATAATCCATCATGGAATTTGAACAAGGGAGAGACCTTAACAATATAATGAATGTGGAAGAGCTTTTCTCCAAAATTCATGTAAGTATTGTGACAAAACCTTTTGCTGGAAATCACATCCTATCCAACAGAGACTCATGTAAAGGAGAAAGCTTATAAATATTATTAGTGTGAAAAGGTTGTTTGTCAGAAGTCAATGGTACATCAGAGAATTGACACAGGTGGTTTCTTAGGAGTATACCGATTGTGTAAAAACATTTTCTTTATTTCAGGCTTGTATAGATACAGAATTCACAAAAGGTGATAGTCTTTGCATGCTGTAAATACGATAAAACCTTTAGCCAGAAATTAGACATCAACAGACTTCAGAGAATTCATAAGGAACAAAAGTCTATGCAATGAATTTGGAAAAAGTATTTCTGCTATAAATCAGTCTTCAATTCCCATGAATAGACTCACAAATGAGAAAACATGCATGCATACAAAAGTTTTGTACCATAAATTATCTCTAGATGGTAAACTAATATATCACACAAAAGAAAAATCATGAGTATAATGGAATTGGGAATCGCTTTGCTATAAGGCAGAGTTCCAGAAAGCTTAGCAAGATTACAGAAAAGTCTCTGAAAATGTAACATGTCTGAAAGATTTGTTGGCATCACAAACTGGAGGATAGCTCAAGTGCATGTGTTTTTGTGCCTGGCATCCAAATTGATATCTCTTTTTCTTTGATGAATTCCTTGTTTATTTATTTAGCAGATTTAGAGACAAAGGATTCCTGTCCATTGATTTACTACTATATGCCCACAATTGCCATGGTAAAGTATATGGCAAAAACTGAGTGCTGGGGGCTGTGAATCTGATTCATCACTGATAACATTGAAGACATTGGTTCCTGGTTCTTATGCTGCTATGCATGGAAATGTTTCTCTAATTTCATTTTCAAATAGTTCATTGTTAATATAAAGAAATGCTTCTAATTTTTAAAATTTCATTGAAATAATTTGTGATTAATGTGTCCTAGTCATGCATTATTACAGGGTGTAGTGCAATATTTGCACACATTTATGCAGTAAAAAGTGATCAAGCTAAGCAACTACAGTTTTATTAATTTTTAAAGAGTTATTTATTTGAAAGACAGAGTTACAGAGAGAAGTAGCAGCAGAGAGAGAGAGAGGTCTTCCTCTGCCGGTTCACTCCCCAGGTGGCCCAATGGCCGGAGCTCTGCCAATCTGATGCCAGGAACCAGGAGCTTCTTCCAGATCTCCCACTTGGGTGCAGGGACCCAAGGACTTGGGCCATCTTCTACTGCTTTCCCAGGCCATAGCAGAGAGTTGGATCAGAAGAGGAGCAGCCAGGACTAGAACTGGTACCCACAGGGGATGCTGGTGCTTCAGGCCAGGGTGTTAGCCCACTGTGCCATAATGCTGGCCCCCAAGCAACTACAGTTTCTAATTCTTCTCCATGATTTGAGACTACCAGTTCCTCTCTTTCAGTTCTTTACACAGAACCTAATATGGTTGAATGTAGTCATCTCATTATATTATGGGGCACCAGAAGTTCTTTCTGCCTCTTTGTATTTTGTTACCTATTATCCAATCCCCCTCTATCCCTAGCTGCTTCCCTTCTCAGCCTCTAGTAATCACAGTTCTGTGTTCAGATCCATTATTTTCTCTCACTTCCACATGTGACAAGGACCAGGTGACATTTGTGTTCCTGCTTCTGGCTTATTTCAATTAATTTAATAATATTTGGTCTTTTTTGAATCTAAATGAAGTTCCCCTGTCCATTTTTTTCATTGATGGATAGCTAGATTGGTTTCAAATCCTGGCTGCAGTGAACTGTGTTATAGTGGCTGTGTTATGGGAAAATTGCTGTATCTTTGATATGCTCTTCTCCTTTCCTTCTAATAAAAGTTCCTTATTCTATATAGCCAAGAGCAAGATAACTCTCACATGGTAGGTCAATTTTTATCTTATTTTAAATTTTTGTTATTTATTTGAAAGAGTTACAATAGAGATAGGGACACAGAGAGGTCCTCCATTAGCTGGTTCGCTCTACAGATGACTACAAAGGCCAGAGTTATGCCATTCTGAAACCTGGAGACAGGAGCTTCCTCTGGGTCTCCCACATGGGTGCATGGGCCCAAGGACTTGGGCCATCTTCTACTGCTATCCCAGGAGATAGCAGAGAGCTGGATTGGAAGAAGAGCAGCTGGAACTAGAACTGGCACCCAAATGGGATGCTGGCCCCTCAGGCGCTGCACAACAGCACCGGCCCAATTTTTATCCTTTTTAAGGAATGGCCATACTGTTCTGCATAACATCTGTACTAACTTGTGTTTTCATCCACCATATATGATGGTTTTCTTTTCCCATGTGCTCTCTAGCATTTGTTATTTTTTATCAGTTTGGCATCAAGATGATATAGTATTGTTCATGTTTTTGTGTATTTTGAAATCAGTTAATTTGTTTATTAAATCTTTGTTTATTTGAAAAGTGGATTTAGAGAGAGGAGGAAAGACAGAGATAGCTTTCATCTGCTGGCTCACACCCCAGAGAGTTTCAAAGTTGAGCCTGGGGCATGCTGAAGTCAGGAGCTTCATCCAAGTCTCCCACATCAGTGGCAAGGACCCAAGTCCTTCGTCCATCTTCTGCTGATTTCCCAGGTGTTTAGCAGTGAGCTAAATTGGAAGTGGAGATTCCTAAGCTCAAAGTGGAACTCACATGATATGCTGGCCTCACAGATTGCAGCTTACCCCACTTAGCCACAATGCCAGCCCCTCTATCAATTTAATTCCTCAAAAATAGGTCAGTAATGTTGGCATCTATCTCATTTTGTTTTTTCTCTGTTATTATTCAACTTATTGATGTCTTATTTTTGTTCACATTATTCCTCTCAATTGCTCTACCTGAGGTGAGTAGGGCTGCTGTGTTGCTTGAATGAAGTGTATGCTTTAGATTACTCATTTACTGAGTGCATGTCATTCACATAGCACTTCACCGAAATTCTACTATGTCCCAAATCCTCTTCTAGGCACAGAATTCAGACCACTTTTCTCTTAGGCCTAGATCTTGCCTTTAACATACTATTTGGAATTTAGTAGCTCATGAAATCTGCAGACTGCATAAATGAATGAATATTTTGAGGGCTGTGTTTTTGTGGAGGAACTTCATAGGAGACCGAAGGAATAAAATAAATCTAAAGTATCCACAGTATACAGAATGTATACTATTTTACAAGCCACAGAGAAGAGGAAGAAGAAGGAAAGTAGTGAGACTAGAAAGTTTGTGGCAAGACTAACAGGCACTGGTCAAGAACTTAATAAGCCCATTAGGAAAGCAGTAAGGTTTCTTTGTCTCCCCGTAGACTCTGCTCTCCAGAGGTGAACAGGGTCCTCTAAACCCACTTGCTGCACACACAAACACCTGAGTGTTGTATTCTCCCACAGGTGTTGGAGACTGATATGGTGTTCTGATTTATATTTACATAATGGCTAGTGACATCGGGCATATTCACATGTTTTGACCATTTACATTTCTTCTGAGAAATGTCTATTCAGATCCTTGCCTGTATTTTTTGGAGTTTTTCCAATTCATGTAAATGTTCTGGAAATCTGTAAACATTCAGAGTTTTAATTTTTCCTGCCATCTGTTCATTGTATCTACACTCTGATGTTTACTTTGTTGTGAAGAAGTATCTTAGTTGGATATACTCAAATGTCTCTGTTTTTATTTTTGTGACTATTGCTATTGGAATCTTACCCAAAAGCTATTGTGTGTTGACAATATTTAGAGTTTCCCTATGTTTACTTGGGTTTGGGTCTTATGATTAGATTTTTCATTCACTGTGAGTTCACTTTCACATAGTGTAAGTGATGTTGGAGTCTATTTTCAGGCTTCTACATTTGGATCATCAAGTTCCTCTGCACCACTTGTGAAAGAGATTCTTCTTTCTCCAGTTCATTTTAGTTCCTTTGTTAAAATTGAGTTGCTGGTAGAAATTTGGGTTTATTTCTATGCTACCTAGTTTTTTCCATTGAACTATGTGTCTGTTATTATATCAGTGCTAACACTTCTTCTTTTTGTGTTTTTTTTTTTTTTGCAGTTTATTTATTTATTTGAAAGGCAGAGTCACAGAGAGGTAGAGGCAGAGAGAGAGAGAGGTCTTCCATCCACTGGTTTACTCCCCAAATGGCCACAATGGCCGGAGCTCTGTTGATCTGAATCCAAGTGTCAGGAGCTTCTTCCAGGTCTCTATGCAGGTGCAGGGGCCCAAAGACTTTGGCCATTTTCTACTTTTTTCTCAGGCTATACCAGAGAGGGGTATAAGAAGTGGAGCAGCTGGGAAACATACTGGCACCCATATGAGATACCGGCACTGCAGACGGTGACTTTACCTGCTTTGTCATAGTGCTGACCCCTGTAATATGTCTTAAAATATGGTGTGATGTCTCCAGCTTTTTTTTGCTTTATAATATTTCTTTAGATGTTAAGCATCTCTCATGTTTCTATATGAATTTTAGCATCATTTTTTCTAGCTCTGAGAACATCGTTGGTATGTTGATTGGGATTGCATTGAATTTGCAAATTGCTTTTGGTAGTATGGACATTTTGATATTATTCTTCCCATTCACAAACATAAGTTTTCTGTGAGACTGTTAAAAAGCCTTGACAAAAATTGGACTTTATTACACAAAAATTCATCACTTTTTGGGATCATTTAAATCCATAATTTTGCACTAATATTTGATAAATAATGAAAGACTTTCTCTGAGCATTTTAGTAGGAGAAATTAAAATATTTATTTTATCAATTTCTTCAAATATTGTTTAGATGTGATATTCAAATATTGTTTAGAGCCATTGTCTGTATTCCCTCTAAATTACGATCTTTCTGCTTTTTGCCTGTTAAACTTGTCCCTTGATTCAACAACCCTTTTTAATGTAATGTAAATGGAAAATGTCATTTCATAAGCTAAAAAAAAATGACAAAGAAGGAAAAAGAAGGGAGGGAGGTTGAATATATAATTATGTTCTCTTAATTTTTTCTATGAACCGTACTGAATCTTTTAAAAGCTAATGAAAATTAAAACTCTAAATTGGACCATTATGACCAATATTTAAAACAAGTGATTAAAAACTGTAGATGTCTTCAATTTTGATTATCATTCTTATTTAGAATATCTGAAAGAAATCCGGCTTCTCACTTAAAATATACCAGTGTTTTAGAATTCAGTATTAAATGACTTTGTTTAAAAGTGTTATTTAATCTATTGCTTTAAGTGGTAATACTATGGCCATTGTAAAACAAAATCCTTATCATTTTCCATAAAACAGAAAGGGCCTTTAAAACATCATCACTAAAAATATTAAGAGACCTAAAATATAACATTCTTAAAACCCAAGTGATACCATTCAAAATTTTCAAATATGCAGGGATAGTTCATGTCAAGTAACTAAATAATTGTGAAGTGTATATATGGAATAGCTTCTATAAATTCTTTTGGCAAGGGCTGGCACTGTGCCATAGTGGGTGAGGCTGCCACCTGCAGTGCTGGTATTCCATAGGGGCATCAGTTCAAGACCTGGCTGCTCCACTTCCTATCCAGCTCTCTGCTATGGCCTGGGAAAGCATTATAAAATGGTGCAAGTCCTTGGGCCCCTGCACCTGCATAGGAGACCAGGAAGAGGCTCCTGGCTCCTGCCTTCCAGTTGGCACAGCTCCAGCCATGGAGGCCAACTGTGGAGTGAACCAGTGAATGGAAGACCACTCTCTCTGCCTCTCCTTCTCTGTCTGTGTAATTCTGACTTTCAAATAATATAAATAAATCTTTAAAAAATTCTTTTGGCAAATAGATGAAGCTACTTGTTGTACATTTCAAATAAATAGCAAACATACTAGAAAAATATATTGAATAAAATTTAAGCAACTCATAGCTATACACAGAAATTTCTCACCATAACAACATAGCAACCACTAAATTTCCAAACTTAATTTTCCACAACTTAGAATCTTTAACTCCAGAAGGAGTATGAAATTGACAGAACAGTGGCCTATGTATCAGGATACCTAATGCTAATACAGAATTATCCCTGCTACAACTTACCTGTGTGACCTTGAACAATTCACTTTACTTCTCTGGGCCTTGGCATTTAGCATCCTCATGTGATAAAGGAGGCTTGGATAAGATCAGTTGTACTCTATCTTGAGACTTCAACGATCTCTCAGTTTCGAACAGGCACCTTAGGGGAAAGTAAACCTTTAGATCAAAGCTTACATTTTTAAATCTAAATATATTTTAAACTCTTTCTACAACTAGTACAAAACAACACATTCAAATGTGTACCATGCCACTTTTCAATATTTGGGAATAATTAATGCATCATTTTAGAGCATTGTCTTGAGGCCAGTGCTGTGGTGTAGCCAGTAAAGCCACTGCATGCAGTGGGGGCATCCCATATGGAGGCTGGTTCAAGTCCCAGCTGCTCCACTTTCCATCCAGCTGTCTGCTATAGCCTGGGAGAGCAGTAGGAAGTTGGCCCAAGTCCTTGGGCCCCTGAATCTGCATGGGAGACCCTGAAGAGGTCCTGGCTCCTGGCTTCAGATTGGCATATCTCTGACCTTTTAGGCCATCTGGGGAGTGAACCAGCAGATGGAGGACCTCTCTCTCTCTTTTCCTCTTGTTCACTATCTGTGTAACTCTGACTTCCAAATAAATAAATAAATCCTTTAAAAAATCAAAAGAATATTGTCTGGCACACAGTGAACCACTAAGTACAAGATATTATTAGTAATATTAGATTGAAATATTGAAATAAACTAGGCAATAAGCCTTAAGATGCAAATTAATACCAAGAAATATAATCTCAAATTTCTGTGTTCAACAAGGTAGTCTCTTTTTCACTACTAACTTTATACTGAATAAGATATTTTGATATTTTGTTAAAAGTAAATTTATCAGAGGCCAGCGCCATGGCTTACTTGGTTAATTCTCTGCCTGTAGTGCGGGTATCCCATATGGGCAAAGGGTTCTAGTCGTGGTTGCTCCTCTTTCAGTCCAGCTCTCTGCTATGGCCCAGGAAGGCAGTGGAGGATGGCCCAAGTGCTTGGGCCCTGCACCCAGATGGGAGACCAGGAGTAAGCACCTGACTCCTGGCTTTGGATGGGCACAGCTCCAACTGTGGCAGCCATTTGGGGAGTGAACCAATGGAAGGAAGACCTTTCTGTCTTTCTGTCTATAACTCTACCTGTCAAATAAAAAAAATTATTAGTTTTTCATAAAAACTGCAGTATTGAAAAGGTTCTAAAATCCCTCTAATTCTAAATGTCTGTGACTGCTAACTCATTAGCACATATTGCATTCTTTACATCTGGGTAATCATGATAATTCACTTTTAAATGATTAACAGATCTGCTGTTATATATAAATACATGCTTTTCCAAAAATCATACAATAAGCAGGCTACATAATTTACTTCAAGTAAAATTGCCATATCCAGTCCTACAATTGTAAATAAGACAGTTTCAATTGTTCAGCATTATCAATTATAAATTCCAATAGCGTAGCAATAGTCATAAAAATAAAGGATCCGATGCTGTGGTGTAGCAAGTAAAGCTGTGGCTTGCAGTGCTGACATCCCACATGGGTGCCAGTTCAAGTCCTGGCTACTCAAATTACTATCCATCTTTTTAGGCAAGTAAGACTTACTATCCAGCAGTAGAGGATGGCCCAGGCCCTTGGGCTCCTGCACCTGCATAGGAGACCCAAAAGATGCTGCTAGCTCCTGGCTATGGATCGGCACAGCTCCAGCCATTGTGGCCAAATGGGGAGTGAACTAGCGGTTGGAAGACTGCTCTCTCTCTCTCTCTCTCTCTCTCTCCTTCTCTGTGTGTGTAACACTGAACTTCAAGTAAAATAAATGAATCTTTTTTTAAAAAGGACGAAATAAAAAGGAAGATGAATATTATAAAATTGTTTAACTTTTATTTAATAAATATAAATTTCCAAAGTACAGCTTTTGGATTACAGTGGGTTCCCCTACCCCATAACTTCCCTCCCACCCATAACCCTCCTATTTCCTGCTCCCTCTCATATCCCAGAATATTACAAAATTGTATAAAAGACATTTGTACAGTAAACAAATATACTGATTTCTAATGTAATATTTGAATACTTGAAGCAGCAAGGCTAAGTACTTCTTAGCCAAAATAACATGTTTTGTCCAGTGTAAAACCCATTTACCATCCCAATACACAAAGGGATTTGGGGCAATAAGGAAAAAAAGAAGTCCACACATGCAGAAATTTTAAGCAAAACAAAATAGAGAATGTATTTAGTTTCATGAAAATCACACGAGAATTAATAGTATTCCACTCATTTCCAATAAATATTTTTAAGTTTAATGAATGAATGAATTTTCAGTTACATAGCAGAAAGCTTCTACCCTCTCCCATAAAACTGAAAAAGAAACTTTTTAAAAGTAAAAACTGATGAAAGAATTCTGCAATACATGTTAATGTTAAGTAGCGCAGCAGAGTTTATTTAGAAATACAAACACACACACAGAAAATAAATACATTAAAATCTTACTGAATAGGTCAGTAATAGTTCAGGATCCAATATAGTGTGCAAAAGATTCTGGATTTCCCAGTCACTTTGTATAGGAAATGATGTGCTTTGCTATGTAGCATGTACCTGTAGATTCCTGAACACCTCCACTTTGCTTCTTACCCTGAGTCCTAGCAAATACAGGAACACAGCTGTTGAATCATTCATTTTCTGGATTTGGGAATATCAAAGAATTAATCAGTATAGAAAATTGTACAGCAGAGACCAAATATCCAAGGGAGTTCAGGAAAATGAATTGAACAAGTCAAACTACTATGAATGTATACTGAATGCTCTGTTTTAATATGTCTTACTTACCTAAAAAGACATGAGGGCTATTGCTCTCTCTCTCTTAATACAACTAAGGAGAAGATATCACCAATGCTCAAGAAAAATGAATAGACAGCAGAGCTAATACAAAATCCCAAAAATCTAAAATAGAAAAACTGGATATGCACTCTTTACACATACAATGAAGTGACAATGAAGTAGAACAAATCTAAAATTAGAAAAAAATCTTTTTTTAAAGATTTATTTATTTATTTGAAAGTCAGAGTTACACAGAGAGGCAGAGAAGAGAGAGGGGTCTTCCATTCACTGGTTTACTGCCCAGTTGGCTGCAATGGCCAGAGTTGCTCCGATCCAAAGCCAGTAGCAAGGAGCTTCTTCCAGGTCTCCCACATGGGTGCAGGGGCCCAGGACTTGGGCCATCTTCTACTGCTTTCCCAGGCTAGAGCAGAGATCTGGATCCATATGAGATGCCAGCACTGCAAGTGGTGGCTCTACCCACTACGCCACACCGCTGGCCCCAAAAATTCTTGTCAAATTAAGAACATTTAACCTTTGTTTTAGAATGAATTATTAAAATATCTAAACTGGGGGAATACATAATTTCTTTCTTTAGAAATCAGAAGAGAAAAAGAACACTTCAAGGCTACTCTGACACCACACAGAAGGAATGGAGAATCATGACCTCAATTAGCCTAGGGACAGAATAAAAGGGAGGGAAATAGGAACAACAGAATTAAGATGAATAAGCTTTGACAGCTGAGAGAATCTGAATGTAAAGAAAAGGCATCCAGTTAACTGAACCAATAGAGATAAGTCTGAGAGGAAAAAACATTGTTAAGACATATTAATGGGGCCAGAGCTGTGGCTTAGTAAAGTCAAAAAAAATCAAAAATTTGTCGTTAAATTATATAATTAAAAAAGATAAAAAAAGATATTCAATCTTAAGTCTCTATAGCATAAGATATACATCAATTTTCCCAGGTTCTATTTGCATTTATTAACAAAGTTACATGGGTATAATCACTACAGTGACTCCAATAAGTCTTTTTATAAAAATTATTTTTTATTTTGACAGGCAGAATGGATAGTGAGAGAGACAGAGAGAAAGGTCTTCCTTTTTTTCTGTTGGATTACCCCCCAGTGGCTGCTGCAGCCAGTTTGCTGGACTTGAAGAGGAGCAACTGGGACAGAATCTGGCACTCCCAGCAGGACTAGAACTCGGTGTGCCTGTGCTGCAGGTGGAGGATTAGCCTATTGAGCCATGGCACCAGCCTCCAATAACTCTTAACCTGAGATGCAACTAAACTTAACAAGGATACTCAATAGGAATTTTAGAAGAATTCCAAAATATGTATCAGAATAAAAATAAATACTTTTCTTGGTACATCTCTTTTTAACTATACTATTGTCCAAATTTCCAATTGTCAGAATTACAAAAAAAATCCCAGAAGCAGCAGAGTTGGTCCAACATGATGAGGAATACAATTAAGTTTTTCAGTTACAACTTACCTAGAGAAAATGAGAATTCTCAGATCCCAGATTAAAATAACCAAGAAGGCCCAATAAAAGAAAACTCAATGTCTTCATACACTAACATTTATTACCTCAGATGTGTTTAACAAAAAGGTGATTATTCCAGCTATATCCCATTAGGTAACCCAATTTTAGCTGCTAAATCCAATTAAAAAAAAAAAAGCACCTCATGATATATTACTAAAATCATATTGCTATATACCATCCACAATGTCCACTGAACCTTATACCTAATGTTAACAGATCTGATGAAAATCAATAGATAAATGATGTGTCTTAACCAAGTGTGGCAAATGCGTTTTGTTCAAAGTTTTTCCAAAAATCCTGAGTCTCAGTTTGCCTTCACCTTGAAAAGAAACTTTTGAGGTTTATAAATCAGTCTAGCTTCTTTGGGCCTCACTCCAATGCAAGGGGCTAAAATCCATCAAAATAAACTCTAGGCACTGTCCTTGTGCTCCCAGTGACTTTTTCACTCTAGGGGCTCACAAACCTTCTAAATTCTTTAGATCACCTGTGATGTCCATTAGTTCTCAAAGACTACGATGCAAGTAATTTCCCCTCTTGGAACCTTGTTATTAACTGTGCTGTATGAGAAATGAAGTCTCCTACACACCTTGTGCTTACGATTCTCCAAACCATGTTGTCTGCTAGGACTTTGGCCATGAATATAGGACAGCAATACCTGAACATGATTACTGAGATCTCCTTAATAAAGGATAGACTGGGGCCAGCACTGTGGTGCAGTGGTGTAATCCTTTACTTGCAATGCTGGCACCCCATATGAGCACCAGTTCTAGTCCCCATTTCTCCTTTTCCCATCCAGCTCTCTGCAATAGCCTGGGAAAGCAGTAGAAGCTGTTCCAAGTGCTTTGGTCCCTGCCAAAATATGGGAGACCTGGAAACTGCTAGCTCAGATTGGCCCAGCTGCAGACATTGCAGTCATTGGCGGAGTAAATGAGCATATGGAAGACCTTTCTCTCTGTCTCTTCCTCTCACTGTCTGTAAGTAAACCTGTCAAATACATAAATAAATTCTTTATATATATATTTACATTTATTTATATATATTTATGTATATAAATATATTCATATATAAAATATATTATAATTTAGCATATAATATCTTATATGTGTTAATTAAAAATAGATAATATTATATAATTTATTATAAGTATTATATATAATATATATTTTTTAATAACTATTTTAACAAAATTTCTCAGAACCCATCTAATCCAAACCTTGGACAATTGGGAGCTGTTGTACTTGGCCCACCCATAATTGAAATGGATTCTAAATCCTTCAACTGCAAGGAGAGTATCATAGACATTAATGCTCCAAACGGATCCAGTTCCCTGCTAATGTGTCTGGAAAAGCAGCACAGGGTGACTCAAATATTGGGGCTCCTGCACCCTTGTGAGAGACCTGGAAGAAGCCCCTGGCTCCTGATATCAGTCTGGCCTAGCTGCAGTCATTGCAGCCATTTGAGGAGTGAACAAACCAGGAGGAAGATCAATCTCTCCCATTCTCTCTTTCTAGTGCTGCCTTTCAAATTCATAAAAGGATCTTTAAGAAAATAGATCACTTCAATAAATTTGCCATTGCTCAGTCATGATGACTTTTACTACCTTCAGTTCTTTTTCAAAAGATTTATTTATTGGAAAGGCAGATAGAGGAGCTGGTGGTTGTGGTGCAGTGGACAAAGCTGCTATCTGTTACATTGGCATCCTGTATGTGCACCAGTTTAAGTACCAGCTATTCCATTTCTGATCCAGCTCCTTACCAATGGACTGAAAAAGCAGGGAAAGATGGCCCAAGTGCCTGGGATGCTGCCACGCACATTGCAGGAAAAGCTCCTGGCTTCAACCTGGCCACACTCTGGCTATTAAAGTCATCTCAAAAATGAATTAGGTGGTGGAAGATTTCTGTCTCTCCCTCTCTCTGTAACTCTTTCAAATAAGTAATTAAATATTTTAATATGATTAACAAAAAGGCAGAGAGACACATAGATAAAAAAGAAGGAAAGAGAAGCAGAGAGATCTCCCATCTTCTGGTTCACTTTCTATATGGCTACAACTGTGCAAGACCAGGTTTCAAATCCCCATTGAGGTTACAGTTCTCCAAATTAGATGACAGGAAGGAAACAATTTGAGCTATTATCCGTTGCTTCCTAGGGGTATTAACATGAAATTGGTTTGGAAGTGGAGTACCCAAAACTCAGATTAGCACTGCAATATAGGATGTGGGCATCTGTTGTGACTGCTAACAAATTGGAAATCCTAGAGGAAAAATCAACAGATTCCTGGACATACACAATATACCAAAATTGAGTCATGAAGACACATAGAAAAGCTAAACAAACCAAAAACCAAGACAGAGATTGGATGAGTAATAAAGACCCTCCCAACAAGCAAAAGTCCAGGATCAGACAGCCTCACTATTGAATTCTACAGGACTTTTAAAGAACTAATCATTCTCAAATTATTCAACACAATTGAAAGAGAGACAATCCTCTCAAACTCCTTCTATTAATCCTGCATCACCCTAATTCTTCAACTAGAAAAAGATACAGTTGAGAGAGAGTACTATAGAAAAATATCCCTGATGGGGGCCAGTGCCATAGCACACTGGGTTGATCCTCCACCCGTGGAGACAGCATCCCCTATGGGTGCCAGTTCTGGTCCCGGTTGCTGCTATTCCAGTCCAGCTTTCTGCTCTGGACTGGGAGGGCAGTGGAGGATGGCCCAAGTGCCTGGATCCCTGCACCCGCATGGGTGACCAGGGAGATGCTCCTAACTCTGGCTTCCGATTGAACCAGCACCACCTGTTGTGCCATATGGAGCATAAACAAGCAGATAAAATACTTCTGTCTCTCTGCCTCTGCCTCTCCCTATAATTAACTACACCTTTCAAATAAATAATTCTTTTGAAAAAGTCAACAAACAATAAAGGCTGGTGGAGAGGGAGAGAAAAAGGTACCCTAACCCACTGTTGGTGGGAATGAAGCCATTATGGAAGGCAGTATCAAAGTTCCTCAGAAATCTGAAAACAAACATACCATATGATCCTGCCATCTGACTCCTAGGAATTTATCCACATGAAATGAAATAGAATATGCATAGGCATGAGTTATCTGTACCCTCATGTTTATTACAGCTCAATTCATAATAGCTAACATGGAATCAACCCAGAAGTCCATCAACTGGTGACTGGAACAAAAATATGAGCTATATATACAGTGTAAAATACTATTCAGCCATAATTGTGAATGAAATCCTATCTTTTGTAACTAAATGGATGAACTGGAAAAAAGTATGCTTCATGAAAGAAGCCAGCCCCCAAAAGACAAATACCATATGTTTTCTCTGACTGGTGGTAATTAATATATAGACAACGAAAAGTAGCATATGAGTTAAATTGATATTTTGAGATTTGAGTATTGTTCATAGCACTTTTCTGAACTCTTTGATAGAGTAAACAACATATACTCATTGATATTTCTGCTACTACTTGCTGAATTCTTTATTTTGTAGAGGGTTAAAGCTTGTGATTCTAAAATAAAATCAAAGCATGCAGCTGTCAAAATTAAAAGAAAATAAAACGAGAAGGAGGGAGTTGGAAATATGAGACCAAGGGAAGATAGGGTAGGATGTTATCAGTTTGCTCTTCAATCTGTATATATAAATTACATGAAGTTTGTTCACTTAATATGCATTTAAAAATATAAACTTAACACTGGAAAAAAAAGACCTGAGATCAGTGTTTTCTGGATCACCATTAAAAAAATTTAGTCTTCATTTATGTCTGACCATATTTAATTTCTTATTTATTTATTTTATAAGAAAATTAACATCACCATTCCTAACAAGTCCATCCTGCTTCATCCATATCTATCAGTTCCCACTATGCTAATAATTTCTCATGAACTTAAATCCATATCATCTTAAAGTGATGTAATGTGGGGCAGGCGCTGTGGCATACCAGATAAAGTTGCTTCCTGCAATGCTGGCAAGCCATGTGGGTGCCAGTTCAAGACGTGGCTGCTCCACTTCTGAACCAGCTCTCTGCTATGGCCTTGGAAAGCAGTAGAAGGTGGCCCAAGTCCTTGGGGCCTTGCACACATGAGAGATCCGGAAGTAGCTCCTGGCTTCGGATTGACACAGACCAGCCATTGCGGCCAACTGGGAGTAAACCAGCAGATGGAAGACCTCTATGTTTCTGTCTGTCTGTCTCTCTCTCTACCTCTCCCCTATTTGTGCAACTCTTTCAAATAAATAAATCTTTAAGAAAAAAGCCAGAATCATGTCATTATTTATGTGTTTTAGAGGCTTTGCAGATGTTGATTACATGTGCCATGAAAACCCATCAAAATGCAAATCCTATAAGAGGCAACTCCATGTGCACTAAACTGGTAAAATCCAGTGCATGTGTTGAGAAAAACACACTAGCAATACATTTCAAAAAGCTGTGAAATATTATAAGTGGCTGTCAAAAGCTAAAAATCTGACAATGACTCATTATGTCATTTATTTATACATAATGCTGAGAAAATCAGAAGTATTTGTTAAAAATTCTGCTAAAATGCACTAGATTTATAATTTTTAAATGCATCGTTCCTAGATGTAATGCAGTCCTGTGCTACTTTAGAGTATCAGAAATTTAAAATGCTGGACTTGTGCTGTGTTGGAGCAGGTTAACTCCCTGGCCTGAAGCACCAGCATCCCATATGGGGGCCGGTTCAATACTCAGCTGCTCCACTTCTGATCCTGCTCTCTGCTATGGACTGGGAAAGTAGTAGAAGGTGGCCCAAGTCCTTGGGCCCCTGTACCCATCTGGGAGACCTGGAACTAGCTCCTGGCTCCTGGCTTTGGATCAGCACAGCTCTGGCAGTTGCAATCAATTAGGGAGTGAACATCAGATGGAAGACCTCTCTCTTTCTCTCTGGCTCTTCTCTCTGTCTGTAACTCAACTTGTAAATAAATAAATAAATCTTTAAAACAATTAAGAAACTTAAAAAGGGAAAGGTTTTTAAAAATGTATTTATTTATTGTGAGGCAGAATTACAGATATAGAGAGGAAGAGAAGGAGAGGTCTTCTATCGACTGGTTCCCCCCTAAATGGCCAGAATGGCTGGAGCTGGGCCGATCTGAAGCCAGGTGCCAGAAGCCAGGAGCCAGCAGCTTCCTCCAGGTCTCTCACATGGGTGCAGGGGCCCAAGCACTCAGGGCATATTCCAGAGCTTTCCTAGGCCATTAGTAAAGAGCTGGATTGGAAGTGCAGGAGCAGGGACTCAAACTGGTGCCCATGTGGGATGCTGGTGCTGCAGGTGGATGCTTAATCTACTATTCCACAAAGTGGGCCCAGGGAAAGGTTTTAGGAAGACATCTTTCATGTAGACTAGGCTGCAATATTGCAAGGTAAGGTTTAGCTTTTATTCCCACACATCAGTATTCATCTTTTAGCAACTATAAATACTGAATATCATACATATAGACATAAATATAGGTAATTGCAGATTTTTTTGTCATTCTTTCTAATTCTCTTTTTAATGTCTGCTAATAGGCCATCTTATGGATTATTATATTGATGTTACCCGTACACAACCATCAGGCATTTCCACTGTTGAATGTGTTTATGTGTACAGGTAGTTTTGTTTGTGTGTACATGAATGCACATTTGATGGAGATAGCACTGACAGTAATACTGTGAGAATTCCTAACGCTGATTTCAAACTTTCTGTCCTCCGCAGAGATGGCTGTCATTGAAGTAGACCACAGGGCCCCTTTTGCTGTTGTGAACTGAAATGTGCCTCCCTAAAACTCAAACACTGAAGTGCTAATCACCAACATGACTTTACCTGAGGAAAGTAGTTTTAAGCAGATCAAATGATAGATGTGTCTGTCACATCGGAGAAAGGCTTCTGGAAAACTCGAGCCTATTAGCACCTTGATCTGATATTTTCTACCTCTACAACTCTGAGAAGTAAAATTCTATGATGTAAATCATATTCTCTGTGGTATTTTCTTAGCAAATTAATATATCCTCATTTCTGCCAGCATTTTCTGCTGTCATCTAGAAGGTCCTCGTGATTAGCAGAGAAATATAGAAACTAATAACTATGATTTTTGATTACCAATTATCTACTAACACAAAAAAGATATCCCAGAAGCAACCTACTACCATCCTCCAGGACCCAGAAAAAAAAAAAAAAAAGGAATGAGTCAAGATGCAGGGCAGTAGAAAAAAGTGAATAATGAAAGATCACAGCAGAAGTAAATAAGGAAGGGTTTGATGCTGTGGTGTAGTGGGTTAAAGCCTTGGCCTGCTGTGCATGCATCCCATATGTTGCTGCTAGGAGACCAGGTGCTCCACTTCCAATCCAGCTCCCTACTAATGCACCTGGGAAATTGGTGGAAGATGGACCGTGTTCTACAGTTCTGGCACCCACATGAGAGACTTGGAAGAAGCATCTGGCCTTTCAAATAAATAAATAAATCTTAAAAAAAATAGAAGCAGTGTTAGCACTATTGGAAAACAGACAAATAGTTCAATGGAAAAGAATAGGCAGCTGAAATTTACCGACTTTTCTACAGGCAACTCCTATTTAACAAAGGAAAGAAAACAAACAGGAAAAAGAAGAATCCCTTTAGCATATGGTTTAAAGGAAAGTGATTATCCATATGTAGAAGCCTGAAAATATACCCAACACCTCATACACTATGTAAAAGCAACTCATGGTGAATTAAAAGTCTAAATATAAAACCAAAAACTAAGTAAACATATGAGAAACTATAAAACATAAGCATAGACAACAGTTTTGGGTAAGATTCCAAAAGCACAAGTAACAAAAATAAAATATAGAAATTTGAGCATATCAAATTAAGATACATCTTCACAACAAAGTATTCAACAGAATGAACATACAATGGACAGAATGGCAGGAAACATTGAAAACTCTGACTATGACAAAAGATTGATAGCCAGAACATACATATATAGAACTGGAAAAACTCCAAACAAGAAGTAAAATGTACACTTAAGAAATGGGCAATGATCAGAATAGATGTTTCTCAGAAGAGGAAATCTCAATGGTCAAGACATATATGAACATGCCCAATATCACTAGCCATTAGGGAAATGTAAATCAAAACCAATAGCAGACTCCATCTGTGGGAGAAGACAATGCTTGGGTTTTCATTTGTGCAACAAGTGGGTTTAGAGGACCCTGTTCACCATAAGAGGGCAGAGTCTACATGGAAGTAAGGAAACCTTAATGTTTTCCTAATGGGCTTGTTAAATTCTTGACCAGTGCCTATTACCTTTGCCGCAAACTTTCCAGTCTCACTACTTTCCTGCTTCTTCCTCTTCTCTGTGGCTTGCAAAAACAGTGTACCTTCTATATACGGAGGATACTTTTGTTTTGTTTTATTCCTCCTATCTCATGATGTTCCTCTAAGAAATCACAACCCTCCAAGTATTCATTAATTTATGCAGTCTGCAGTTTTCATGGGCTACTACATGGCAAAGTACTAGGTTAAAGGAAAGGTATAGGTCAGGAACTGAGCAAAGTTCACAATGATGAAGCCATTGGGGAAATGAACCTGATGGAAGACCTCTCTCTCTCTCTCTCTCTCTGCCTCTCCTTCTCTCTCTGTGTAACTCTGATTTTCAAATAAATAAATAAATCTTTAAAAACTAACTAAATAAATATACTAATAACCTGGTGGCAACACCTTTCTATAAGAACATGTGAAGCACTCAAACACAGTTTGTCCCAGAAAGTCAGCCATAGTTTTCAAGGGCACGTCTTCTCCATTTGTGGACACCTCTGTGTGGCGTAAGGGACACTTATTTCTTCCCCTCTTCTTTCTTACCACTCTCACAGTTATAACTTCTATCGATGCTTCCACAGACCAGTCTCTATGAAATTGTAGAACTAATATCCTCCCATGTCAAAAATGTCATGGGTTTAAACACAGAACCAAAATAAAACAAGTAACTGGCTTTCTTAATTACACAGTGTGGAAAGTAAGATTCTCAGTGGATCACTGGGTAACTGTAAAGTACTGCGCAGAGAAAAACTGTAACTTATCTGTATTTATGATGCTGTAATTCTCCACTTTATGCATACTCAGATTAAAAGAGCTCCCGTTAGTGTGCAGCACTGTTGCATAGTGAGTAAAGCTACTGCCTTCAGTGTCAGCATCTTATATGGGTGCTGGTTGGGATCCTGGCTGCTGCACTTCCCATCCAGCTCTCTGCTGTGGCCTGGGAAAACAGTAGAAGATGGCCCAAATCCCTCATCCCCTGCACCCACCTATGAGACCTGGACAAAGCTCCTGGCTTCTGGTTGTGGATCCAAACTGCTCCAGCCATCTATCTCTGTTTCTGCCACTCGGTAACTCTGCCTTTCAATTAAATAAATAATTATTTAAAAAAACAGCTTCATCCCAGAAGAAGTTCCTGGCTACAGGCTTCAGACTGGCACAGCTCCAGCTGTTGCTGCCAATTGGGGAGTGAACCATCGGACGGAAGACGTCTCTCTCTCTCTCTCTCTCTCTGTCTCTCTCCTCTCTCTGTGTAACTCTTTCAAATGAATAAATAAATCTTTAAAAATGTAGCTCCAGTTATTGACAACACAGTAGACTTGCATTAATTTTAGTTCCCTTCTCACTTTGCAAAGGGATCAGTGGCAGGTCAAAACAGTTGACAGCCTTGCTAACAGGAGAAGAGATAGCTGAAGACAGAAAATGAAAAGCAGCCAAATACATCATCAAAGAAAGAGAAGTGGACCCCATCCAACACAAACCTTTAAAAGTGGATGCTCACAATTAACGAGTGAAACAGCTGCCTACTGAAATCTTGTCTAGGGAGGGAAGATATCCTAAGTTCTGCTTCTGTAAACTCCAGTCATAAATCTGTCCTAATAAAGCTGTCCCTGGCATCTCTTTTACAAACACACTGGACCCACTGACCATTGGAAATTGTGGTCCTAAGTCATGTAGGCTGCCATTTAAACCCACCAATGCTGTAACAGCTAAGAAACTTGAATTTGATGCTGAGTTCTCAGGAAATCATTCCAGCTGTGCCTAGGGCCATTAATAGAAACTCCTTGGATCCTCCCCTGTCTCTGTGCCTGTTTGAAAGAAGGGAGTTTTCCCACCCCAGGTTTCTGGAACAGCTTCAAATTCCACATTGGAAAAATCTGATAACTAATACTTGAGAGGGATCAATGCATAAAGCAGCTATTCACGCTTCACACTGCTCCCCACCAGGAAGATGAGGTGCAGGATGAGAGCAGTGGGGCAGATCCTAGTCAGATCCTTCTTCCCACCCCTCTGCTGCCCCAGGCTCCCTGCTGAAGACCATCCAGCCCCACCCTGCAGGAACCAGCCCAGGAAACATCAAGAGACCAGGCCAGACTGCATTCTGAAAACACCCACAGTTGGAACCCAGCTTATTTAACTGTAGAGAGTGGGAGTCTTTCTGCCTTTCTTCCCTGCATATGCAAGTTCCCAGAACGCTGCCCTCTCTCTCCTGTAACCACTAAATAAAGCACATTAGGGACAGTTTGGATGAGGTTCTGCAGGAGAGAGTCCAGCCTGAGAAGCAGAGGTGGGAGACAGAACAGCCCAGGTCCCAGCCCTGACCTCAGGGGAAGTTGCCAGGATCACTGGTGCCCTGGCACCCACCCTTCTCCCACACATGTCCCCACCCCTTACTGCATGTCAAACCTGCAGCAGAAAGTCCCTGGAGCAGGTACGCTTTCTTCCAGAAACATGGGGAGCGAAGCGGGCAGTGTGGGGAAGAGAGTCCCTGGTACATGGGACCCACAGGCAGAAGATGAAGAGGGAAGAAGCAGTAGGAGGCAGGCTCAGGGTGAGCACTTGGAAACTGCCTGGGATTGCACGTGCAGGGCAGGAGTTGCAGTAAATGCCAGAGAAGGAGCAGCACAGCCCCTAGGGCTGACCCTGATCAGGGAATGAACTCCCTCTGGTCCAACTCAGACCCCCAGGGACTGGCTGTTAGCAGGCACATGGGCACAGGCATTTGGAAGGCAGAATAGGTCGGAGCTCCTGGGAACTCTGGGAAATGGAGTCCAGTCCGCAGCATTCATAGAGACACCAGCTGGCCCTCCCCAAAGTCTGCAGTCGGGGGTGGGTGCCCACAACCAGAGGGCATTTCCTTTTGTTCAGTCCCTCCTTCCTTTCCTTCCCCTCCAAAAATCTCAGGGATCAGTTGCTGTTCTTCCTTTCCTGAATCAAATCTGAAAGAGTGACACTCACTGCTGCTAACTGACCCCAAATCCTGGCTCCCTCATAACCTCTGTCTCTTCCAGAAAAATCTTATTTACTACTTTGGCCCTAGAAATCATAAATGACTATGATAGAATGTAACTTTTAACAGAGGTGAGGAAGGCATGGTTTAATATCCAGTTTTGAGAATACAATTTTCATTTGTATTTTATTGATGTTTATAGTTCTTTTAAGATTTATTGATTTATTTGGAAGTCAGAGTTACAGAGAAGGAGAGGCACACAGAGAGAGAGAGAGAGGTGTTTTCCATCTGCTGGTTCACTCCCCAATTGGCAGCAGCACCACAGCGCCGACCCCTTATAGTTCTTTTCAAATCATTTTACACTGTCTTTTTATTCATCTAGTACAGAGACAGAAGAATGGACACAGAGCTAACATAGCTGAGTATTCAAGGAGACAGGTTAAGGGGTTAAATGCCTCATATCATATTATTTATACCTTAGATTAATTCTGGGGACAGTATTATCTGGAGTTTACAAAGTAGAAACTGAATGGAAAGAGCTTAGAAAAATACGGTGTTTTTTAATATCATTAAAAAGGCCTATCAAGGGGCCAGCACTGTGAAATAGCAGGTAAAGCTACTGCCAGCATGGACATTCCATATGGGTGGAGGTTGAGCCCGGCTAGTCTGCTTTCAATCCAACTCTCTGCTATGGCCAGGGAAAGCAGTGGAAGATGGCCCAAGTCCTTGGGCAGCTGCACCTGTGTGAGAGACCCAGAAGAACCCCCTGGCTGCTGGCATTGGAGCTGTACAGCTCCAGCCATTGTAACCAATTGGTGGGTGAACCAAAAGATGGAAGATGTCTCTCTCTCTCTCTCTCCCTTTCTACTCTGTGTAACTCTGACTTTCAAATAAATAAATAAATCTTTTTTTAGAGAGCCAATCAACATATAACACTAGCATAAAAATCTTTCTTTTGTCTTGGGTCTCAGTTTTTAAAATCTGATTTCTCAAAGGGAAAAAATGTGAGAGAGATGAAGTATACCAACAAAAATAATGTACTGTAATTATTTACTGTAATTATATATTGTAATGATGTACTGTAATTTACTGTAAAGAACCACATAGGATTATAACTTGTCTAGAAAACAAAGGAGATTCAAAGTTGCTATTATTTAATGGTTATTTTTTCTTATTTTTAATATCAAGATAGTATATAAATATTATGCACTCCTAGGTATTTGTGTGTTGTTTGATATGTTTTATTTTTAAGCAGAAATTCAAAGAGATAACTGGGTAACATGGAGTTCTGTGTTTCTGATTACTTCTCTCAATTAGAGATCATGGGATTAGAGTTGGTGCTAGATTAAGAATGCTTCAATTTTTATCCACTGACTTCACACCAGCATTTACTATGTTAAACAATATTCTTGGGGTAGATGGCTCTTTCTTGCCAGACTGTAAACTTCATGGGGTCTAGAAACATATTTGCTTTGACACTAAAACTCAGCATCTTGACAGTCAGTCTTTTAGTTGAATAAATACATGATATACAAAATAAATATTTCTGCCCCTCAAGAACTGCCTAAGAGAGAAGAAAATAGAAATCAATTTGATGATTCTCAGTATTAGGTGAATATATAATTTGTCGTTCTGACATAAGCTTGGTCATAAAAAGGGCATATGAATAATTACACACAGTTGAAGTGTATGAACACCTAGGGCCAAGCGGGATAAATGTTCACCCTAGCTATGTATGGCACTCCATGTCAATAGGAGAGGAAGGAGGAAGAGGGGAGGGAGTGTAGGTGGGGAGGTGGTTACGGAGGGAAGAATCACCATGCTCATTACTTAGCAGCAAAGAGGGAATCTGTGATCATTTGTTGCTTAAGAAACGGTGATAGGCATTATTTAATTATAATGCAGGCATCAGTGTTCTCCTGTCTCTGAAATAGGAAGTCTATAACTCAGAATTCCTTGCTGTTTCATCAAAAACAATTCAAAACAAAAACCTAATTAAGCATAAGAGGAAGTTATGCATTAGAAGTCTATTCTAATCTCTAGGAGGTTCAGGGGTTGGAAAATTCATCCAAAATCTTGCTGCCAAATGTCCCATACATTTTCCATGACCACTATCCATAAGCATAAGCTCTTTAAAAAAAGATTTATTTATTTGAAAGTCAGAGTTACACAGAGAGAGGAGAGGCACAGAGAGAGAGAGAGAGAGAGAGAATCTTCCATCTGCTGGTTTACTCCCCAATTGGATGCAATGGCCAGAGCTGAGCTGATCCAAAGCCAGGAGCTAGGAGTTTCTTCCAGGTCTCCCATGTGGGTTCAGGGGTGCAAAGACGTGGGCCATCTTATATTGCTTTCTCAGGCCATAGCACAGCTGGATCATAAGAGGAGCAGCTGGGACTTGAACCAGTGACCATATGGGATGCTGGCACTGCAGGAGGCAGCCTTACCTGCTACACCACAGCACCAGCCCCCATAAGCCCTATCTTCTGCAGAACCAGCACCCCAGACACCAGCCACCACATGGCATCCCATGGCACACTCACCCCTGGCAATGTGCTGCAGCTCCTGCTCCTCTCCACTTTCACTGGAAGAATCTGCAACTCCTTGTTTTCATGCAAGTAATTCTGATTCAGATGATGCCCCTGACACAATTGGCTGGCAAGTGCCATGGCATGTGTCCACGGCCTAGCTAAATGCAAAGCTGGAACATTTTAAACTTTTCACTACCATGGTGAGACACGGACTCCATCTAATGAAGTAGGGGATTTTTCAGGGAGTCTAGAGAATCAAATATGACAAAATGACAAATCTTAACCAAAGAGTGCCGTGGTACAGATGAAGAGAACCCAAAATGTATTTTTCTATCTTTTCTTTACTGAGTTAAGTGCCTAAAAACAAAGCCAATGAGGGTTAAACAGACCCATTCTGAAAATTCCTTAACATCTTCATTTTCATCCAAATTAATATATTGCTTGAAGAAAATAAATTTTACATAAATGAAAATGCAGTACCACAGACAAGTGTACAGAACATAGGCCCTCGGTTAGCTTCAAACCATCTGGGTCCATTAATGTGTTCTTCCAGAACCCAAGCTGCAGTACAATAGAACCACAGCCTCTGACATTCCTCCTCCACCCTGATGGATCTTGGGTTTTCCTCCCACCTCCCCTCTCCTGTGAATACATCAGTAGCAGAACAAATGGAATCCAAAGATACGATGATGTTATTTAACATGGAATAAACATAGTGTTTTAGTCAGTACAATCCTCAATACTACACTAATAATTCCGAGTTCACTGATTATGAAAGTAAGTATAAGAAATCTCTTCCTAAGTAATCATAACATCGAGAGCTGAATGTAGACTTTCAAAGTGAAAGAGAGAATTGTGTAGAGATGTGTATCTCTATAATACAGATTTACCGCTGTACTTTATAGACAGTACACCATGTTTGTATTTTTTTTGGCAGTCTAGCATAGTTTATTATATCCAGCTTGTCAGTTTGGAAATTTTATGATTAGACACTAATATACAATGAATTTTGAATCCTTACAGATAATATAGAGCACCCTAGGTCCTCCCAAGGGCAGAAAACAGACCAAGAGCTCATAGACTGGCTGCAACTGCAAGAAGCAGATGAAGATATCGTCAGAAAGATACATATTCCTGCAGTGTGGCTGCTGAGCAGTTCTGCCCTTATGGATCTCATCTCTGTTTCAGATCATTAAAGAAAGTTGATGCTTTATGAAATTTCTAAAGATTTCACTAATGAGAATCTAAGATATGTTCACTATGCTAAGAGCCTCAGAACAGCCCAAAGACTTGGGCCATCTATTGCTTTCCCAGGCCATAGCAGAGAGCTGGATCAGAAGAGGAGCAGCCGGGACTAGAGCCGGAGCCCATATGGGATGCTGACACTTCAGGCCAGTGCTTTAACCCGCTGTGCCACAGCACTGGCCACAATGTAGTATTTCTAATAGAAGAGATGGTTAAGTCATTAACTCCTCTAAAATACAAGTTAAGTATTAGTTTTTAAACTCTGCTTCATTCATGAGAACAACAAAATTTTCTCTCTTTGCTTCTGGGTATGTAAATTTTCTTCTAAGAAATTAATCATGACTTTTACATCTCAGACCCTATTATGAGTAAGTAGAGAATATTGTGGGGTCATACGCTCATTCTATCAAAAGAACATTTCTCCAATTAAAGAAAACATTATGGGCATCCCATATGGGCACTGGTTGGAGTCCTTGCTGCTCCACTTCTGATCCAGCTCCTTGCTATGGCCTGGGAAAGCAGTAGAAAATGGCCCAAGTGCTTGGGCCCATGCACATGCATGGGAGACCTTGAAGCTCCTGGCTCTTGGCTTCAGATGAGCCCAGCTCCAGCCGTTGCAGCCAACTGGAAAGTGAACCAGCAGATGGAAGACTTCTCTCTCTCTATGCAACTCTGCCTTTCAAATAAATAAATCAATCTTTGGGAAAAAAAAGATGTCCAAGTCTTACATCAGAGTACTGGGCTTCAGTGCCTAGCTCTGGTTCCTAACTCCAGCTTCATGCAAATACTGATCCTATAAGGCAGCACTGATGGCTCAAGTATTCAGGTTTCTGCCCACACATGGGAGATTAAGAATGAGTTCATGGGCTGGCGCCATGGCTCACTTGGTAAATCCTCTGCCTGCAGCACCAGCATTCCATTTGTGTGCCGTGTTCTAGTCCTGGTTATTCTTCTTCCAGTCCAGCTCTCTGCTGTGGCATGGGAGGGCAGTGGAGGATGGCCCAAGTGCTTAGGCTCCTGCACCTTCATGGAAAACCAGGAAGAAGCACCTGGCTACGGGCTTTGAATTGGCATAGTGCCAGCTGTAGTGGCCATTTGGGGAATGAACCAGCAGATGGAAGACCTTTCTTTCTGTTTCTCTCACTGTCTTTATCTCTACCTGTCAAATAATCAAAAAAATTGAGTTCACACTCCTGGCTTCAGCCTGACCCAGTTCTGGCTGTTGCAGGCATTTGGGGGAGTAAAGCAGAGAATCAGAGTGCATTTTCATTCTCTCTCCCTCTGCCTCCTAATTAAGTAAAAAAAAATTAAAGACACTCAAACTGGACTAAAGGAAATAATATAGGTAAGTGTCCCACTTCTTTCATATGACCAACAACTAGGTACTAAAAGTTTTCAGTTTTTCCACTCACCACATCCTTTGCCCATGGCATTTAATTTCCTAGGTTTTAATTTTTCTTTTCCCTAGGTAAAATGTGACCACTTGGTGCCAGTGCTGTAGCATGAGGTAAGACACTGCCTGCAATGCCGGTAACCCATATGGGTGCTATCTGAGTCTCAGCAGCTCCCCTTCCAATCCGGCTTCCTGCTAATGGTCCCAGAAAAGCAACAGAAGATAACTGGGGCCCTGCCACCCACATGGGACACCCAGATGAAGTTCCTGTCTTCAGTCTGGCCCAGCCCAGGCCACTGCAGCCACCTGAGGAGTAAACCAGCAGATAGATAATCTGTCTCTTCCACTCTGCTACATTTTCAAATATATGCATCAATCTTCCTTTAAAAAATAAAAACAAAAACCATTTAAGCTTTCAAAGGTATACAAGAAAGAAGTTTACAGCACTGATAAATTCAGGACCTAAACCATCTTCATGAGTGAAAAAAGCAAAGTAAAGAGCAATATACAGAATGATACTGAGTGGGTTTTTAAAAGCATATATTTTGATCCCTAAATTTCTAAACCATGAACATGATTATTACATAAATATATTTATATATTTTTAAGAATTGTTTTATTTACTTGAGAAAGGTCTTCCATCTGTGGCTTCACTCCCCAAATTACTGAAAACCTGGGGCTGGGCCAGGGCAAAGCCAGGAGTAGGGGCCAATGCTATGGCACAGCAGGTTTACAACCTTAGCTTGAAGCACTGGCTCCCATAAGGGTGCTGGTGAAAGACGGGGCTGCTCCACTTCTGATCAAGCTTACAGCTTATGGTCTGGGAAAGCAGTAGGAGATGGCCCAAGTCCTTGGGCCCCTGCACCTAAGTGGGAGACCTGGAAGAAGCTCCTGGTTCCTGGCTTCAGATCAGCACAGCTCCAGCCATTGCAACCAGTTGGGGAGTAAACCATCAGATGGAAGACCTCCCTCTCTCTCTCTGTGTGTGTGTGTGTGTGTGTGTAACTCTTTCAAATAAATAAACAAATCTTTAAAAAAAAAAGCCAGGAGTCAGGGAAATTTCATCCAGGTCCCTCGCTTGGGTGCAGGACCCAAGGATTTGTACCATATTCTTCTGCTTTCCTAGGTATGTTAGCAGGGAGCTGGATCAGAAGTAGAACATGCAATTGGTGCCCATAGAGGATGCTAGTGCTGCAGCTGTTGGTATAACCCATTTTTGCCACAGTGCTGGCCCCGACAATTTTTAATTCCTAGGAATTAACAGGGATGAAAGAAGTATGGCAGGATACCTTTTTATCAGAAAAAATATTTTATTTATTTGAAAATGTTATATAGAGATGTAGAGAGAGAGAGAGAGAGAAAGAGAGAGAGAATCTTCTGTCTGCTGGTTCACTGCCCAAATGGCTACAATGGACAGAGCTGAGCTGATCTGAAGCCAGGAGCAAGGAGCTTTTTCTGGGTCTCCCACATGAGCAAAAGGGCCCAAGGACTTGGGCCATCCTCTACTGCTTTCCCAGGTGCATTAGCAGGAGGCTGGACTGGAAGTGGAGCAGCTGGAACTCTACCAGCTCTCATATGGGATGCCTGTATTTCAGGCCAGGGCTTTAACCTGATGTGCCACAGTGCTGGCTCCAACAGGTGACCTTTTACTCTCAATAATCTCTTCTTGCTATTGGCAGCAGTTTGTAATTTTTTGTTTATTTGCCTTCTTCTTAATCTATATTTTTAAAAAATTACAAAAAGTTCCAGCACCCTGAGAACCTCCATCACAATGGCGTACAATCAGATGTTCATCCACAAAGTGTGGTGTAGATGCAAGGTGGAAAATGCAAGGTGAGTTGATTCATCTTTCTCAGGCTGTGGTTTCCATGGGCAACTTTTACAACCAACTGCCTTATTTGTTCCTCTTCCACAGAGTGGAACACATGTTAAGTCATCCTATTTAGCCAAAAGCCAGTGGCAGCACTTCAATATGTCATCAATCCAGGGCCAGCATTGTGGCACAAAGGAGTAAGTTGCCAACTGCAACAGCAGCATGCCTTATGGCACTGCTTTGAGACTCACCTCCTTCACTTCTCATCCAGCTCTTTGCTTGGAAATGGAGCAAAGATTGCCCAAGAGTTTGGGTTCCTGCACCCACATGGGGGACTGGGACAGAGTTCCAGGGTCCTGGCTTCAGCCTGGCTAGCCCCAGCTATTGTGGCCATCTGGAAGTGAGCCAGCAGATGAAAGATAGAGATCTCTCTCTCTCCTTCTCTCTCTCTCTCTTCCTTTTACCTAAGCATACATTACATAAATAAATGAAAATGCATCAATATAGCAACTTTTTGAGGAAAAGTCTTCTGATTATTGCAGGTATTGTCTCAATGCATAAAAATATTCAGACACAAAAATTATAAACTGATTTATATTTATATTTCTCAACCACATACTTTTCAGAAAAAATTGTCTGCCATTCAGCATCAGGTATCAGTTTGAAAGCATTCATTAAAAAATCAAGTTATTTTACTAAACACAAAAACATCTAGTATAGGCTGCATATAAACCAGTGGCTTCCATGGGTATACACAGATTGATTTTTGTTAATTTACAGGGATCACTGCACTTCCCTGGCATGGAGCTGTCTGAAGAGTTTAAACACTGATTGGTGTGGCATTATTTCTGATATTTGCTTATTATCCAGAGTGCATTTATTAAATATCTATCTTGAACTCCACACTCTATAAATCTATTTCAAATATGTAGATATTTAATGGTACTTACACACTTACGAACTGAGCTAATCCTCCTAACTTCTCTCTGGAAAAGCTATGCCTTTGACATTGCTTTTTTTCACTCATATGGAAATGCATAATATGCTTCTGTATGGTACTTCAGAATTTATAAAAGGCTTTTCAGGTAAGATTTACATAACATCATGTGAAAGTGGCCAAAGGACACAGTCTTCTCATTACAGAGGGGAGAGGTATGAAGTCACTCTCTGAACAGTTACTCAGATTCTGTCAGTCAGGTTCAGAATCTTATTAGGTATCAGATACACATCTAGATTTTTTTCCCTACTGTCTCTGTCAGAATTCCCAGCCTATGAGTGAACTTTAGTCTGAATGAATGCTAATATTCAAGGTTCTAAGTGAAAAAATTACTGAGGTTTGTATTGGTGAGTAAAGCATGTGTCTAAACATTACATGTATTTAATAATAAGTATTGAATCACATGAAACTGAATATAAGATTATGCAAATTTTTAAGATAAAGAGCATATATTTAAAACCACATTCTTACATTTTGCAAACGTGTTGAAACAGCTTACTGGAGCATGTGTTTGGCATAGTGGTAAAGCCTTCCACATCCCAGTCAGAATGCCCAGGGCTCAAGCCCTAGCCCTGCTTCTGCTTCTGGCTTCCTGCTAACAGAACCCTGGGAGGCAGCAGCTGATGGCTCAAGTACTTGAGTCCCTGCCACCTGTGTGGGAGACCCACACTGAGTTCCTCGCTTCAGCCTGAACCAGCTCTGGTTGGTGCAGACATTTGAGGAATGAGCAGTAAATGGAAGGGCTCTCTCTGCCTTTCAAATAAACAAAAATAACTATACAGACCTTTTCTTAAGGTGTCTTGCTCACTTCTAAATGATTTCCCTTTTCACAGTAAAATACCTAACTGTCCTCTTTAGTAACAGTGCATGTTTTGCTCTCCATGTCCACTCCTGAGCTCCCAGTACTGGCAGCTCACCCTAGCAAACTGACTGGTTCCAATGTTCAAGTACTCATCTCCCATTCTCTTTTGGTGGGTCTACCGGAAAGAAAGGAGAGTATCTACAGTAATTAATATCTTACTGTTGCTCTTGCTGTCCACCTGCAGACCTGAAGGATGACCAGCTGAATACACACTGTGAAGTTCTGGACGTAGTTTCCAAACTTCAGTCACTTTGCAACAGAGGGACTCTGTTCTCATCAATCACCTGAAAGCCTGCAGGAGTAGGGAGAAGCTGTGTTTGAAGAATTCACAAATACAGTGCATTGAAGCCAACCACTACCACCCCCACCACACCCCTACTTCAGGGTTCTGGCAAATCCCAAACCAGGAGTTTGGGACCAGCAGTGGTTCAGGAGGTGACCTCAACTCCTTACTCTGAACAGCTCCAAAGTGCCTGGTGCACCCAGCGGGAGCTCAGCGCCTCGACTTCCCGCCCTCCTGCCCTCCCCACCAGGAATTCGGCTCCCAGAGCCTCCAGGAAGCCTGCAACAGACCCGCAGACAGGAATGTGTGTCCAGAGCTAACCCAAAATACAGGCCCAGCTCAAGTGTCACTTCCCCACAAAGTCACTGTCTTCTACACCCTCCCGGACGGGTGTAGGCCAGCACCCAGCACTCGCAGTTGCAGCATTTGGGGTTCACCCGTTCTCCCTTGAGGGATGATGCCCCCGTGGGAACCCTGCTCCACCTGCGGGCAGGGCTGGGGGAAGAAGGGCTGAGCCAGCCTCCACCCTAGGAAAGTCCAGAGCCCCAGCGCCCTTGCAGGTCATGGGTTCTCCCTGAGTGTGCTCTGAGCCAGGGCCACAGCCATCAGCAGCTCTCTTGCTTCCAGAATCTGATGCTGGGCAGCTCAGGCTCAGCCCAGCAGGGGGCATCAGGCCAATCATTGCTGCCCTGGGGCAGGACTAGAGCTGCAAGACCCACCCCATGATAGGCTGGCTATGAAGGCAGTGGTCATTGGTGGGCAGCTAGTAGTTGCGGTGTGTGTGGGTGATGTGGGTGGTGTTAGGTTCTTGGCCGTCCCATTTTGTACCTTGTGGCTAGAATGCAGGTGGTGGCCCGAGAGTCAGGAGGGGCAGGAGAAGAAGAGAGAGACCTTGTGAGTGCAACTGTCCACCTCTCCCACCAGCCCTGCTGGCTGAGGCTTGCAGCATGTGCTGCAGTTGGGGAAGCAATGAAGGCTGAGTCTCAGCAGGAAAACCAAGTGCGTGGTGCTAATTTGCTCGCTGATGCAGCATCTATGTGGTCTGCATGGGCAGACAGGGGGAAGGGTTTGGTAGGAGGGTGCTGGAGGCACACTGGGCCCTTGTGCAGCAGGGGGGTGGTAGCTCATTGCCTCTTTCATCTCTCCATTCATGCAAGTCATTCATAAATCCCACATAGAGGAACAAGTGAGCAGGGGTCAGGAGCAGTGCTCTAATGTTTAGGCATTTTACTTTGTGGAGGGGGTTGTATCCTTGTCAGCCTACATTCAAAAAAGATACTCTGTCCCAGGAAAACAAGAAGACTAGGAAAGTCAGCATACCCAAGTTGTTTCTTTTAATTTTAAAGACTCTCTTGTGTCCAACTGTGGTCACTATGTTAAAAGGAATATTTAGAAGACTGTGAACATTTTGAATGTTGAGCAAGGAGTTGCTCTCCTATGACATGGGTGAATCTATTGTAAGAACAATATGCATGAGTACATTCTTATAGAATATTTCTGCAGTGGTTTTTGAGTTCTTACAGATTTGAGTTTTATAAAATGATGCCAAATCATTATATTTACTTGTTTACTCAAGAGACACAAATATTTTTCTTTAAAGTGAAGAAACAAATTGTAAATGTTGAGAAGCAATTAATTTTGGGATGTGGTAATTTGCAATAACCAGTAAGGATGGCTAATATATATATATACATATATATATGTACAAATTTAAAATGCAAACCAAGAAGTGAAAAATGTTTTTGTTACTTTAAAAATGAACGTTATAAATTCTCTCCTTAAACTATATTTCACCGGGTACGTGGCTCACAAGGCTAATCCTCCGCCTGCAGTGCTGGCACCCCAGGTTCTAGTCCCGGTTGCTCCTCTTCCAGTCCATCTCTCTGCTGTGGCCCAGGAGAGCAATGGAGGATGGCCCAAGTGCTTGGGCCCTGCACCCACATGGGAGATCGGGAGGCCATGGTGGCCATTTGGTGGGTGAACCAATGGAAGGAAGACCTTTCTCTCTGTCTCTCTCACTGTCTAACTCTGCCTGGCAAAAAATAAATAAATAAATAAATTTTGCCTTGTACACTCTCAGTTCTTATTCTGAAGATGTTAAAGTGTATCACATTTTTATTGAGAAGCAAAGAAAAATGTTCCACTTTAGAATATTAAAAACATACAATTTAAATTTTGCTGAACAGCTTGTAATAGTTGAATTTGTATTTTTAGGCATAAATGTGTTTTCTTCTTGATGTATTATGACAGATATATTATTTTCATGGTAGTGGAATGTATGAGGTAAATGATCCAACAGATTTGTTTTCATTAGATCAAACTTTCCATGGGGTACCTAAACTTAGAATGAGTTTGATATCACAACACTATTTACATTCTCTGTAAGAAAAATAAAGGACATTTGTCCCTAGATTTCAAATCACAGAATGAGATAGTCCAATTTATTTTTGGTTTTCCGTGATGTATTGCTGTGTTTTATAATACCATACATTCATGAAAAATAGATTTTTATTCAAAAGTTCACATTTGTGCCACTTTTTTTTCTGTAGGTCTAAAATTTTTCTAAAGGTCAATCTTTCTATAAAAAAGTTCATATGTGTTGCCTGATGTAATCAATTTCTTTTTTTCTAGATTTATTTTTATTTATTTGAAAGACAGAGTTATATAGAGAGGTAGAGACAGAGAGAAAAGTCTTCAATCTGCTGGTTCACTTCCCAATTGGCTGCAAAAGCCGGAGCTGAGCTGATCTGAAGCCCGGAGCCAGGAGCTTTTCTCAGGTCTCCCACACAGGTGCAGGGGCCCAAGGACTTGAGCCATCCTCTGATGCTTTCCCAGGTGCATTAGCAAGGAGCCAGATCAGAAGTGGAGCAACTGGAACTCAAACCAGCACCCATATGGGATGCTGGCACCCTAGGTTGGGGTTTTAACATGCTGTGCCACAGCACTGGCCCCTGTAATCAATTTCTAAAGTGTATACACTGACAAGAAGAATTACACAAAGTACACTCATCTAACAAGGCATATCTTTGCTAAATTTAAAGACAATGGCTTTACCTGCTACACGTAATGCTAGCCTCAAGTATTTGCTTTGGAGCAATACTCATCTGCAGTTTTCATAGGTTTTATCAGAAAGTATCATTTGATAGTAAATCCTTTTAGTGAATATATGAAATAGATCAAACATTGAATTTGT
Source organism: Oryctolagus cuniculus (assembly GCF_051225735.1). NCBI lineage: Eukaryota > Metazoa > Chordata > Mammalia > Lagomorpha > Leporidae > Oryctolagus > Oryctolagus cuniculus. The sequence goes on along the minus strand of NW_028301697.1, from coordinate 1,298,453 downwards.
GAAAAAAAATGGCTGCCATTCAGATCATGCCAAGTCTAAGGCTTTGCCACTTCATGATTATATATCCTTGGGCAAACCAGTTACTTACCTCTTCATGCCTCAGTTGCATTTTCTTTAAAGTTAAAATAACAGGAGCTACCTCCATTTTTCTGGAAACATAAAATTCAGGAAACATCACCTGGTATAAAATAAATGTTAGCAATTATTATTATTATCTATTCACATTTTCCTAAATAAAGGTATTTAAATATCTGTGCCTTTATGCTTAATGTTGTAGTGTACACATTTAGATACAACTCAAAATTTATTTGAAATTATATACATTCAAGTTTTGTAAAACTTCATATTTTGCTTGACATGGTAACTCAAACTAGATTCAATTCCTTTTAATTTGATGAGTGAGCCATTTCTTATCTAATTCCCTGGATAATGTAACTTATTCACTCATTTGTGCTTTGTGATGATACCTGCCTCTTTGTCAAAACAGTAACTAAACTGCATCCTTTTTGGTCAAAAATAAATCAATAGAGTAAATTGGTATTTAAAGAAAGGGACTATTCTTTGGCAGTAATCTTAAACTAGCACATTGATGCACTTTGGTAAGTGCATTGGAGACTTGCTGATTGTGTATGTACATTTGTGAATGTATGTATGGTACATGGGTATGTGTGTGTGTGTGTGTGTGTGTGTGCTCAATTTAAAGCTACAATAAAATTGTAGCATTATCCAAAGAAATAATTCTAGAAAATCATAGTTTGCAATGATTTTTGCTCTTTGGAGATTATGATGTTTAGATGATGCCTAAAGTTCCTGTGAATTTTTTTCAGAATTCTAGTAATATACAACACTGAAATTCATAAAGAAGGGGAAAATAGTTGGGTTCAAAGATATCATTAGACTACAGAACCAATCAGCCATAATTCAGGCCTCCAAATTAAACTACTTGTATGAGAAAATTTAAGTAGTTGTATTGATGTCACATATTGTTTGCAAACAAATGTATCTTTTTAAAAATTATTTATCTATTTACTTATTTATTTGAAAGCCAGTTACACAGAGAGAGAAGAAGAGGCAGAAAGAAGAGAGATAGGTCTTCCATCTGCTGGTTCACTCCCCAATTGGCTGCAATGACTAGAGCTGCACCGACCCAAAGCCAGGAGCCAGGAGCATCTTCTGGGTCCCCCATGCGAGTTCTGGGGCTCATGGACTTGGACCATCTTCCAGTGCTTTCCCAGGCCTTAGCAGAGAGGTGGCTCAGAAATGGAGCAGCTGGGACTCAAACTGGCATCCATTTGGGATGCTAACACTGCCAGGCTGCAGCTTTACCCGCTATGCCACAGTGCCAACCCCAAATGTATATTAACATTACTGTATTTGGTAAACACATAACATTAGTGTTGAAAGAATAAATAATTATAAACCTCAGTGAAGGCAATTTGTCATTAGGTAACAAAACCATGCAATGCATTCAACTGAATTCTAGTCCAGATATTTTTTCATAAAGAAATTTTAAACAAAATTATATTGATGCCAAAATATTCACAATAGAATGATTCCCTGAAGTGCAAACATATGGTAATCATTTACATTGGATGATTGCTTGATAAAATACATCGATAAATTTCATGTAGTCTATCATTTAATAAATCCTTTAAATTAATTGAATTAGTTTGAGGATATGCTTTGAAGAGTGTCTATAAAAAGTGTAGGGCAATAATTTATACTGACAATCATAACTTCCCCCACCCACCCATAACCCTCCTATTTCCTGCTCCCTCTCCCATCCCAGAAGATTACAAAATTGTATGAAGGACATTTGTACAGTAAACAAATATACTGATTTCTAATGCAATATTTGAATACTTGAAGCAGGAACGCTAAGTACTTCTTAGCCAAAATAACATGTTTTGTCCAGTGTAAAACCCATTTGCCATCCCAATACACAAAGGGATTTGGGGCAATAAGGAAAAAAAGAAGTCCACACATGCAGAAATTTTAAGCAAAACAAAATAGAGAATGTATTTAGTTTCATGTAAATCACACGAGAATTAATAGTATTCTACCAATTTCCAACAAATATTTTAACTTTAATGATGAATGAATTTTCAGTTACATAGCAGGAAACTTCTACCCTCTCCCATAAAACTGAAAGAGAAACTTTTTAAAAGTAAAAACTGATGAAAGAATTCTGCAATACATGTTAATGTTAAGTAGCGCAGCAGAGTTTATTTAGAAATACAAACACACACACAGAAAATAAATACATTAAAATCTTACTGAATAGTCCAGTAATAGTTCAGGATCCAATATGTGTGCAAAAGATTCTGGATTTCCCAGTCACTTTGTATAGGAAATGATGTGCTTTGCTATGTAGCATGTAACTTTAGATTTCTGAACACCTCCACTTTGTTTCTTACCCTGAGTCCCAGCAAATACAGGAACACAGCTGTTGAGTCATTTATTTTCTGGATTTGGGAATATCAAAGAATTAATGAGTATAGAAAGTTGTACAGCAAAAACCAAGAATATCCAAGGGAGTTCAGGAAAATCAATTGAACAAGTCAAAATACTATGAATGTATACTGAATGCTCTGTTTTTAATATGCCTTACTTACCTAAAAAGACATGAGGGCTATTGCTCTCTCTCTTAATACAACTAAGGAGAAGATATCACCAATGCTCAAGAAAAATGAATAGACAGCAGAGCTAATACAAAATCCCAAAAATCCAAAACAGAAAAACTGGATATGCACTCTTTACACATACAATGAAGTGGCAATGAAGTAGAACAAATCTAAAATTAGAAAAAAATCTTTTTTTAAAGATTTATTTATTTATTTTAAAGTCAGAATTACACAGAGAGAGGCAGAGAAGAGAGAGGGGTCTTCCATCCACTGGTTCACTCCCCAGTTGGCTGCAATGGCTAGAGTTGCACCGATCCAAAGCCAGTAGCAAGGAGCTTCTTCCAGGTCTCCCACATGGGTGCAGGGGCCAAGGACTTGGGCCATCTTCTACTGCTTTCCCAGGCTATAGCAGAGATCTGGATCCATATGAGATGCCAGCACTGCAAGTGGTGGCTCTACCCACTACGCCACACCGCTGGCCCCAAAAATTCTTGTCAAATTAAGAACATTTAACCTTTGTTTTAGAATGAATTATTAAAATATCTAAACTGGGGGAATACATAATTTCTTTCTTTAGAAATCAGAAGAGAAAAAGAACACTTCAAGGCTACTCTGACACCACACAGAAGGAATGGAGAATCATGACCTCAATTAGCCTAGGGACAGAATAAAAGGGAGGGAAATAGGAACAACAGAATTAAGATGAATAAGCTTTGACAGCTGAGAGAATCTGAATGTAAAGAAAAGGCATCCAGTTAACTGAACCAATAGAGATAAGTCTGAGAGGAAAAAACATTGTTAAGACATATTAATGGGGCCAGAGCTGTGGCTTAGTAAAGTCAAAAAAAATCAAAAATTTGTCGTTAAATTATATAATTAAAAAAGATAAAAAAGATATTCAATCTTAAGTCTCTACAGCATAAGATATACATCAATTTTCCCAGGTTCTATTTGCATTAATTAACAAAGTTTCATGGGTATAATCACTAGAGTGGCTCCAATAAGTCTTTTTATAAAAATTATTTTTTAGTTTGACAGGCAGAGTGGACAGTGAGAGAGAGAGACAGAGAGGAAGGTCTTCCTTTTTCTGTTGGTTTACCCCCCAGTGGCCGCTGCGGCCAGTGTGCTGCGGCCGGCACACTGCGCTGATCCAAAAGCAGGAGCGGGGTGCTTCCTCCTGATCTCCCAAGCACTTGGGCCATCCTCCACTGCACTCCTGGGCCATAGCAGAGAGCTGGACTGGAAGAGGAGCAACTGGGACAGAATCTGGTGCTCCCACCAGGACTAGAACTCGGTGTGCCTACACCGCAGGTGGAGGATTAGCCTATTGAGCCATGGCGCCTGTCTCCAATAAGTCTTAACCTGGGATGCAACTAAATTTAACAAGGATACTCAATAGGAATTTTAGAAGAATTCCCAAAATATGTTATCTGAATAAAAATAAGTACTTTACTTGGTACATCTCATATTAACTATACTATTGTCTAAATTTCCAATTGTCAGGTGTACTAAAAAAATCCCAGAAGCAGCACAGTTGGTCCAACATGATGAAGAATAAAATAAAGATTTTCAGTTACAACTTGCCTAGAGAAAATGAGAATTCACAGATCCCAGATTAAAATAGCCAAGAAGGCCCAATAAAAGAAAACTCAATGTATTCATATACTAACATTTATTACCTCAGATTTATTTAACAAAAAGGTGATTATTCCAGCTATATCCCATTAGGTAGCCCAATTTTACCTGCTAAATCCATTAAAAGAAAAAAGCACCTCATGATATGCTACTAAAATCATATTTCTATATGAAATCCACCATGTCCCCTGTACCTTATATTTAATGTTAACAGATCTGATGAAAATCAATAGATAAATGATGTGTCTTAACCAAGTGTGCAAATGCATTTTGCTCCAAGTTTTTCCAAAAACCCCTCAGTTTAAGTTTGCCTTCACCTTGAAAAGACACTTCTGAGGTTTACAAATCAGTCCAGCTTCTTTGGGCCTCCCTCCAATGAAAGGGCTAAAATCCATCAAAATAAACTCTAGGCACTGTCCTTGTGCTCCCAGTGACTTTTTCACTCTAAGGGCTCACAAACCTTCTAAATTCTTTAGATCACCTGTGATGTCCATTAGTTCTCAAAGACTACGATGCAAGTAATTTCCCCTCTTGGAACCTTGTTATTAACTGTGCTGTATGAGAAATGAAGTCTCCTACACACCTTGTGCTTACGATTCTCCAAACCATGTTGCCTGCTAGGACTTTGGCCATGAATATAGGACAGCAATACCTGAACATGATTACTGAGATCTCCTTAATAAAGGATAGACTGGGGCCAGCACTGTGGTGCAGTGGTGTAATCCTTTACCTGCAATGCTGGCACCCCATATGAGCACCAGTTCTAGTCCCCATTTCTCCTTTTCCCATCCAGCTCTCTGCAATAGCCTGGGAAAGCAGTAGAAGCTGTTCCAAGTGCTTTGGTCCCTGCCAAAATATGGGAGACCTGGAAGCTCCTAGCTCAGATTGGCCCAGCTGCAGACATTGCAGTCATTAGGGGAGTAAATGAGCATATGGAAGACCTTTCTCTCTGTCTCTTCTTCTCACTCTCTGTAAGTAAACCTGTCAACTACATAAATAAATTCTTTATATATATATTTACATTTATTTATATATTTATGTATATAAATATATTCATATATAAAATATTATAATTTATCATACAATATATTATATAATATATAATTATAAACAGATAATATTATATAATTTATTATATGTATTATATATATATATATATATATATATTATTGAGATGACTTCAATAGCCAGAGTGTGGCCAGGTTGAAACCAGGAGCTTTTCCTCTGATGTGTGTCCCAGGAACCCAGGTACTCGGAGCATCTTTCACTGCTTTTTCAATCCATTGGTAAGGAGCTGGATCAGAAATAATTATTTATATATAAATAACAAATTCATATATAATAATTATATACAATTATATATTTATAATAATTATATGCAATTCTATATTATGTATAGAAATATATAATATAATATATAATATAATATATATTATAATATATAAATATATATATGATGGACCAAAATATGGTATTCTCCATTTGGCAGAAGGGACAGGCTCCAATATCTACTGTCTATGACAGTATGTCAGCATAATGCAGGAGGTAACCCCTCTACCAAATAAGAAAAGCTATTTCAGTTCAGCTGGACATCATTCTGCTGACTGTTGACCTTATTACTGTTAGTCTGGATGCTTTCATTGGTTGCAATCCAGAGACCCAATTTTCCCATAGATATAAACATCAGCAAACATGAAAATTTGGTAAGAAAAGCTTAAACTGAGAGTTATGATTAATAACTATTTTAACAAAATTTCTCAGAACCCATCTAATCCAAACCTTGGACAATTGGAAGACATTGTACTTGGCCCACCCATAATCAAAATGGATTCTAAATCCTTCAACTGCAAGGAGAGTATCATAGACATTAATGCTCCAAACGGATCCAGTTCTCTGCTAATGTGTCTGGAAAAGCAGCACAGGGTGACTCAAATATTGGGGCTCCTGCACCCTTGTGAGAGACCTGGAAGAAGCCCCTGGCTCCTGATATCAGTGTGGCCTAGCCGCAGTCATTGCAGCCATTTGAGGAGTGAACAAACCAGGAGGAAGATCAATCTCTCCCATTCTCTCTATCTAGTGCTGCCTTTCAAATTCATAAAAGGATCTTTAAGAAAATAGATCACTTCAATAAATTTGCCATTGCTCAGTCATGATGACTTTTACTACCTTCAGTTCTTTTTCAAAAGATTTATTTATTGGAAAGGCAGATAGAGGAGCTGGTGGTTGTGGTGCAGTGGACAAAGCTGCTATCTGTTACATTGGCATCCTGTATATGCACCAGTTCAAGTACCAGCTATTCCATTTCTGATCCAGCTCCTTACCAATGGACTGAAAAAGCAGGGAAAGATGGCCCAAGTGCCTGGGATGCTGCCACGCACATTGCAGGAAAAGCTCCTTGCTGCCATGCACATCGGAGGGAAAGCTCCTGGCTTCAACCTGGCCACACTCTGGCTATTAAAGTCATCTCAAAAATGAATTAGGTGGTGGAAGATTTCTGTCTCTCCCTCTCTCTGTAACTCTTTCAAGTAAGTAATTAAATATTTTAATATGATAAAAAAGGCAGAGACACACAGAGACAAAGAGAGAAGGAAAGAGAAGCAGAGAGATCTCCCATCTGCTGGTTCACTTTCTATATGGCTACCACTGTGCAAGACCAGGTTCTCATGTCCCCATTGAGGTTACAGTTCTCCAATTTGACGACAGGAATGAAAGAATTTGAGCTATTATACATTGCTTCCCAGGGATATTAACATGAAGCTGATTTGGAAGTGTAGTACCCAAAACTCAGATTAGCACTGCAATATAGGCTGTGGGCATCTGTTGTGACTGCTAACAAATTGGAAATCCTAGAGTAAAAATCAACATATTCCTGGACATACACAATATACCAAAATTGAGTCATGAAGACACATAGAAAAGCTAAACAAACCAAAAACCAAGACAGAGATTGGATGAGTAATAAAGACCCTCCCAACAAGGAAAAGTCCAGGATCAGACAGCCTCACTATTGAATTCTACAGGACTTTTAAAGAACTAATGCTTCTCAAACTATTCAACACAATTGAAAGAGAGACAATCCTCTCAAACTCCTTCTATTAATCCTGCATCACCTTAATTCTTTAACTAGAAAAGATACAGTTGAGAGAGAGTACTATAGAAAAATATCCCTGATGGGGGCCAGTGCCATAGCACACTGGGTTGATCCTCCACCCGTGGAGACGGCATCCCATATGGGTGCCAGTTCTGGTCCCGGTTGCTGCTATTCCAGTCCAGCTTTCTGCACTGGACTGGGAGGGCAGTGGAGAATGGCCCAAGTGCCTGGGTCCCTGCACCCGCATGGGTGACCAGGGAGATGCTCCTGACTCTGGCTTCCGATTGAACCAGCACTACCTGTTGGGCCATATGGAGCATAAACAAGCAGATAAAATACTTCTGTCTCTCTGCCTCTGCCTCTCCATCTCTGTAACTCAATCTTTCAAATAAATAATTCTTTTGAAAAGGTCAACAAACAATAAAGGCTGGTGGAGAGGGAGAGAAAAAGGTACCCTAACCCACTGTTGGTGGGAATGAAGCTAGTGCGACCATTATGGAAGGCAGTATCAAAGTTCCTCAGAAATCTGAAAACAAACATACCATGTGATCCTGCCATCTGACTACTGGGAATTTATCTGCATGAAATGAAATAGAATATGCACAGGCATGAGTTATCTGTACCCTCATGTTTATTACAGCTCAATTCACAATAGCTAACATGGAATCAACCCAGATGTCCATCAACTGGTGACTGGAACAAAAATATGAGCTATATATACAGTGTAAAATACTATTCAACCATAATTGAGAATGAAATCCCATCTTCTGTAACTAAATGGATGAACTGGAAACAAGTATGCTTCATGAAAGAAGCCAGTCCCCAAAAGACAAATACCATATGTTTTCTCTGACTGGTGGTAATTAATATATAGACAACAAAAAGCAGCATATGAGTTAAATTGACATTTTGAGATTTGAGTATTGTTCATAGCACTTTTCTGTACTCTTTGATAGAGTACACAACATATACTCATTGATATTTCTGCTACTACTTGCTGAATTCTTTATTTTGTAGAGGGTTAAAGCTTGTGATTCTAAAATAAAATCAAAGCATGCAGCTGTCAAAATTAAAAGAAAATAAAACAAGAAGGAGGGAGTTGGAAATATGAGAACAAGGGAAGATAGGATAGGATGTTATCAGTTTGCTCTTCAATCTGTATATATAAATTACATGAAATTTGTTCACTTAATATGCATTTAAAAATATAAACTTAACACTGGAAGAAAAAGACCTGAGATCAGTGTTTTCTGGATTACCATTAAAAAAATTTAGTCTTCATTTATGTCTGACCATATTTAATTTCTTATTTATTTATTTTATAAGAAAATTAACATCACCATTCCTAACAAGTCCATCCTGCTTCATCCATATCTATCAGTTCCCACTATGCTAATAATTTCTCATGAACTTAAATCCATATCATCTTAAAAAGATGCAATGTGGGGCTGGCGCTGTGGCATAGCAGATAAAGTTGTTGCCTGCAGTGTTGGCAAGCCATGTGGGTGCCAGTTCAAGTCGCGGCTGCTCCACTTCTGAACCAGCTCTCTGCTATGGCCTGGGAAAGCATTAGAAGGTGGCCCAAGTCCTTGGGGCCTTGCACACATGTGAAAGACCCTGAAGAAGCTCCTGGCTTCAGATTGACACAGACCAGTCATTGCGGCCAACTGGGAGTAAACCAGCTGATGGAAGACCTCTCTGTCTCTGTCTGTCTCTCTCTCTCTCTCTACCTCTCCTCTATTTGTGCAACTCTTTCAAATAAATAAATTAATATTTAAGAAAAAAGCCTGATTCATGTTATTATTTATGTGTTTTAGAGGCTTTGCAGATGTTGATTACATGTGCCATGAAAACCCATTAAAATGCAAATCCTATAAGAGGCAACTCCATGTGCACTAAACTGGTAAAATCCAGTGCATGTGTTGAGAAAAACACACTAGCAATACATTTCAAAAAGCTGTGAAATATTATAAGTGGCTGTCAAAAGCTAAAAATCTGACAATGACTCATTATGTCATTTATTTATATATAATGCTGAGAAAATCAGAAGTATTTGTTAAAACTTCTGCTAAAATGCACTTGATTTATAATTTTTAAATGCATCTTTCCTAGATGTAATGCAATCCTGTACTACTTTAGAGTATCAGAAATTTAAAATGTTGGACTGGTGCTGTGGTGGAGCAGGTTAACACCCTGGACTGAAGTGCCAGCATCCCATATGGGGGCCGGTTCAATACTCAGCTGCTCCACTTCTGATCCTGCTCTCTGCTATGGCCTGGCAAAGTAGTAGAAGATGGCCCAAGTCTTTGGGCCCCTGTACCCATCTGGGAGACTGGGAACTAGCTCCTGGCTCCTGGCTTCAGATCAGCACAGCTCTGGCAGTTGCAATCAATTAGGGAGTGAACACCAGATGGAAGACCTCTCTCTTTCTCTCTGTCTATCCTCTCTGTCTGTAACTCGACTTGTACATAAATAAATAAATCTTTAAAACAATTAAGAAATTTAACATGTGAAAGGTTTTTAAAAATGTATTTCTTTATTGTGAGGCAGAGTTACAGATATAGAGAGGAAGAGATAGAGAGGTCTTCTATCAACTGGTTCACCCCTAAATGGCCAGAATGGCTGGAGCTGGGCCGATCTGAAGCCAGGTGCCAGAAGCCAGGAGTCAGCAGCTTCCTCCAGGTCTCTCACATGGGTGCAGGGGCCCAAGAACTCAGGGCATATTGCACTGCTTTCCTAGGCCATTAGTAAAGAGCTGGATTGGAAGTGCAGGAGCAGGGACTCAAACTGGTGCCCATGTGGGATGCTGGTGCTGCAGGTGGATGCTTAATCTACTATGCCACAGAGTGGGCCCAGTGAATGGTTTTAGGAAGACATCTTTCATGTAGACTAGGCTGCAATATTGCAAGGTAAGGTTTAGCTTTTATTCCCACACATCAGTATTCATCTTTTAGCAACTATAAATACTGAATATCATACATATAGACATAAATATAGGTAACTGCAGATTTTGTTGTCATTCTTTCTAATTCTCTTTTTAATGTCTGCTAATAGGTCATCTTATGGATTATTATATTGATGTTACCCATACACAAGCATCAGGCATTTCCACTGTTGAATGTGTTTATGAGTACAGGTAGATTTGTGTGTACATGAATGCACATTTGATGAATATAGCACTGACAGTAATACTGTGAGAAATCCTAACGCTGATTCCAAACTTTCTGTCCTCCGCAGAGATGGCTGTCATTGAAGTAGACCACAGGGCCCCTTTTGCTGTTATGGACTGAAATGTGCCTCCCTAAAACTCTAACACGGAAGTGCTAACCAGCAACATGACTCTACCTGAAGAAAGTGCTTTTAAGCAGATCAAATGGTAGATGTGTCTGTCACATCGGAGAAAGGCTTCTGGAAAAATCGAGCCTATTTAAGCACCTTGATCTGATATTTTCAAGCTCTACAACTCTGAGAAGTAAAATTCCATGATTTAAATCATATTCTCTGTGGTATTTTCTTAGCAAATTAATATATCCTCATTTCTGCCAGCATTTTCTATTGTCATCCAGAAGGTCCTAGTGATTAGCAGAGAAATATAGAAACTAAAAACTGTGATTTTAGATTACCAAGTATCTACTAACACAAAAAGATCCCAGAAGCCACCTACTACCATCCTCCAGGACCCAGAAAAAAAACAGGAAGGAGTCAAGTTGCAGGGCAGTAGAAAAAAGTGAATAATGAAAGATCACAGCAGAAGTAAATAAGGAAGTGTTTGGTGCTGTGGTGTACTGGGTTAAAGCCTTGACCTGCTGTGCATGCATGCCATATGTTGCTGCTAGGAGACCAGGTGCTCCACTTCCAATCCAGCTCCATACTAATGCACCTGGGAAATTGGTGGAAGATGGACCATGTTCTACGGTGCTGGCACCCACATGAGAGACTTGGAAGAAGCATCTGGCCTTTCCAATAAATAAATAAATCTTAAAAATATAGAAACAGTGTTAGCACTGTTGGAAAACAGACTCATAGTTCAATGTAAAAGTATAGGCAGCTGAAATAAACCGACTTTTCTACAGGCAACTCCTATTTAACAAAGGAAAGAAAACAAACAGGAGAAAGAAGAACCCCTTTAGCATATGGTTTAAAGGAAAGTGATTATCCATATGTAGAAGCCTGAAAATATACCCAAAACCTCATACACTATGTAAAAGCAACTCAAGGTGAATTAAAAGTCTAAATATAAAGCCAGAAACTAAGTAAACATATGAGAAACTATAAAACATAAGCATAGATAACAGTTTTGGGTAAGATTCCAAAAGCACAAGTAACAAAAATAAAATATAGAAATTTGAGCATATCATATTAAGATACATCTTCACAACAAAGTATTCAACAGAGAAAAGATACAATGGACAGAATGGCAGGAAACATTGAAAACTCTGACTATGACAAAAGATTGATAGCCATAACATACATATATTGAACTGGGAAAATCTCCAAATAAGAAGCAAAATGTACAGCTAAGAAATGGGCAAGGATCAGAACAGATGTTTCTCAGAAGAAGAAATCTCAATGGTCAAGACATAGATGAACATGCCCAATATCACTAGCCATTAGGGAAATGTAAATCAAAACCAATAGCAGACTCCATCTGTGGGAGAAGACAATGCTTGGGTTTTCATTTGTGCAACAAGTGGGTTTAGAGGACCCTGTTCACCATAAGAGGGCAGAGTCTACATGGAAGTAAGGAAACCTTAATGTTTTCCTAATGGGCTTGTTAAATTCTTGACCAGTGCCTATTACCTTTGCCGCAAACTTTCCAGTCTCACTACTTTCCTGCTTCTTCCTCTTCTCTGTGGCTTGCAAAAACAGTGTACCTTCTATATACGGAGGATACTTTTGTTTTGTTTTATTCCTTCTGTCTCATGATGTTCCTCTAAGAAATCACAACCCTCCAAGTATTCATTCATTTATGCAGTCTGCAGTTTTCATGGGCTACTACATGGCAAAGTACTAGGTTAAAGGAAAGGTATAGGTCAGGAACTGAGCAAAGTTCACAATGATGAAGCCATTGGGGAAATGAACCTGATGGAAGACCTCTCTCTCTCTCTCTCTCTGCCTCTCCTTCTCTCTCTGTGTAACTCTGATTTTCAAATAAATAAATAAATCTTTAAAAACTAACAAAATATACTAATAACCTGGTGGCAACACCTTTCTATCAGAACATGTGAAGCACTCAAACACAGTTTGTCCCAGAAAGTCAACCATAGGGCATATCTTCTACTGCACTTGTGGACATCTCTGAGGGGGGTAAGGGGCACTTATTTCTTCCCCTCTTCTTTCTTAGCACTCTCACAGTTATAACTTCTATCGATGCTTCCAAAGACCAGTCTCTATGAAATTGTAGAACTAATATCCTCCTATGTCAAAAGTGTCATGGGTTTAAACACAGAACCCAAAATAAGATAAGTAACTGGCCTTCTTAATTACACAGTGTGGAATGTAAGATTCTCAGTGGAGCACTGGGTAATATAAAGTGCTGGGCAGAGAAAAACTGTTACTTATCTGTATTTATGATGCTGTAATTCTCCTCTTTATGCAAACTCAGATTAAAAGAGCTCCCGTTAGTGGGCAGCACTGTTGCATAGTGGGTAAAGCTACTGCCTGCCTTGTCAGCATCCTATATGGGTGCCGGTTGGGATCCTGGCTGCTGCACTTCCCATCCAGCTCTCTGCTGTGGACTGGGAAAACAGTAGAAGTTGGCCCAAATCCCTCATCTCCTGCACCCACCTATGAGACCTGGACAAAGTTCTGCCTTTCAAATAAATAAATAATTATTTAAAAAAACAGCTTCATCTCAGAAGGAGCTCCTGGCTACTGGCTCCAAATTGGCATACCTCCAGCTATTGCTGCCAATTGGGGAATGAACCATCGGATGGAAGACCTCTCTCTCTTTCTCTCTCTCTCTCCTCTCTCTGTGTAACTCTTTCAAATGAATAAATAAATCTTTAAAAAAGTAGCTCCAGTTATTGACAACACAGTAGACTTGCATTAATTTTGGTTCCCTTCTCACTTTGCAAAGGGATCAGTGGCAGGTCAAAACAGTTGACAGCCTTGCTAACAGGAGAAGAGATAGCTGAAGACAGAAAATGAAAAGCAGCCAAATACATCATCAAAGAAAGAGAAGTGGACCCCATCCAACACAAGCCTTTAAAAGTGGATGCTCACAATTAATGTGTGAAACAGCTGCCCACTGAAATCTTGTCTAGGGAGGGAAGATGTCCTAAGTTCTGCTTTTGTAAACTCCAGTCATAAATCTGTCCTAATAAATCTGTCCCTGGCATCTCTTTTACAAACATACTGGACCCACTGACCATTGGAAATGCGGTTCTAATCATGTAGGCTGCCATTTAAACCCACCAATGCTGTAACAGCTAAGAAACTTGAATTTGATGCTCAATTCTCAGGAAATCATTCCAGCTGAGCCTAGGGCCATTAATAGAAACTCCTTGGATCCTCCACTGTCTCTGTGCCTGTTTTAAAGAAGGGAGATTTCCCACCCCATGTTTCTGGAACAGCTTCAAATTCCACATTGGAAAAATTTGATAATTAATACTTGAGAGGGATCAACACACAAAGCAGCTATTCACTCTTCACACTGCTCCCCACCAGGAAGATGAGATGCAGGATGAGAGCAGTGGGGCAGATCCTAGACAGATCCTCCTGCCCACCCCTCTGCTGCCCCAGGCTCCCTCCTGAGGGCCATCCAGCCCCACCCTGCAGGAACCAGCCCAGGAAACATCAAGAGACAAGGCAGACTGCATTCTGAGACCACCCACAGTGGGAACCCTGCTTATTTAACTGTGGAGATCAGGAGTCTTTCTGCCTTCCTTCCCTGTGAGTGCAGGTTCCCAGAACGCTGCCCCCTCTCTCCTGTAACCACTAAATAAAGCACATTAGGGACAGTTTAGGTGAGGTACTGCAGGAGAGAGTCCGGGCACTTTGAGCCTGGGAAATAGAGGTGGGAGACAGAGCAGCCCGGGTCCCAGCCCTGACCTCGGGAGAAGCTGCCAGGATCGCTGGCACACTTCTCCCACATGTGTCTCCGCCCCTTACTGCATGCCAAACCTGCAGCAGAAAGTCCCTGGAGCAGGTACCCTTTCTTCCAGATACACGGGGAGTGAAATTGGGAGTGTGGAGAAGAGAGTCCCTGGCATGTGGGACCCACAGTTGGTGGATGAAGAGGGAAGAAGCAGCAGGAGGCAGGCTCAGGGTGAGCACTCGGAAACTGCCTGGGATCGCACGTGCAGAGCAGGAGTTGCAGTAAATGCCAGAGAAGGAGCAGCATAGCCCCCAGGGTTGACACTGATCAAGGAATGAACTCCCCTGGTCCAACTCTGAGCCCCAGGGACAGGCAGTGGCAGGTGCATGCCCACAGGTATTTGGAAAGCAGAATACCTCGGAGCTACTGGGAACTCTGGGAAATGGAGTCCAGGCTGCAGCATCCCTAGAGACACCAGCTGTTCCTCCGAAAAGCTGCAGTCAGGGGTGGGTGCCCACAACCAGAGGGCATTTGCTTTTGTTAAGTCCCTCCTTCCTTTCCTTCCCACACCAAAATCTCAGGGATCAGTTGCTGTTCCTTTCCTGCATCAAATCTGAAAGAGTGACACTCACTTCTGCTAACTGACCCCAAATCCTGGCTCCCTCATAACCTCTGTCTCTTCCAGAAAAATCTTATTTACTACTTTGGCCCTAGAAATCATAAATGACTATGATAGAATGTAACTTTTAACAGAGGTGTAGAAGGCATGGTTTAATATCCAGTTTTGAGAATACAATTTTCATTTGTGTTTTATTGATGTTTATACTTCTTTTAAGATTCATTTTTTTTATTTAGAAGTCAGAGTTACAGAGAAGGAGAGGCACAGAGAGAGAGAGAGAGAGAGAGAGAGGTGTTTTCCATCTGCTGGTTCACTCCCCAATTCGCAGCAGCACCACAGCGCCGACCCCTTATAGTTCCTTTCAAATCATTTTACACTGTCTTTTCATTCATCTAGTACAGAGAGAGAAGAATGGACACAGAGCTAACTCTGTCCAAAATCTTGCTTGTATTGCATCAGAATACAAAATTTGGGAAGGAAGAAGGCAAAACTGACTCACTCCCAGAAAACATGTAGGAAATTGCCACTCAAGAAACCAAAAGTCAGCTGAGGCACCCAAAACAAGGACAGCAAGCCAGAATTGGAGCAAGCCAACAGCTGTGCCCTGATTGAAAAAGACCATTCCTCTTGTGCCCTGAACGCAATATTGCCACCTCAAAACAAAAGCTCACATCAGAAAATTCATTACAAACCATGATACATAAGAAAAAAGAGAAAAAAACCAAAGAAATGCAAGAATCCATAATGATATTGGGCTTGATTTAGTCGCAGGGAAACCGGCCGTTCCCGGATTCATTCACCCCTCCAGCTGACTGCCTGTGGAATTCTGACTGAATTAACCTGAAAATCACAGTGAAACTCAATTTGGAGGCAATTAATATCTGTCACCTCAGCCAAAGTGTTCCATTTGATTTTCCAAAACACAAAAACTCACCTTGGTCATGATACCTCTAAATTTCTAAGCTTCAAATGCCTATTAGTTGTCTTTTTAAATTCATAATGGCTACTCTGTCCAAACTCTTGTTTGTATGGTGTCAGAATACAAAATTTGGGAAGGAAGAAGGCAAAACCAACTCAGACCCAGAAAACATTTAGGAAATTGCCGCTCAAGAAACCAAAAGTCAATTGAGGCACCCAAAACAATGACAGCAAGCCAGAATTGGAGCAAGCCAACAGCTGTGCCCTGTTTGAAAAAGACCATTCCTCCGGTGCCCTGAACTCTATATTGCCGCCTCAAAACCAAAGCTCACATCAGTAAATTCATTACAAACCATGATAAATAAGGGAAATGTGGAAAAACCAAAAAAATGCAAGAGTCCTTTGTAATATTTGACTGGATTTAGACACAAGGAAACTGGCTGTTTCCAGATTCGTCCCCCTTCCACAGACTGACTTTGGAATCTGATTGAATTCATCTCAAAATCGCACTCACACTCAATTTGGAGGGTATTAGTATCTGTCCCATCAGCAGAAGGGTTCCATTTCATTTTCCAAAACACAGAAACTCATCTTGGTCGTGTTGCCTGTAGATTTCTAATCCTGAAAGGCCAATTTGCTGTGTTTTTTTCTTCTTTCCTAACGGCTACTCTGTCCAAAATCTTGCTTCTATTGCATCAGAATACAAAATTTGGGAATAAGAAGGCAAAACTGACTCAGACCCAGAAAATATGTAGAAATTGCCACTCAAGAAACCACAAATCAGCTGAGGCACCCAAAACAATGACAGGAAGCCAGAATTGGTGCAAGCCAACAGCTGTGCCCTGTTTGAAAAAGACCATTCCTCTTGTGCCCTGAACTCAATATTGCCACCTCAAAACCAAAGCTCACATCACAAAATTCATTACAAACTATGATAAATAAGGGAAATGTGAAAAAGCCAAAGAAATGCAAGAGTCCTTTGTGATATTTGGCTGGATTTAGACACAAGGAAACTGGCTGGTTCCAGATTCATTGCCCCCTTCCACAGACTGACTTTGGAATTCTGAGTGAATTGACCTCAAAATGGCACTCACACTCAATTTTTAGGGAGTTAGAATCTGTCCCCTCAGGAAAAGGGTTCCATGTCATTTCCCAAACACAGAAACTCATCTTGGTCGTGTGCCTGTAGATTTCTACTCCCGAAAGGGCAATTTGCTCTGTTTTTTTTTTTTCTTTCCTAATGGCTACTCTGTCCAAAATCTTGCTTGTATTACATCAGAATACAAAATTTGAGAATAAGAAAGCAAAACCGATTCAGACCCAGAAAATATTTAGGAAATTGGCACTCAAGAAATCAAAAATTAGCTGAGGCACCCAAAACAATGACAGCAAGCCAGAATTGGAGCAAGCCAACAGCTGTGCCCTGTTTGAAAAAGACCAATTCTCTTGTGCCCTGAACTCAAAAAAGCAGGCTCAAAACCAAAGGTCACATCAGAAAATTCATTACAAACCATGATACATAAGAAAAATGAGAAAAAAGCCAAAGAAATGCAAGAATCCATAATGATATTGGGCTTGATTTAGTCGCAAGGAAACTGGCCGTTCCCGGATTCATCCACCCCTCCAGCTGACTGCCTGTGGAATTCTGACTGAATTAACCTGAAAATCGCAATGAAGCTCAGTTGGGAGGCAATTAATATCTGTCACCTCAGCCAAAGTGTTCCATTTGATTTTCCAAAACATAAAAACTCACCTTGGTCGTATTACCTATAGATGTCTAAGCTTCAAAAGCCTATTTGTTGTGTTTTTTTATTTCATAATGGTTACTCTGACAAACTCTTGTTTGTATGGCATCAGAATACAAAATTTGGGAAGGTAGACGGCAAACCCAACTCAGACCCAGAAAACATTTAGGAAATTGCCGCTCAAGATACCACAAATCGGCTGAGGCACCCAAAATAATGACAGTAAGCCAGAATTGAAGCAGGCCAACAGCTGTGCCCTGTTTGAAAAAGACCATTCCTCTTGTGCCCTGAACTCAATATGCCAGCCTCAAAACCAAAGCTGACATCAAAAAATTCATGAGAAACCATGATAAATAAGAAAAATGAGAAAAAAGCCAAAGAAATGCAAGGATTCATAATGATATTGGGCTTGATTTAGTCACAAGGAAACCGGCTGTTCCCGGATTCATCCACCCCTCCAGCTGACTGCCTGTGGAATTCTGACTGAATTAACCTGAAAATCACAGTGAAACTCAGTTTGGAGGCAATTAATATCTGTCACCTCAACCAAAGTGTTCCATTTGATTTTGCAAAACACAAAAACTCACCTTGGTTGTGGTACCTGTAGATTTCAAAGCTTCAAATGCCTATTTGTTGTGTTTTTTATTTCATAATGGCTACTATGCCGAAACTCTTGTTTGTATGGCGTCAGAATACAAAATTTGGGAAGGAAGAAGGCAAAACCAACTCAGACCCCGAAAACATTTAGGAAATTGCCACACAAGAAACCACAAATCAGCTGAGGCACCCAAAACAATGACAGCAAGCCAGAAGTGGAGCAAGCCAACAGCTGTGCCCTGATTGAAAAAGAACCTTCCTCTTGTGCCCTGAACTCAATATGCCAGCCTCAAAACCAAAGCTCACATCAGAAAATTCATTACAAACCATGATAAATAAGAAAAAAGAGAAAAAAGCCAAAGAAATGCAAGAGTCCTTTGTGATATTTGGCAGGATTTAGACACAAAGAAACTGGCTGTTTCCAGATTCATCCCCCCCTTCCACAGACTGACTTTGGAATTTTGATTGAATTCACCTCAAAATCGCTCTCACACTCCATTTGGAGGGAATTAGAATCTGTCACCTCAGCAGAAGCGTTCCATGTCATTTTCCAAAACACAGAATCTCACCTTGGTTGTGTTGCCTATGGATTTCTAATCCTGAAAGGTCAATTTGCTGTTTTTTTTTTTTTTCTTTCATAATGGCTACTCTGTCCAAAATCTTGTTTGTATTGCATCAGAATACAAAAATTGGGAAGGAAGAAGGCAAAACCAACTCAGACCCCGAAAACATTTAGGAAATTGCCACACAAGAAACCACAAATCGGCTGAGGCACTCAAAACAATGACAGCAAGCCAGAAGTGGAGCAAGCCAACAGCTGTGCCCTGATTGAAAAACAACCTTCCTCTTGTACCCTGAACTCAATATGCCAGCCTCAAAACCAAAGCTCACATCAGAAAATTCATTACAAACCATGATAAATAAGAAAAAAGAGAAAAAAGCCAAAAAAATGCAAGAATCCATAATGATATTGGGTTTGATTTAGTTGCAAGGAAACTGGCTGTTCCCAGATTCATCCACCACTAAAGCTGACAGCCTGTGGAATTCTGACTGAATTAACCTGACAATCCCAGTGAAACTCAAGAAACCACAAATCAGCTGAGGCACCCAAAACCTTGAAAGCAAGACAGAATTGGAGCAAGCCAACAGCTGTGCCCTGATTGAAAAAGACCATTCCTCCGGTGTCCTGAACTCAATATGCCAGCCTCAAAACCAAAGCTCACATCAGAAAATTCATTACAAACCATGATAAATAAGAAAAATGAGAAAAAAGCCAAAGAAATGCAAGAATCCATAATGATATTGGGCTTGATTTAGTTTCAAGGAAAACGGCTGTTCCCGGATTCATCCACCCCTCCAGCTGACTGCCTGTGGAATTCTGACTGAATTACCCTGAAAATCGCAGTGAAACTCAGTTTGCAGGCAATTACTATCTGTCACCTCAGCCAAAGTGTTCCATTTGATTTTCCAAAACACAAAACCTAACCTTGGTTGTGTTACCTGTAGATTTCTAAGCTTCAAACGCCTATTTGTTGTGTTTTTTATTTCATAATGGCTACTCTGCCGAAACTCTTGTTTGTATGGCATCAGAATACAAAATTTGGGAAGGAAGACCGAAAACCCAACTCAGACCCAGAAAACATTTAGCAAATTGCTGCTCAAGAAACCAAAAGTCAGCTGAGGCACCCAAAACAATGACAGCAAGCCAGAATTGGAGCAGGCCAACCGCTGTGCCATGTTTGAAAAAGACCATTCCTCTGGTGCCCTGAACTCCATATTGCAGCCTCAAAACAAAAGATCACCTCAGAAAATTCATTAAAATCCATGATAAATAAGAAAACGGAGAAAAAAGCCAAAGAAATGCAAGAATCCATAATGATATTGGGCTTGATTGATTCACAAAGAAACCTGCTGTTCCCGCATTCATTCACCCCTCCAGCTGACTGCCTGTGGAATTCTGACTGAATTAACCTGAATATCGCAGTGAAACTCAGTTTGGAGGAAATTACTATCTTTCACCTCAGCCAAACTGTTCCATTTGATTTTCCAAAACACAAAAACTCACCTTGGTCATGTTACCTGTACATTTCTAAGCTTCAAACGCCTATTTGTTGTGTTTTTTTATTTCATAATGGCTACTCTGACAAACTCTTGTTTGTATGGCGTCAGAATACAAAATTTGGGAAGGAAGAAGGCAAAACCAACTCAGACCCCGAAAACATTTAGCAAATTGCTGCTCAAGAAACACACATCAGCTGAGGCACCCAAAACAATGACAGCAAGCCAGACTTGGAGCAGGCCAACAGCTGTGCTCTCTTTGACAAAGAACCTTCCTCTTGCACCCTGAACTCCATATGCCAGCCTCAAAAACAAAGCTCACATCAGATTTTCATTACAAACCATGATAAATCAGAAAAAGGAGAAAAAAGCCAAAGAAATACAAGAATCCATAATGATATTGGGCTTGATTCAGTCGCAAGGAAACCGGCTGTTCCCAGATTCATCCACCCCTCCAGAAAATTTGAGAAGGAAGACGGCAAAACCAACTCAGACCCAGAAAACAATTAGGAAATTGCCACTCAACAAACCAAAATTCAGCTGAGGCAACCAAAATAATAACAGCAAGCCAGAATTGGAGCAAACCAACAGCTTTGCCCTTTTTTAAAAAGAACCTTCCTCTAGTGCCCTGAACTCCATATTACATCCTCAAAACCAAAGCTCACATCAGAAAATTCATTACAAACCCTGAAAAACAAAAAAAATGAGAAAAAAGCCAAAGAAATGCAAGAATCCATAATGATATTGTGCTTGATTTAGTCACAAAGAAACCGGCTGTTCCCGTATGCATCCACCCCTCCACCTGACTGCCTGTGGAATTTTGAGTCAATTAACCAGAAGATCGCAGTGACACTCAGTTTGGAGGCAATGAGTATCTGTCACCTCAGGCAAAGTGTTCCATTTTATTTTCCAAAACACAAAAACTCACCTTGGTCATGTTACCTCTAAATTTCTAAGCTTCAAACGCCTATTTGTAGTGTTTTTTATTTCATAATGGCTACTCTCCCCAAACTCTTGTTTGCATGGCGTCAAAATACAACATTTGGGAAGGAAGAAGGCAAAACCAACTCAGACCCAGAAAATATTTAGTAAATTGCCGCTCAAGAAACCAAAAGTCAACTGAGGCACCCAAAGAAATGACAGCAAGCCAGAATTGGAGCAGGCCAACAGCTGTGCCCTGAATGAAAAAGGACCTTCCTCTTGTGCCATGAACTCCATATTGCAGCCTCAAAACCAAAGCTCACATCAGAAAATTCATTACAACCATGATATATAAGAAAAATGAGAAAAAAAACAAAGAAATGCAAGAATCCATAATGATATTGGGCTTGATTTAATCACAAGGAAACCGGCTGTTCCTGGTTTCATTCACCCCTCCAGCTGACTGCCTGTGGAATTCTGACTGAATTAACCTGAAAATCACAGTGAAACTCAATTTGGAGGCAATTACTATCTGTCACCTTAGCCAAACTGTTCCTTTTCATTTTCCAAAACAGAAAAACTCACCTTGGTCGTGTTACCTGTACATTTCTAAGCTTCAAATGCCTATTTGTTGTGTTTTTTATTTCATAATGGCTACTCTGCCCAAACTCTTGTTTTCATGGCGTCAGAATACAAAATTTGAGAAGGTAGACGGAAAACCAACTCAGACCCAGAAAACATTTATCAAATTCCCACTCAAGAAACACACATCAGCACAGGCACCCAAAACAATGACTGCAAGCCAGACTTGGAGCAGGCCAACAGCTGTGCCCTGTTTGAAAAGAACCTTCCTCTTGCACCCTGAACTCCATATTGCAGCCTCAAAACCAAAGCTCACATCAGAAAATTCATTACAAACCATGATAAATAAGAAAAATGAGAAAAAACCCAAAGAAATGCAAGAATCCATAATGATATTGGGCTTGATTCAGTCGCAAGGAAACCGGCTGTTCCCGGATTCATCCACCCCTCCAGCTGACTGCCTGTGGAATTCTGACTGAATTAACCTGAAAATCACAGGGATACTCAGTTTGGAGGCAATTAATATCTGGCACCTCAGCCAAAGTGTTCCATTGTATTTCCCAACACACAAAAACTCACCTTGGTCGTGTTACCTGTAGATTTCTAAGCTTCAAACGCCGATTGGTTGTGTTTTTTATTTAATAATGTCTACTCTGTCCAAACTCTTGTTTGTATGGCGTCAGAATACAACATTGGAGAATGAAGAAGGCAAAACCAACTCAGACCCAGAAAACATGTAGGAAATTGCCGCTCAAGAAACCACAAATCGGCTGAGGCACCCAAAAAATGACAGCAAGCCAGAATAGGAGCAAGCCAACAGCTGTGCCCTGTTTGAAAAAGACCATTCCTCCGGTGCCCTGAACTCAATATTGCAACCTCAAAACCAAAGCTCACATCAGAAAATTCATTACAAACCATGACACATAAGAAAAATGAGAAAAAAGCCAAAGAAATGCAAGAATCCATAATGATATGTGCCTTGATTTAGTCGCAAGGAAACCGGCTGTTCCTGCATTCATCCACCCCTCCTGCTTACAGCCTGTGGAATTCTGACTGAGTTAACCTGAAAATCGCAATGAAACTCAGTTTGGAGGCAATTACTATCTGTCACCTCAGCCAAAGTGTTCCATTGTATTTTCCAAAACACAAAAACTCACCTTGGTCGTGTTACCTGTAGATTTCTAAGCTTCAAACGCCTATTTGTTGTGTTTTTTATTTCATAATGGCTACTCTGCTGAAACTCTTGTTTGTATTGCGTCAGAATGCAAAATTTGGGAAGGAGGAAGGCAAAACCAACTCAGACCCAGAAAACATTTTGCAAATTGCCCCTGAAGAAACCACAAATCAGCTGAGGCTCTCAAAACAATGACAGCCAGCCAGAATTGGAGCATGCCAACAGCTGTGCCCTCTTTGAAAAAGACCATTCCTCCAGTGCCCTGAACTCCATATTGCAGCCTCAAAACCAAAGCTCACATCAGAAAATTCATTACAAACCATGATAAATAAGAAAACGGAGAAAAAAGCCAAAGAAATGCAAGAATCCATAATGATATTGGCCTTGATTCAGTCGCAAGGAAACCGGCTGTTCCCGGATTCATCCACCCCTCCACCTGACTGCCTGTGGAATTCTGACTGAATTCACCTGGAAATCGCAGTGAAACTCCGTTAGGAGGCAATTAATATCTGTCACCTCAGCCAAAGTGTGCCATTTGATTTTCCAAAACACAAAATCTCACCTTGGTCGTGTTACCTGTAGATTTCAAAACTTCAAACGCCTATTTGTTGTGTTTTTTAATATCATAATGGCTACTCTGCACAAACTCTTGTTTGTATGGCATCAGAAAAGAAAATTTGAGAAGGAAGATGGCAAAACCAACTCAGATCCAGAGAACATTTAGGAAATTGCCACTCAAGAAACCGAAAGTCAGCTGATGCACCAAAACAATGAAGGCAAGCCAGAATTGGAGCAAATCAACAGCTGAACCCTGTTAGAAAAAGACCATTCTTCCAGTGCCGTGAACTCCATATTGCAGCCTCAAAACCAAAGCTCACATCAGAAAATTCATTACAAACCATGATAAATAAGAAAAATGATAAAAAAGCCAAAGAAATGCAAGAATCCATAATGATATTCGGCTAGTTTTAGTCGCAATGAAACCGGCTGTTCCCGGATTCATCCACCCCTCCAGCTGACTGCCTGTGGAATTCTGACTGAATTAACCTGAAAATCACAGTGAAGCTCAGTTTGGAGGCAATTAATATCTGTCACCTCAGCCAAAGTGTTCCATTTGATTTTCCAAAACACAAAAACTCACTTTGGTCATGTTACCGGTAGATTTATAAGCTTCAAATGCCTATTTGTTGAGTTTTTTGTTTCATAATGGCTACTCTGCCGAAACTCTTGTTTGTATGGCGTCAGAATACAAAATTTGGGAAGGAAGAAGGCAAAAGCAACTCAGACCCAGAAAGCATTTAGGAAATTGCCGCTCAGAATCCACAAATCGGCTGAGGCACCCAAAACAATGACAGCAAGCCAGAATTGAAGCAGGCCAACAGCTGTGCCCTGTGTGAAAAAGATCATTCCTCCGATGCCCTTAACTCCATATTGCAGCCACAAAACCAAAGCTCACATCAGAATATTCATTACAAACCATGATAAATAAGAAAACGGAGAAAAAACCCAAAGAAATGCAAGAATTCATAATGACATTTGGCCTTATTATTCACAAGGAAACCAGCTGTTCCCAGATTCATCCACCCCTCCAGCTGACAGCCTGTGGAATTCTGACTGAATTCACCTGAAAATCGCAGTGAAACTCAGCTTGGAGGCAATTATTATCTGTCACCACAGACCATTTTATTTTCCAAAACACAAAAACTCACCTTCGTCGTGTTACCTGCAGGTTTATAAGCTTCAAAACATATTTGTTATGTTTTTTATTTCATAATGGCTACTCTGTCCAAACTCTTGTTTGTAAGGCATCAGAATACAAAATTTGTTAAGAAGAAGGCAAAACGAACTCAGACGCAGAAAACATGTAGGAAGTTGTTGCTCAAGAAACCAAAATTCAGCTGAGGCACTCAATACAATGAAAGCAAGCCAGAATTGGAGCAGGCCAACAGCTGTGCGCTGTTTGAAAAAACAATTCCCCCAGTGTCCTGAACTCCATATTGCAGCCTCAAAACCAAAGGTCACATCAGAAAATTCATTACAAACCATGATAAATAAGAAAAATGAGAAAAAACCCAAAGAAATGCAAGAATCCATAATGATATTGGGCTTGATTCAGTCGCAAGGAATCCGGCTGTTCCCGGATTCATCCACCCCTCCAGCTGACTGCCTGTGGAATTATGACTGAATTAACCTGAAAATCGCAGGGAAACTCAGTTTGGAGTCAATTAATATCTGTCACCTCAGCCAAAGTGTTCCACTTGATTTTCCAAAACACAAAACCTCACCTTGGTAGTGTTACCTGTAGATTTCTCAGCTTCAAACGCCTATTTGTGGAGTTTATTTCATAATGGCAGCTCTGTCCAAACTCTTGTTTGTATTTCCTCAGAATACAAAATTTGGGAAGGAAGAAGGAAAAACCAACACAGACGCAGAAAACATTTAGGAAATTGCCGCTCAAGAAACCACAAATTTGCTGAGGCATCGAAAAAAAATGACAGCAAGCCAGAATTGGTGCAAGACAACAGCTGTGCCCTGATTGAAATAGAACCTTCCTCTTGTGCCATGAACTCCATATTGCAGCCTGAAAACCAAAGCTCACATCAGAAAATTCATTACAAACCATAAAAAATAAGAAAAATGATAAAAAAGCCAAAGAAATGCAAGAATCCATAATGATATTGGGCTTGATTTAGTCGCAAGGAAACCGGCTGTTCCCAGATACATCCACCCCTCCAGCTGTCTGCCTGTGGAATTCTGAGTTTATTAACCAGAGAATCGCAGTGAAACTCAGTTTGGAGGCAATTAATATCTGTCACCTCAGCCAAAGTGTTCCATTTTATTTTCCAAAACACAAAAACTTACCTTGGTCGTATTACCTGCAGATGGATAACCGTCAAACACCTATTTGTTGTGTTTTTTATTTCATAATGGCTACTCTGTCCAAATTCTTGTTTGTATTGCGTCAGAATACAAAATTTGGAAGGAAAAAAAAAAAAAAACTCAGACCAGAAAACATTTAGGAAAATGCCGCTCAAGAAACCACAAATCGGCTGAGGCACCCAAAACAATGTCAGTAAGCCAGAATTGGAGCAAGCAAACAGATGTGCCCTGTTTGAAAATGAGCATTCCTCTTATGCTCAGATTTCAGTATGCCATCCTCAAAACCAAAGCTCACATCAGAAAATTCATTACAAACCATGATAAATAAGAAAAAAGAGAAAAAAGCCAAAGAAATGCAAGAATCCTTAATGATATTGGGCTTGATTTAGTCACAAGGAAACTGGCTGTTCCCTGATACATCCACCCCTCCAGCTGACTGCCTGTGTAATTCTGACTGAATTCACCTGAAAATTTCAGAGCAGCTCAGTGGGGAGGCAATTAATATCTGTCACCTCAGACGATTTTATTTTCCAAAACACAAAAACTCACCATGGTCGTGTTACCTGTAGATTTCTAAGCTTCAAAACATATTTGTTGTGTTTTTTATTTCATAATGGCTACTCTGCCCAAACTCTTGTTTGTACTCTGTCAGAATACAAAATTTGGGAAGGAAGAAGGCAAAACCAACTGAGACCCTGAAAACATTTAGGAAATTGCTGCTCAAGAATCCAAAAGTCAGCTGAGGCACCCAAAACAAAGACAGCAAGCCAGAATTGGAGCAGGCCAACAGCTGTGCCCTGTTTGAGAAAGAACCTTCCTCTTGCGCCCTGAACTCCATATTGCAGCCTCAAAACCAAAGCTCACATCAGAAAATTCATAACAAACCATGATAAAGAAGAAAACGGAGAAAAAAGCCAAAGAAATGCAAGAATCCATAATGATATTGGGCTTGATTTAGTTGCAAGGAAACCGGCTGTTCCCGGATTCATCCACCCCTCCAGCTGACTGCCTGTGGAATTCTGACTGAATTAACCTGAAAATCGCAGTGAAACTCAGTTTGGGGGCAATTAATATCTGTCACCTCAGCCAAAGTGTTCCATTTGATTTTCCAAAACACAAAAACTCACCTTGGTCATGTTACCTGTAGATTTGTAAGCTTCAAACACTTATTTGTTGTGTTTTTTATTTCATAATGGCTACTCTGCCCAAACTCTTGTTTGTATGGCATCAGAATACAAAATTTGGGAAGGAAGACGGCAAAACCAACTCAGACCCAGAAAACATGTAGGAAATTGCCGCTCAAGAAACCACAAATCGGCTGAGGCACTCAAAACAATGACAGCAAGCCAGAATTGGAGGAGGCCAACAGCTGTGCCCCATTTTAAAAAGACCATTACTCTTGTGCCCTGAACTCAATACGCCAGCCTTGAAACCAAATCTCACATCAGAAAATTCATTACAAAGCATGATAAATAAGGGAAATGTGAAAAAGCCAAAGAAATGCAAGAGTCCTTTGTGATATTTGGCTGGATTTAGACACATTGAAACTGGCTGTTTCCAGTCATCCCCCCGTACCACAGACTGACTTTGGAATTCTGATTGAATTCTCCGCAAAATCGGACTGACACTAAATTAGGATGGAATTAGAATCTGTTCCCTCAGCAGAAGGGTTCCCTGTCATTTTCCAAAACACAGAAACTCAACTTGGTCGTGTTGCCTGTAGATTTCTAATCCTGAAAGGGCAACTTGCTGTGTTTTTTTTTTTTCTTTCCTAATGGCTACTCTGTCCAAAATCTTGATTGTATTGCACCAGAATACAAAATTTGGGAATAAGAAGGCAAAACCAACTCAGACCCAGAAACATTTAGGAAATTGCCGCTCAAGGAACCACAAATCGGCTGAGGCACCCAAAACAATGACAGCAAGCCAGAATTGCAGCAAGCCAACAGCTGTGCCCTGATTGAAAAAGAACCTTCCTCTGGTGCCCTGAACTCCATATTGCAGCCTCAAAACCAAAGCTCACATCAGAAAATTCATTACAATCCATGATAAATAAGAAAACGGAGAAAAAAGCCAAAGAAATGCAAGAATCCATAATGATATTGGGCTTGATTCAGTCGCAAGAAAACGGGCTGTTCCCGGATTCATCCATTGCTCCAGCTGACAGCCTGTGGAATTCTGACTGAATTCACCTGAAAATCGCAGTGAAACTCAGTTTGGAGGCAGTTATTATCTGTCACCTCAGACCATTTTATTTTCCAAAACACAAAAACTCACCTTGGTCGTGTTACCTGTAGATTTCTCAGCTTCATACACCTATTTGTTGTGTTTTTTATTTCATAATGGGTACTCTGCCCAAACTCTTGTTTGTAAGGCATCAGAATACAAAATTAGTTAAGGAAGAAGGCAAAACCAACTCAGACCCAGAAAACATGTAGGAAATTGTTGCTCAAGAAAAAAAAATTCAGCTAAGGCACTCAAAACAATGACAGCAAGCCAGAATTAGAGCAGGCCAACAGCTGTGCCCTGTTTGAAAAAAACTATTCCCCCGGTGCCCTGAACTCCATATTGCAGCCTCAAAACTAAAGCTCACATCAGAAAATTCATTACAAACCATGATAAATAAGAAAAAGGAGAAAAAAGCCAAAGAAATGCAAGAATCCATAATGATATTGGGCTTAATTTAGTCGCAAGGAAACCGGCTGTTCCCGGATTCATCCACCCCTCCAGCTGATTGCCTGTGGAATTCTGACTGAATTTACCTGAAAATCGCAGTGAAACTCAGTTTGGAGGTAATTAATATTTGTCACCTCAGCCAAAGTGTTCCATTTTATTTTCCAAAACATAAAAACTCACCTTGGTCGTGTTACCTGTAGATTTATAATCTTCAAGTGACTATTTGCTGTGTATTTTATTTCATAATGGCTACTCTGCCCAAACTCTTGTTTGCATGGCGTCAGAATACAAAATTTGGGAAAGAAGAAGGGAAAACCAACTCAGACCCAGAAAACATTTAGGAAATTGCCGCTCAAGAATCCAAAATTCAGCTGAGGCACCCAAAACAAAGACAGCAAGCCAGAATTGGAGCAAGCCAACAGCTGTGCCCTGTTTGAGAAAGAACCTTCGTCTTGCGCCCTGAACTCCATATTGCAGCCTCAAAACCAAAGCTCACATCAGAAAATTCATAACAAACCATGATAAAGAAGAAAACGGAGAAAAAAGCCAAAGAAATGCAAGAATCCATAATGATATTGGGCTTGATTTAGTTGCAAGGGAACCGGCTGTTCCTGATTCATCCACCCCTGCAGCTGACTGCCTGTGGAATTCTGACTGAATTAACCTGAATATGGCAGTGAAACTCAGTTTGGAGGCAATTAGTATCTGTCACCTCAGCCAAAGTGTTCCATTTCATTTTCCAAAACACAAAAACTCCCCTTGGTCGTGTTACTTGTAGATTTCTAAGCTTCAAATGCTATTTCTTGTGTTTTTTATTTCATAATGGCTACTCTGTCCAAACTCTTGTTTGTATTGCGTCAGAATGCAAAATTTGGGAAGGAAGAAGGCAAAACCAACTGAGACCCAGAAAACATTTAGGAAATTGCCGCTCAAGAAACCACAAATTGGCTGAGGCACTCAAAACAATGACTGCAAGCCAGAATTGGAGCAGGCCAACAGCTGTGCCCTGTTTGAAAAAGACCATTCCTCCGGTGCCCTGAAGTCCATATTGCAGCCTCAAAATAAAGCTCACATCAGAAAATTCATTACAAACCATGATAAATAAGAAAAAGGAGAAAAAAGCCAAAGAAATGCAAGAATCCCTAATGATATTGGGCTTGATTCAGTGGCAAGGGAACCGGCTGTTCCCGGATTCATCCACCCCTCCAGCTGACTGCCTGTGGAATTCTGACTGAATTAACCTGAAAATCACAGTGAAACTCAGTTTGGAGGCAATTAATATCTGTCACCTCAGCCAAAGTGTTCCATTTGATTTTCCAAAACACAAAAACTCACCTTGGTCGTGTTACCTGTAGATTTAAAAGCTGCAAATGCCTATTTGTTTTGTTTTTTATTTCATAATGGCTACTCTGTCCAAACTCTTGTTTGTACTCTGTCAGAATACAAAATTTGGGTAGGAGGAAGGCAAAACCAACTCAGACCCAGAAAACATTTAGGAAATTGCCACTCAACAAACCAAAAATCTGCTGAGGCACCCAATACAATGATAGTAAGCCAGAATTGGAGCAAGCAAAGAGCTGTGTCCTGTTTGAAAAAGAACCTTCCTCTTCTACCCTGAACTCAAAATGCCAGCCTCAAATCCAAAGCTCACAGCAGAAAATTTATTACACACCATGATAAATAAAAAAAGGAGAAAAAAGCCAAAGAAATACAAGAATCCCTAATGATATTGGGTTTGATTTAGTCGCAAGAAAACCGGCTGTTCCCGGATTCATCCAACCCTCCAGCCTACTGCCTGTAGAATTCTGACTGAATTAACCTGAATTGAGGTAATTACTATCTGTCACCTCAGCCAAAGTGTTCCATTTTATTTTCCAAAACACAAAAACTCCCCTTGGTCGTGTTACCTGTAGATTTCTATGCTTCAAACGCCTATTTGTTGTGTTTTTTATTTCATAATGGCTACTCTGCCCAAACTCTTGTTTCTATGGCAGCAGAAAAGAAAATTTGGGAAGGAAGACGACAAATCCAACTCAGACCCAGAAAACATTTAGTAAATTGCCGCTCAAGTAACCACAAATCAGCTGAGGCACCCAAAACAATGAAGGCAAGCCAGAATTGGAGCAAGCCAACAGCTGTGCCCTGTTTGAAAAAGACCATTCTTCCAGTGCAGTGAACTCCATATTGCAGCCTCAAAACCAAAGCTCACATCAGATAATTCATTACAAATCATGATAAATCAGAAAAATGAGAAAAAAGCCAAAGAAATGCAAGAATCCATAATGATATTGGGCTTGATTCAGTCGCAAGGAATCCGGCTGTTCCCGGACTCATCCACCCCTCCAGCTGACTGCCTGTGGAATTATGACTGAATTAACCTGAAAATCACAGGGAAACTCAGTTTGGAGTCAATTAATATCTGTCACCTCAGCCAAAGTGTTCCATTGTATTTTCCAAAACACAAAAACTCACCTTGGTCGTGTTACCTGTTGATTTCTAAGCTTCAAAAGCCTATTTGTTGTGTTTTTTATTTCATAATGGCTACTCTGTCCAAACTCTTGTTTGTATGGCGTCAGAATACAAAATTTGGTAAGGAAGAAGGCAAACCCAACTCAGACCCAGAAAACATGTAGGAAATTGTCGCTCAAGAAACCAAAAGTCAGCTGAGGCACCCAAAAGAATGACAGCAAGCCAGAATTGGAGGAAGCCAACAACTGTGCCCTGTTTTCAAAAGACCATTCTTCCAGGGCTGTGAACTCCATATTGCAGCCTCAAAACCAAAGCTCACATCAGAATATTCATTAAAACCATGAAAAAGAAGAAAACGGAGAAAAAAGCCAAAGAAATGCAAGAATCCATAATGCTATTTGGCTTGATTCAGGAGGGCGGAGCCAAGATGGCGGAATATTGAGGGCGCGCACCGATAGTCCGGGAAAATTTAGTTTAATGAAAGGGGAGTTAAGGTAGCCGCAGAAAATAGAACCAAGAAAAAATTGTAGGGGAAACCCTTCTGGATGGAGCAGCCGTGAATCGGAGGACCTACTGGGAGAACAAGGTCACCCACCGCGGGGAAGCCAAGTCGCGGGACCGAGCTGCAGAAGCCCCAGGGTCTGTGCGCCAGTGCTTCAAGGGGAGTGCATGCCACACAGACAATAGCGGGGAGACTTGGGATGCTCTGGGCACCGAGTCCACACATCGGCGCTGGAAGGGGAGGTGAGCTCAATAACCCGAGACATTGGTGGGGAAACGGGGGTCAGAATCTAGAGGGGGGCCGGAAAGTGCAGCAAACTTACTACCGGAAAGAAGGGGAAAAAAAAGCTTCGGGGTTTCTCTTCCCCCTAACCTTGCAAAGGTTACAAGGCTGAAAGGCTTGAAGAATTCCCAAGAGACAAAGAGCAGGCCTCCTCTCTGGATTTACATATCAATGGGGAAGAGTTAAGGAACTGAGTCACTACAATTCAGTAGCCTAGGCAACCCAGTGGGAGTCCAGAGGAGCCAAAGACTGGAAGCTAAATACCATCAATTCTGCACAGCCCTGCCCTGCGGTGTTACTTACCCCCTGAATAAATAAAATAAATAAATAAATAAAAAGAGAGAGATTTACCAAGCATAACCTGAGGGTGTCACCTTTGCACACCCTTAACCAGGAAGAACCAGGCAGAGCTCTCAGGCCGCACCTATCTCAAGCCTCCAAGGCTCCTCCAACAGCAGGCAGTCCACTTAACACAGACACAGTATAAAAAAAAAAAAAAGAAAAAACCGCACAGTGACACAAGAAGAATTAACTATGCCAAGTAACAAACACAGAAATAGAGGGAGCAAGATCAACGATGACACTATGATGCCTCCAAATAAGCAAAACACCCCAAGCCAAGAGTATGAAGATGATGAGATAGAAGAAATGCAAGATACGGATTTCAAAAAATTTATGATAAGAACATTTAGAAGTTTTCAAAAGCAAATCCTTGAACTACAGAAATCCTTAATGGACAAGATTGAAAATCTCTCTCGTGAAAATGAAATTTTAAGGAAGAGTCAAAATGAAACTCAGAAACCAGTAGAACAGGAAAGTGTAATAGTCAAGAGAAATCAAAATGAAATGAAGAGCTCAATAGATCAAATGACAAACACATTAGAAAGCCTTAAAAACAGAATGGGTGAAGCAGAAGAGAGAATATCGGACTTAGAAGATAGAGCACAGGAAAACATACAGTCAAACCAAAGAAAAGAAGAGGAAATTAGAAACCTAAAAAATATTGTTGGGAATCTACAGGATACTATTAAAAAAACCAACATTCGAGTTCTAGGAGTTCCTGAAGGCATGGAGAGAGAGAAAGGATTGGAAGGCCTTTTTAGTGAGATACTAGCAGAGAACTTTCCAGGTTTGGAGAAGGACAGAGATATCCTAGTACAGGAAGCTCATAGAACCCCCAATAAACATGACCAAAAGAGATCCTCACCACGACACGTGGTAATTAAACTTACCACAGTGAAACATAAAGAAAAGATCCTAAAATGTGCAAGAGAGAAACGTCAGATTACTCTCAGAGGATCTCCAATCAGACTCACAGCTGACTTCTCATCAGAAACCCTACAAGCTAGGAGGGAATGGCGAGACATAGCACAGGTGCTAAGAGAGAAAAATTGCCAGCCCAGAATATTATATCCTGCCAAGCTCTCATTTGTGAATGAAGGTGAAATAAAGACCTTTCATAGCAAACAGAAATTGAAGGACTTTGTGGCCACTCGTCCGGCCCTGCAAAAGATACTTAAAGATGTGCTACACTCAGAAACACAGAAACACGGCCATCAATATGAAAGAAGGGAAAGGAAGAACACCTATCAGTAAAAGAGCATGGGAAGCTCAAAGCATATACTAGAAAATATTTCCGGGAAAATGGCAGGGCAAAGTCACTACATATCAATAGTCACATTGAACATTAATGGTCTGAATTCTTCAGTTAAAAGACACCGTTTGGCTGACTGGCTCACAGAACACAACCCAACTATTTGTTGCCTACAAGAAACACATCTCTCTAACAAAGAGGCATGCAGACTGAAAGTGAAAGGTTGGAAAAAGATATTCCATGCCAACAGAAACCAAAAAAAAGCAGGTGTAGCCCTATTAATATCAGACAAAATAAACTTTAATACAAAAACTGTTAAGAGAGACAAAGAGGGACACTATATAATGATTAAGGGTTCAATTCAACAGGAAGATGTAACTATTATAAATGTATATGCACCTAATTACAGGGCACCGTTCTATTTAAAAGATATGTTAAGGGACTTAAAGTGAGATTTAGATTCCAATACAATAGTACTGGGGGACTTCAATACTCCACTCTCAGAAATAGACAGATCATCCGGACAGAAGATCAACAAGGAAACAGCAGATTTAATTGACACTATTGCCCAAATGGATCTAACAGATATCTACAGAACTTTCAACCCTACATCTACAGACTTCACATTCTTCTCAGCAGCGCATGGAACCTTCTCTAGGATTGATCACATACTAGGCCATAAAGCAAGTCTCAGCAAATTTAAAAGAATTAGAATCATACCATGCAGCTTCTCAGACCACAGCGGGATGAAGCTGGAAATTAGCAACTCAGGAAACCCCAGAAAGTATGCAAACACATGGAGACTGAACAACATGCTCCTGAATGAACACTGGGTCATTCAAGAAATCAAAAGAGAAATCAAAAACTTTCTGGAAGTAAATGAAGACAACAACACAACATATCAAAACTTATGGGATACAGAAAAAGCAATATTGAGAGGCAAATTTATAGCAATAGGTGCCTATATCAAGAAATTGGAAAGGTACCAAATAAATGAGCTTTCAGCGCACCTCAAGGACCTAGAAAAACTGCAGCAAACCAAACCCAAATCTAGTAGGAGAAGAGAACTAATTAAAACCAGAGAAGAAATTAACAGGATTGAATCCAAAAAAACATTACAAAAAATCAGCCAAGCGAGAAGCTGGTTTTTTGAAAAAATAAACAAAATTGACACCCCATTGGCCCAACTAACTAAAAAAAGAAGAGAAAAGACCCAAATCAATAAAATCAGAGATGAAAAAGGAAACGTAACAACAGACACCACAGAAATAAAAAGAATCATCAGAAATTACTACAAGGACCTGTATGCCAGCAAACAGGAAAACCTATCAGAAATGGATAGATTCCTGGACACATGCAATCTACCAAAATTGAACCATGAAGACATCGAAAACCTAAATAGACCCATAACTGAAACAGAAATTGAAACAGTAATAAAGGCCCTCCCAACAAAGAAAAGCCCAGGACCAGATGGATTCACTGCTGAATTCTACCAGACATTTAAAGAAGAACTAATCCCATTTCTTCTCAAACTATTCAGAACAATCGAAAAAGAGGGAATCCTCCCAAATTCTTTCCATGAAGCCAGCATCACCTTAATCCCTAAGCCAGAGAAAGATGCAGCACTGAAAGAAAATTACAGACCAATATCCCTGATGAACATAGATGCAAAAATCCTCAATAAAATTCTGGCCAATAGAATACAACAACACATCAGGAAAATCATCCACCCAGACCAAGTGGGATTCATCCCTGGTATGCAGGGATGGTTCAACATTCGCAAATCAATCAATGTGATTCACCACATTAACAGACTGCAGAAGAAAAACCATACGGTTATCTCAATTGATGCAGAGAAAGAATTTGATAAAATTCAACACCCTTTCATGATGAAAACTCTAAGCAAATTGGGTATAGAAGGAACATTCCTCAATATAATCAAAGCAATTTATAAAAAACCCACAGCCAGCATCCTATTGAATGGGGAAAAGTTGGAAGCATTTCCACTGAAATCTGGCACCAGGCAGGGATGCCCACTCTCACCACTGCTATTTAACATAGTTCTGGAAGTTTTAGCCAGAGCCATCAGATAAGAAAAAGAAATCAAAGGAATACAAATCAAGAAGGAAGAAGTCAAACTATCCCTCTTTGCAGACGATATGATTCTGTACTTAGAGGATCCAAAGAACTCTACTAAGAGACTATTGGAACTCATAGAGGAGTTTGGCAAAGTGGCAGGATATAAAATCAATGCACAAAAATCAACAGCCTTTGTATACACAAGCAATGCCATGACTGAGAAAGAACTGCTAAGATCAATCCCATTCACAATAGCTACAAAAACAATCAAATACCTTGGAATAAACTTAACCAAGGACGTTAAAGATCTCTACGATGAAAATTACAAAACCTTAAAGAAAGAAATAGAAGAGGATACCAAAAAATGGAAAAATCTTCCATGCTCATGGATTGGAAGAATCAACATCATCAAAATGTCCATTCTCCCAAAAGCAATTTATAGATTCAATGCAATCCCAATCAAGATACCAAAGACATTCTTCGCAGATCTAGAAAAAATGATGCTGAAATTCATATGGAGGCACAAGAGACCTCGAATAGCTAAAGCAATCTTGTACAACAAAAACAAAGCCGGAGGCATCACAATACCAGACTTCAGGACATACTACAGGGCAGTTGTAATCAAAACAGCATGGTACTGGTACAGAAACAGATGGATAGACCAATGGAACAGAATTGAAACACCAGAAATCAACCCAAACATCTACAGCCAACTTATATTTGATCAAGGATCTAAAACTAATTCCTGGAGCAAGGACAGTCTATTCAATAAATGGTGCTGGGAAAACTGGATTTCCACGTGCAGAAGCATGAAGCAAGACCCCTACCTTACACCTTACACAAAAATCCACTCAACGTGGATTAAAGACCTAAATCTACGTCCTGACACCATTAAGTTATTAGAGAACATTGGAGAAACCCTTCAAGATATTGGCACAGGCAAAGAATTTCTGGAAAAGACCCGGGAGGCACAGACAGTCAAAGCCAAAATCAACTATTGGGATTGCATCAAATTGAGAAGTTTCTGTACTGCAAAAGAAACAGTCAGGAGAGTGAAGAGACAACCGACAGAATGGGAAAAAATATTTGCAAACTATGCAACAGATAAAGGGTTAATAACCAGAATCTACAAAGAGATCAAGAAACTCCACAAAAACAAAACCAACAACCCACTTAAGAGATGGGCCAAGGACTTCAATAGACATTTTTCAAAAGAGGAAATCCAAATGGCCAACAGGCACATGAAAAAATGTTCAAGGTCACTAGCAATCAGGGAAATGCAAATCAAAAGCACAATGAGGTTTCACCTCACCCCGGTTAGAATGGCTCACATACAGAAATCTACCAACAACAGATGCTGGCGAGGATGTGGGGAAAAAGGGACACTAACCCACTGTTGGTGGGAATGCAAACTGGTCAAGCCACTATGGAAATCAGTCTGGAGATTCCTCAGAAACCTGAATATAACCCTACCGTTCGACCCAGCCATCCCACTCCTTGGAATTTACCCAAAGGAGTTTAAATTGATAAACAAAAAAGCGGTCTACACCCTAATGTTTATTGCAGCACAATTCACAATAGCCAAGACCTGGAACCAACCTAAATGCCCATCAATGGTAGACTGGATAAAGAAATTATGGGATATGTATTCTTTAGAATACTATACCGCAGTAAGAAACAACGAAATCCAGTCATTTGCAACAAAATGGAGGAATCTGGAACACATCATGCTGAGTGAAGTAAGCCAGTCCCAAAGGGACAAATACCATATGTTCTCCCTGATCGGTGACAACTGAATGAACACCAAAAAGGAAACCTCCTGAAGTGAAATGGACACTATGAGAAATGGTGACTTGATCAGCATAGCCCTGACTGCTAATGGACAACTTAATACATTATCCCTCATAGTATTTTTTTTTGTCTGTTCTACTTAATATGACTGGTTTAATTCTGTAATTATCACACAGTTATTCTTAAGTGTTGAAAATTAACTGAAATGTGATCCCTGTTAAACATAAGAGTGGGAATAAGAGAGGGAAGAGATGTATAATTTGGGGCATGCTCAGGCTGACTTGCCCCAATTGGTAGAGTTGGAAACATACCAGGGGATTCCAATTCAATCCCATCAAGGTGGCATGTGCCAATGCCATCTCACTATTCCAAGTGATCAATTTCAGTTCACAATTGATCATAATGAAAGGACTAAGAGTCAAAGGGAGCACATAAACAAGTCTAGTATCTGCTAACACTAACCGATAGAATAAATAAAGGGGAGAGTGATCCAACATGGGAAGTGAGATACTCAGCAGACTCATAGAATGGCGGATGTCCTAAATAGCACTCTGGCCTCAGAATCAGCCCTAAAGGCACTCGCATCTGGCTGAAAAGCCCATGAGAGTATTTCAGGCATGGAAAGCCAAGACACTCTGGCAAAAAGATCTCTGTGAGTGAGATCCCAGTGGAAAGAACAGGTCTTCAAAGAGGGAGGTGCCTTTCTCTGAAGGGAGGAGAGAA
This sequence comes from Oryctolagus cuniculus, assembly GCF_051225735.1. Classification (NCBI taxonomy): domain Eukaryota; kingdom Metazoa; phylum Chordata; class Mammalia; order Lagomorpha; family Leporidae; genus Oryctolagus; species Oryctolagus cuniculus. Next base: position 1,260,454 of record NW_028301697.1, on the reverse strand, counting down.
CCTCCACTTTGACTATGACCGTGTCTAAACAAGATAAGAGTCGGAGAACTCAAGGGGCTTCCATAGCCTTGGAAACTCATGACTGGTGCATAGGGAGATTACTGATGCCATAAACAGGAGTGTCAATTTGTAAAGTCAACAACAGGAGTCACTGTGCACTTACTCCTCATGTAGGATCTCTGTCCTTAATGTGCTGTACACTGAGGCTTAATGCTATAACGAGTACTCAAACAGTATATTTCACTTTGTGTTTCTATGGGGGTGCAAACGATTGAAATCTTTACTTAATGTACACTAAACTGATCTTCTGTAAAAAAAAAAAAAAAAAAAAAAAAGAAAGAAATTATCAATTCCCAACTTGACTCTCACTGGGATTAAACATGACAATAGGTCTGATCTGATTTCATCATCATTTAAAAAAAAATCATCTATTATTTTTCACTTTATGTTTCTGTGTGGGAGCAAACTGTTGAAATCCTTACTTAAGGTATACTAAGCTGATCTTCTGTATATTAAGATAATCGAAAATGAATCTTGATGTGAATGGACGGGGAGAGGGAGTGGGAAAGGGGAGGGTTGTGGGTGGGAGGGACGGTATGGGGGGGTAAGCCATTGTAATCCATAAGTCGTACTTTGGAAATTTATATTCATTAAATAAAAGATAAAAAAAATTAAAAAAAAACAAATGCAAAAAAAAAATAAAAGGATCTGTGCTATCAAAAAAAAAAAAAAGGAGAAAAAAGCCAAAGAAATGCAAGAATCCATAATGATATTGGGCTTGATTCAGTCGCAAGGAAACCGGCAGTTCCCGGATTCATCCACCCTCTAGCTGACTGCTTGGGGAATTCTCACTGAATTAATCTGAAAATCGCAGTGAAACTCAGGTTGGAATCCATTAATATCTGTCACCTCAGCCAAAGTGTTCCATTTGATTTTGCAAAACACAAAAACTCACCTTGTTCATGTTACCTGTAGATTTATAAGCTTCAAATGCCTATTTGTTGTGTTTTTTATTTCATAATGGCTACTCTGCCCAAACTCTTGTTTGTATTGCGTCCGAATACAAAATTTTGGTAGGAGGAAGGCAAAACCAACTCAGACCCAGAAAAAATTTAGGAAATTGCCACTCAAGAAACCAAAGGTCAGCTGAGGCACCCAAAACAATGACAGCAAGCCAGAATTGGAGCAAGCCAACAATGTGCCCTGATGGAAAAAGAAACATCCTCTTGTGCTCTGAACTCAAAATGTCAGCCTCAAAAGCAAAGCTCACATCAGAAAATTCATTACAAAGCATGATAAATAAGAAAAATGAGAATAAATCTAAAGAAATGCAAGATTCCATAATGATAAAAGGCTTGATTTAGTCGCAAGGAAACCGGTTGTTCACGGATTCATCCACCCCTACAGCTGACTGCCTGTGGAATTCTGACTGAATTAACCTGAAAATCACAGTGAAACTCAGTTTGGAGGCAAATAATATCTCTCACCACAGCCAAAGTGTTCTATTTTATATTCCAAAACACAAAAACTTACCTTGGTCATGTTACCTGTAGATGTGTAAGCTTCAAATGCGTATTTGTTGTGTTTTTTATTTCATAATGGCTACTCTGTCCAAACTCTTGTTTGTATTGCGTCAGAATACAAAATTTGGGAAGGAAGAAGGCAAAACCAACTCAGACCCAGAAAACATTTAGGAAATTGCCGCTCAAGAAACCAAACTCAGCTGAGGCACCCAAACCAATGACAGTAAGCCAGAATTGGAGCAAGCAAAGATCCGTGCCCTGTTTGAATAAGACCCTTCTTCCGGTGCCCTGAACTCCATATTGCAGCCTGAAAAGCAAAGCTCACATCAGAAAATTCATTACAAACCATGATAAATAAGAAAAAGTAGAAAAAAGCCAAAGAAATGCAAGAATCCATAATGATATTGGGCTTGATCTAGTTGCAAGGAAATCGGGTCCTCCCAGATTCATCCCCCCCTCCAGCTGACTGCCTGTGGAATGCTGACTGAATTAACCTGAAAATCCCAGGGAAACTTAGTTTGGAGGCAATTAATATCTGTCACCTCAGCCAAAGTGCTCCATTTGATTTTCCAAAACACAAAAACTCACCTTGGTGGTGTTACCTGTAGATTTATAAGCTTCAAACGCCGATTTGTTGTGTTTTTTATTTCATAATGGCTACTCTGCCCCAACTCTTGTTTGTATTGTGTCTGAATACAACATTTGGGAAGGAAGAAGGGAAAACCAACTCAGACCTAGAAACATTTAGGTAATTGCCACTCAACAAACCAAAATTGAGCTGAGGCACCCAAAATAATGACAGCTAGCCAGAATTGGAGCAAGTCAACAGCTGTGCCCTGATTGAAAAAGAACCTTCCTCTTGTGCCCTGAACTCAATATGCCAGCCCCAAAATTCAAAGCTCACATCAGAAAATTCATTACAAACCATGATAAATAAGAAAAATGAGAAAAATCCAAAGAAATGCAAGAATCCATAATGATATTGGGCTTGATTCAGTCGAAAGGAAACCGGCTGTTCCCGGATTCATCCACCCTCCAGCTGACTTCTTGGGGAATTCTCACTGAATTAATCTGAAAATCGCAGTGAAACTCAGTTTGGAGTCAATTAATATCTGTCACCTCAGCCAAAGTGTTCCATTTGATTTTCCAAAACACAAAAACTCACCTTGGTCGTGTTACCTGTAGATTTCTAAGCTTCCAACGCCTATTTGTTGTGTTTTTTTATTTCATAATGGCTACTCTGCCCCAACTCTTGTTTGTATTGCGTCAGAATACAACATTTGCGAAAGAAGAAGGCAAAACCAACTCAGACCCAGAAAACATGTAGGAAATTGCCACTCAACAAACCAAAATTGAGCTGAGGCACCCAAAATAATGACAGCAAGCCAGAATTGGAGCAAGTCAACAGCTGTGCCCTGATTGAAAAAGAACCTTCCTCTAGTGCCCTGAACTCAATATGGCAGCCACAAAACCAAAGCTCACATAAGAAAATTCATTACAAACCATGATAAATAAGAAAAATGAGAAGGAAGCCAAAAAAATGCAAGAATCCATAATGATATTGGGCTTGATTCAGTGGCAAGGAAATGGGCTGTTCCCGGATTCATCCACCCCTCCAGCTGACAGCCTGTGGAATGCTGACTGAATTAACCTGAAAATCGCAGTGAAACTCAGTTTGGAGTCAATTACTATCTGTCACCTCAGCCAAAGTGTTCCATTTGATTTTCCAAAACACAAAAACTCACCTTTGTGGTGTTACCTGTAGATTTCTAAGCTTCAAACGCCGATTTGTTGTGTTTTTTATTTCATAATGGCTACTCTGCCCCAACTCTTGTTTGTATTGTGTCAGAATACAAAATTTGGGTAGGAGGAAGGCAAAAGCAACTCAGACCCAGAAACATTTAGGAAATTGCCGCTCACGAAAGCAAAAGTCAGCTGAGGCACCCAAAAAATGACAATAAGACAGAATTGGAGCAAGCAAAGAGCTGTGCCCTGTTTGAAAAAGATCCTTCCTCTTCTGCAATTAACTCCATACTGCAGCCTCAAAACCAAAGCTCACATCAGAAAATTCATTACAAACCATGATAAATAAGAAAAATGAGAATAAATCCAAAGAAATGGAAGATTCCATAATGATATTAGGTTTGATTTAGTCACAAGTAAACCGGTTGTTCCCGGATTCATCCACCCCTACAGCTGACTGCCTGTGGAATTCTGACTGAATTAACCTGAAAATCACAGTGTAACTCAGTTTGGAGGCAATTAATATCTGTCACCACAGCCAAAGTGTTCTATTTTATATTCCAAAACACAAAAACTCACCTTGGTCATGTTACCAGTAGGTGTCTAAGCTTCAAACGCCTATTTGTTGTGTTTTTTATTTCATAATGGCTACTCTGTCCAAACTCTTGTTTGTATTGCATCAGAAGATAACATTTGGGAAGGAAGAAGGCAAAACCAACTCAGATCAGAAAGCATTTAGGAAATTGCCGCTCAAGAAACCAAACTCAGCTGAGGCACCCAAACCAATGACAGTAAGCCAGACTGGAGCAAGCAAAGAGGTGTGACCTGATTGAAAAAGAACCATCCTCTTCTGCCCTGAACTCCATATTTCATCCTCAAAATAAAGCTCACATCAGAAAATTCATTACAAACCATGATGAATAAGAAAAAGGAGAAAGAAACCAAAGAAATGCAAGAATCCATAATGATATTAAGCTTGATTTAGTCGTAAGTAAACCGGCTGTTCCCGGATTCATCCACCCCTCCAGCCGACTGCCTGTGGAATTCTGAATGAATTAACTTGAAAATCGCAGTGAAACTCAGTTTGGAGGCAATTAATATCTGTCACCTCAGCCAAAGTGTTCCATTTGATTTTCCAAAACACAAAAACTCACCTTGGTCGTGTTACCTGTAGATGTATAAGCTTCAAACGCCTATTTGTTGTGTTCTTTCTTTCATAATGGCTACTCTGCCGAAACTCTTGTTTGTATTTCGTCAGAATACAAAATTTGGGAAGGAAGAAGGCAAAACCAACTCAGACCCAGAAAACATTTAGGAAATTGCCGCTCAGAAAGCACAAATCGGCTGAGACACCAAAAACAAGACAGCAAGCCAGAATTGGAGCAAGTCAACAGCTGTGCCCTGATTGAAAAAGAACCATCCTCTTGTGTCCTGAACTCAAAATGCAGGCCTCAAATCCAAAGCTCACATCAGAAAATTCATTACAAACCATGATAAATAAGAAAAAGGAAAAAAAAAAGCCAAAGAAATGCAACAATCTATAATGATATTGGGCTTGATTTAGTCGCAAGGAAACCAGCTGTTCCCGGATTCATCCAGCCCTCCAGCCGACTGCCTGTGGAATTCTGACTGAATTAACCTGAATTGAGGCAATTAATGTCTGTCAGCTCAGCCAAAGTGTTCCATTTTATTTTCCAAAACACAAAAACTCACCTTGGTCGTGTTACCTGTAGATTTCTAAGCTTCAAACGCCTATTTGTTGTGTTTTTTATTTCATAATGGCTACTATGCCCAAACTCTTGTTTGTATTGCGTCAGAATACAACATTTGGGTAGGAAGACGGCAAAACCAACTCAGACCCAGAAAACATGTAGGAAATTGCCACTCAACAAACCAAAATTGAGCTGAGGCACCCAAAATAATAACAGCAAGCCAGAATTGGAGCAAGTCAACAGCTGTACCCTGATTGAAAAAGAACCTTCCTCTAGTGCCCTGAACTCAATATGGCAGCCTCAAAACCAAAGCTCACATCAGAAAATTCATTACAAACCATGATAAATAAGAAAAAGGAGAAAGAAACCAAAGAAATGCAAGAATCCATAATGATATTTGGCTTGATTGAGTTGCAAGGAAACTGGCTGTTCCCGGATTCATCCACCCCTACAGCTGACTGCCTGTGGAATTCTGACTGAATTACCCTGAAAATCGCAGTGAAACTCAGTTTGGAGGCAATTAATATCTGTCACCTCAGCCAAAGTGTTCCATTTGATTTTCCAAAACACAAAAACTCACCTTGGTGGTGTTACCTGTAGATTTCTAAGCTTCAAACGCCTATTTGTTGTGTTTTTTATTTCATAATGGCTACTCTGTCCAAACTCTTGTTTGTATTGCGTCAGAAGATAACATTTGGGAAGGAAGAAGGCAAAACCAACTCAGATCAGAAAGCATTTAGGAAATTGCCGCTCAAGAAACCAAACTCAGCTGAGGCACCCAAACCAATGACAGTAAGCCAGACTGGAGCAAGCAAAGAGGTGTGACCTGATTGAAAAAGAACCATCCTCTTCTGCCCTGAACTCCATATTTCATCCTCAAAATAAAGCTCACATCAGAAAATTCATTACAAACCATGATGAATAAGAAAAAGGAGAAAGAAACCAAAGAAATGCAAGAATCCATAATGATATTAAGCTTGATTTAGTCGTAAGTAAACCGGCTGTTCCCGGATTCATCCACCCCTCCAGCCGACTGCCTGTGGAATTCTGAATGAATTAACTTGAAAATCGCAGTGAAACTCAGTTTGGAGGCAATTAATATCTGTCACCTCAGCCAAAGTGTTCCATTTGATTTTCCAAAACACAAAAACTCACCTTGGTCGTGTTACCTGTAGATGTATAAGCTTCAAACGCCTATTTGTTGTGTTTTTTCTTTCATAATGGCTACTCTGCCGAAACTCTTGTTTGTATTTCGTCAGAATACAAAATTTGGGAAGGAAGAAGGCAAAACCAACTCAGACCCAGAAAACATTTAGGAAATTGCCGCTCAGAAAGCACAAATCGGCTGAGACACCAAAAACAAGACAGCAAGCCAGAATTGGAGCAAGTCAACAGCTGTGCCCTGATTGAAAAAGAACCATCCTCTTGTGTCCTGAACTCAAAATGCAGGCCTCAAATCCAAAGCTCACATCAGAAAATTCATTACAAACCATGATAAATAAGAAAAAGGAGAAAAAAGCCAAAGAAATGCAAGAGTCCTTTGTGATACTTGGCGGGATTTAGAAACAAGGAAACTGGCTGTTTCCGGATTCATCCCCCCATCCACAGACTGACTTTGGAATTCTGATTGAATTCTCCGTAAAATCAGACTGACACTAAATTAGGATGGAATTAGAATCTGTTCCCTCAGCAGAAGGTTTCCATGTCATTTTCAAACCACAGAAACTCATCTTGGTCATGTTGCCTGTAGATTTCTAATCCTGAAAGGCCAATTTGCTGTGTTTTTCGTTTTCTTTCATAATGGCTACTCTATCCAAAATCTTGATTGTATTGCATCAGAATAGACATTTGGGAAGGAAGAAGGCAAAACCAACTCAGACCCAGAAAACATTCAGCAAACTGACCCTCAAGAAACCAAAACTCAGCTGAGGCACCCAACAATAACAGCAAGCCAGAATTGGAGCAAGCAAACAGCTGTGCCCTGATTGAAAAAGACCATTCCTCTTGTACCCTGAACTGAATATGCCAGCCTCAAACCAAAGCTCACATCAGAAAATTCATTACAAACCTTGATAAATAAGAAAAATGAGAAAAAAGCCAAAGAAATGCAAGCATCCATAATGATATTGGGCTTGATTAGTCGCAAGGAAACCAGCTGTTCCCGCATTCATCCAACCCTCCAGCTGACTGCCTGTGGACTTCTGACTAAATTAACCTGAAAATCCCAGTGAAACTCAGTTTGGAGGCAATTACTATCTGTCACATCAGCCAAAGTGTTCCATTGTATTTTCCAAAACACAAAAACTCACCTTGGTCGTGTTACCTGTAGATTTATAAGCTTCAAATGCCTATGTGTTGTGTTTTTTTATTTCATAATGGCTACTCTGTCCAAAATCTTGTTTGTATTGCGTCAGAATACAAAATTTGGGAAGGAAGAAGGCAAAACCAACTCAGACCCAGAAAACATTTAGGAAATTGCCGCTCAAGAAACTACAAATCAGCTGAGGGACCCAAAACAATGACAGCAAAGCAGAATTGAAACAAGCCAACAGCTGTGCCCTATTGAAAAATACAATTTCTGGTGCCTTGAACTCAATATGCCGGCCTCAAAACCAAAGCTCACATCAGAAAATTCATTACAAACCATGACAAATAAGAAAAATCAGAAAACAGCCAAATAAATGCAAGAATCCATAATGATATAGGGCTGGATTTAGTCGCGAGGAAACCGGCTGTTCCTGGATTCATCCACCCCTCCAGCTGACTGCCTGTGGAATTCTGACTGAATTAACCTGAAAATCACAGTAAAACTCAGTTTGGAGGCAATTACTATCTGTCACCTCAGCCAAAGTGTTCCATTTGATTTTCCAAAACACAAAACCTCACCTTGGTCGTGTTACCTGTAGCTTCAAAAGCCTATTTGTTGTGTTTTTTATTTCCTAATGGCTACTCTGTCCAAACTCTTGTTTGCATTGTGTCAGAATACAAAATTTGGGAAAAAGAAGGCAAAACCAACTCAGAACCAGTAAACATTTAGGAAATTGCCACTGAGGAAACCACAAATCAGCTGAGGCACCAAAACCAATGACAGCAAGCCAGAATTGGAGCAAGGCAACAGCTGTTCCCTGATTGAAAAAGACCATTCCTCAGGTTCCCTGAACTCCATATTGCAGCCTCAAAACCAAAGAATACATCAGCAAATTCATTACAAACCATGATAAATAAGAAAAATGAGAAAAATGCCAAAGAAATGCAAGAATCCATAATGATATTGGGCTTGATTTAGTCGCAAGGAAACCAGCTGTTCCCGCATTCATCCAACCCTCCAGCTGACTGCCTGTGGACTTCTGACTAAATTAACCTGAAAATCGCAGTGAAACTCAGTTTGGAGGCAATTACTATCTATAACATCAGCCAAAGTGTTCCATTGTATTTTCCAAAACACAAAAACTCACCTTGGTCGTGTTACCTGTAGATTTATAAGCTTCAAACGCCTATGTGTTGTGTTTTTTTATTTCATAATGGCTACTCTGTCCAAAATCTTGTTTGTATTGCGTCAGAATACAAAATTTGGGAAGGAAGAAGGCAAAACCAACTCAGACCCAGAAAACATTTAGGAAATTGCCGCTCAAGAAACTACAAATCAGCTGAGGGACCCAAAACAATGACAGCAAAGCAGAATTGATGCAAGCCAACAGCTGTGCCCTATTGAAAAATACAATTTCTGGTGCCTTGAACTCAATATGCCAGCCTCAAAACCAAAGCTCACATCAGAAAATTCATTACAAACCATGGCAAATAAGAAAAATCAGAAAACAGCCAAATAAATGCAAGAATCCATAATGATATAGGGCTGGATTTAGTCGCGAGGAAACCGGCTGTTCCTGGATTCATCCACCCCTCCAGCTGACTGCCTGTGGAATTCTGACTGAATTAACTTGAAAATCGCAGTGAAACTCAGTTTGGAGGCAATTAATATCTGTCACCTCAGCCAAAGTGTTCCATTTGATTTTCCAAAACACAAAACCTCACCTTGGTCGTGTTACCTGTAGCTTCAAATGCTTATTTGTTGTGTTTTTTATTTCATGATGGCTACTCTGTCCAAACTCTTGTTTGCATTGTGTCAGAATACAAAATTTGGGAATAAGAAGGCAAAACCAACTCAGAATCAGTAAACATTTAGGTAATTGCCACTGAGGAAACCACAAATCAGCTGAGGCACCCAAACCAAGGACAGCAAGCCAGAATTGGAGCAAGGCAACAGCTGTTCCCTGATTGAAAAAGACCATTCCTCAGGTTCCCTGAACTCCATATTGCAGCCTCAAAACCAAAGAACACATCAGCAAATTCATTACAAACCATGACAAATAAGAAAAATGAGAAAATAGACAAAGACATGCAAGAATCCATAATGACATTGGGCTGGATTTAGTCACAAGGAAACCGGCTGTTCCCGAATTCATTCACCACTCCAGCCGACTGCCTGTGGAATTCTGACTGAATTAACCTGAAAATCGCAGTGAAACTCAGTTTGGAGGCAATTAATATCTGTCACCTCAGCCAAAGTGTTCCATTTTATTTTCCAAAACACAAAAACTCACCAAAAGTCAGCTGAGGCACCCAAAACAAGGACAGCAAGCCAGAATTGGAGCAAGCCAACAGCTGTGCCGTGATTGAAAAAGAACCTTCGTCTTGTGCCCTGATCTCAATATGCCAGCCTCAAAACCAAAGCTCACATCAGAAAATTCATTACAAATCATGATAAATAAGGGAAATGTGAAAAAGCCAAAGAAATGCAAGAGTCCTTTGTGATATTTGGCTGGATTGAGACAGAAGGAAACTGGCTGTTTCCAGATTCATCCCCCCCTTCCACAGACTGACTTTGGAATTCTGATTGAATTCACCTCAAAATCGCACTCACACTCCATTTGGAGGGAATTAGAATCGGTCCCCTCAGCAGAAGGGTTCAGTGTCATTTTCCAAAACACAGAAACTCATCTTGCTCATGTTGCCTGTAGATTTCTAATCCTGAAAGGGTAATTTGGTGTGTTTTTTTTTTTCTTTCATAATGGCTACTCTGTCCAAAATCTTCCTTGTATTGCATCAGAATACAAAATTTGGGAATAAGAAGGCAAAACCAACTCAGACCCAGAAAACATTTAGGAAATTACCACTCAAGAATCCACAAATCGGCTGAGCGACACAAAACAATGACATCCAGCCAGAATTTGAGCAAGACAAAAGCTGTGCCCTGTTTGAAAATGTACATTCCTCCGGAGCCCTGAACTCAATATGCCAGCCTCAAAAACAAATATCACACCAGAAAATTCATTACAAACCATGATGAACAAGAAAAATGAGAAAAAAGCCAAAGAAATTCAAGAATGCATAATGATATTGGGATTGATTTAGTTGCAAGGAGACCGGATGTTCCCGGATTCATCCAACCCTCCAGCTGACTGCCTGTGGACTTCTGACTAAATTAACCTGAAAATCACAGTGAAACTCAGTTTGGAGGCAATTAATATCTGTCACCTCAGCCAAAGTATTCCATAGTATTTTCCAAAACACAAAAACTCACCTTGCTCGTGTTACCTGTAGATTTATAAGCTTCAAACGCCTATGTGTTGTGTTTTTTATTTCATAATGGCTACTCTGTCCAAACTCTTGTTTGTATTGCGTCAGAATACAAAATTTGGGAAGGAAGAAGGCAAAACCAACTCAGACCCAGAAAACATTTAGGAAATTGCTGCTCAAGAAACCTCAAATCAGCTGGGGCACATAAACCAATGACAGCAAGCAGAATTTAAGCAAGCCAACAGCTGTGCCCTGATTGAAAAAGAAGCTTTCTCTTTTGCACTGAACTCCATATTGCAGCCTCAAAACCAAAGCTCACATCAGAAACGTCATTACAAACCATGATAAATAAGAAAAATGAGAAAAAAGCCAAAGAAATGCAGGAGTTCTTAGTGATATTGGGCTTGATTTATTCCCATGTAAACGGCTGTTTCCAGATTCATCCACACCTCCCAGCTGAGTGAATGTGTATTCTGACTGAATTAACCTGGAAATCGAAGTGAAACTCAGTTTCGAGGGAATTAGAATCTGTCCCCTCAGCAGAAGTGTTCCATGACATTTTCCAAAACACAAAAACTCACCTTGCTCGTGTTACCTGTTGATTTCTAAGGTTCAAACGCCTAATGTTTTGCTTTTAATTTCATAATGGCTACTCTGTCCAAACTCTTGTTTGTATTGCGTCAGAATACAAAATTTGGGAAGGAAGAAGGCAAAACCAACTCAGACACCGAAAACATTTAGAAAATTGCCTCTCATGAAACCAAACACCGCTGAGGCACCCAAAAACTTAAAACAAGACAGAATTGGAACAAGCCAACAGCTGTGCCCTGATTGAAAAAGAACCTTCCTCTTGTGCCCTGAACTCAATATGCCAGCCTCAAAACCAAAGCTGACATCAGAAAATTCATTACAAACCAGGATAAATAAGAGAAATGTGAAAAAGCCAAAGAAATGCAAGAATCCATAATGATATTGGGCTTGATTTAGTCACAAGGAAACCGGCTGTTCCCAGATTCATCCACCACTGCAGCTGACTGCCTGTGGACTTCTGACTGAATTAACCTGAAAATCGCAGTGAAACTCAGTTTGGAGACTATTAATATCTGTCACCTCAGCCAAAGTGTTCCATTTTATTTTCCAAAACACAAAACCTCACCTTGGTCGTGTTACCTGTAGCTTCAAATGCCTACTTGTTGTGTTTTTTATTTCATAATGGCTACTCTGCCAAAACTCTTGTTTCTATGGCGTCAGAAAACAACATTTGGGAAGGAAGAAGGCAAAACCAACTCAGACCCAAAAACATTTAGGAAATTGCCGCTCAAGAAACCACAAATCGGCTGAGAGACCCAAAAAAGTGACAGCAAAGCAGAATTGAAGCAAGCCAACAGCTGTGCCCTCATTGAAAAATACAATTCCTCTGGTGCCTTGAAGTCAACATGCCAGCCTCAAAACCAAAGCTCACATCAGAAAATTCATTACAAACCAGGATAAATAAGAGAAATGAGAAAAAAGCTAAAGAAATGCAAGAATCCATAATGATATTGGGCTTGATTTAGTCACAAGGAAACCAGCTGTTCCTGGATTCATCCCCCCCTCCAGCTAACTGCCTGTGGACTTCTGACTGAATTATCCTGAAAATCACAGTGAAACTCAGTTTGGAGACTATTAATATCTGTCACCTCAGCCAAAGTGTTCCATTTGATTTTACAAAACACAAAAACTCACCTTGGTCGTGTTACCTGTAGCTTCAAATGCCTATTTGTTGTGTTTTTTATTTCATGATGGCTACTCTGTCCAAACTATTGTTTGCATTGTGTCAGAATACAAAATTTGGGAATAAGAAGGTAAAACCAACTCAGAACCAGTAAACATTTAGGAAATTGCCACTGAGGAAACCACAAATCGGCTGAGGCACCCAAACCAATGACAGCAAGGCAGAATTGGAGCAAGCCAACAGCTGTGCCCTCATTGAAAAAGAACCATCCTCTTGTGCCCTGAACTTCATATTGAAGCCTCAAAACCAAAGCTCACATCAGAAAAGTCATTACAAACCATGATAAATGATAAATCCATAAAGATATTGGGGTTGATTTAGTCACAAGGAAACCAGCTGTTCGCAGATGCATCCACCCCTCCCGCTGACTGCCTGTGGAATTCTGAGTGAATTAAACTGAAAATCGCAGTGAAACTCAGTTAATATCTGTCACCTCAGCCAAAGTGTTCCATTTGATTTTCCAAAACACAAAAACTCACCTTGGTCGTGTTACCTGTAGATTTATATGCTTCGAACAACTTTTGTTGTGTTTTTTTATTTCATAATGGCTACTCTGTCCAAACTCTTGTTTGCATTTTGTCAGAATGCAAAATTTGGGACAAAACAATGACAGCAAGCCAGAATTGGAGCAGGCCAACAGCTGTGACCTGTTTGAAAAAGACCATTCCTCTGTTGCCCTGAACTCCTTATTGCAGCCTCAAAACCAAAGCTCACATAAGAAAATTCATTACAAACCATGATAAATAAGAAAAAGGAGAAAAATGCCAAAGAAATGCAAGAATCCATAATGATATTGGGCTTGATTTAGTCGCAAGGAAACCGGCTGTTCCCGGATTCATCCACCCCTCCAGCTGACTGCCTGTGGAATTCTGACTGAATTAACCTGAAAATCACAGTGAAACTCAGCTTGGAGGCAATTAATATCTGTCACCTCAGCCAAAGTGTTCCACGTTATTTTCCAAAACACAAAACCTCACCTTGGTCATGTTACCTGTAGATTTGTAAGCTTCAAAGCTCTTTTTGCTATGGTTTTTATTTCATAATGGCTACTCTGCCCAAACTCTTGTTTGTATTGAGTCAGTTACAAAATTAGGGAAGGAAGAAGGCAAAACCAACTCTGACTCAGAAAACATTTAGGAAATTGCCGCTCAAGAAACCACAAATTGGCTGAGGCACCCAAAACAATGATACTAAGAAAGAATTGGAGCAAGCCAACAGCTGTGCCCTGATTGAAAAAGAACCTTCCTCTTGTGCCCTGAACTCAATATGCCAGCCTCAAAACCAAAGCTCACATCAGAAAATTCATTACAAACCATGATAAATAAGAAAAATGAGAAATGAGCAAAGAAATGCGCCAGTTCTTAGTGATATTGGGTAGGATTTAGTCACAAAGAAACCGGCTATTCCCGGATTCATCCACCAATCCAGCTGACTGACTGTGGAATTCTGACTGAATTAACCTAAAAATTGCAGTGAAACTCAGTTTGGAGGCAATTACTATCTGTCACCTCAGCCAAAGTGTTCCATTTGATTTTCCAAAACAGAAAAACTCACATTGGTCGTGTTACCTGTAGATTTCTAAGCTTCAAATGCCTATTTGTTTTGTTTTTTTCTTTCATAATGGCTACTCTGTCCAAACTCTTGTGTGTATTGCCTCAGAATACAAAATTTGGGAAGTAAGAAGGCAAAACCAACTCAGACCCACAAAACATTTACGAAATTGCCGCTCAAGAAAACACATCTGCTGAGGTACCCAAAACCTTGAAAGCAAGACAGAATTAGAGCAAGTCAACAGCTGTGCCTTTTTTGAAAAAGACCATTCTTCCCATGCCCTGAACTCCATATTCCAGCCTCGAAACCAAAGCTCACATCAGAAAATTCATTACAAACCATGATAAAGAAGAAAAATGAGAAAAAAGCCAAAGAAATGCAGGAGTTCTTAGTGATATTGGGCTTGATTAATTCCCATGATAACAGCTATTTCCAGATTCATCCACACCTCCCAGCTGATTGTCTGTGGTTTCTGACAGAATTAACATGAAAATCACAGTGAAACTCAGTTTGGAGGCAATTAATATCTGTCACCTCAGCCAAAGTGTTCCATTTGATTTTCCAAAACACAAAAACTCAGCTTGTTCATGTTACCTGTAGATTTGTAAGCTCGAACGCTTTTTGTTGTGTTTTTTATTTCATAATGGCTACTCTGCCCAAACACTTGTTTGTGTTGCGTCAGAATACAAAATGTGGGAAGGAAGAAGGCAAAACCAACTCAGACCCAGAAAACATTTAGGAAATTGCCACTCAAGAAACCAAACATCAGCTGAGGCACCCAAAGCAATGACAGCAAGCCAAAATTGTAGCAAGCCAACAGCTGTGCCCTGATTGAAAAAGAACCTTCCACTTGTGCCCTGAACTCCATATTGCAGCCTCAAAACCAAAGCTCACATCAGAAAATTCATAACAAACCATGATAAATAAGGGAAATGTGAAAAAGCCAAAGAAATGCAAGAGTTCTTTGTGATATTTGGCTTGATTTATACAAAAGGAAACTGACTGTTTCCAGATTCGTCCCCCCCTTCCACAGACTGACTTTGGAATTCTGATTGAATTCACCTCAAAATCGCACTCACACTCAATTTGGAGGGAATGAGAATCTGTCCCCTCAGCAGAAGGGTTCCATGTCATTTTCCAAAACACAGAAACTCATACTGGTCGAGTTGCCTGTAGATATCTAATCCTGAAAGGGCAATTTGCTATGTTTTTTTTTTTCTTTCATAATGGCTACTCTGTCAAAATCTTGCTTGTATTGCATCAGAATACAAAATTTGGGAATAAGAAGGCAAATCCTACTCAGACCCAGAAAACATTTAGGGAATTGCCACTCAAGAAACCACAAATATTCTGAGGCATCCAAAACAATGACAGCAAGCTGGAATTGGAGCAAGCCAACAGCTGTGCCCTGATTGAAAAAGAACCTTCCTCTTGTGCCCTGAACTCAATATGCCAGCCTCAAAACCAAAGCTCACATCAGAAAATTCATTACAAACCATGATAAATCAGAAAAATGAGACAAAAGCCAAAGAAATGCACGAGTTCTTCGTGATATTTGGCTGGATTTAGACACAAGGAAACTGGCTGTTTAAAGATTCATCACCCCTTCCACAGACAGACTTTGGAATTCTGATTGAATTCACCTCAAAATCGCACTCACACTCAATTTGGAGGGAATGAGAATCTGTCCCCTCAGCAGAAGGGTTCCATGTCATTTTCCAAAACACAGAAACTCATACTGGTCGAGTTGCCTGTAGATATCTAATCCTGAAAGGGCAATTTGCTATGTTTTTTTTTTTCTTTCATAATGGCTACTCTGTCAAAATCTTGCTTGTATTGCATCAGAATACAAAATTTGGGAATAAGAAGGCAAATCCTACTCAGACCCAGAAAACATTTAGGGAATTGCCACTCAAGAAACCACAAATATTCTGAGGCATCCAAAACAATGACAGCAAGCTGGAATTGGAGCAAGCCAACAGCTGTGCCCTGATTGAAAAAGAACCTTCCTCTTGTGCCCTGAACTCAATATGCCAGCCTCAAAACCAAAGCTCACATCAGAAAATTCATTACAAACCATGATAAATCAGAAAAATGAGACAAAAGCCAAAGAAATGCACGAGTTCTTCGTGATATTTGGCTGGATTTAGACACAAGGAAACTGGCTGTTTAAAGATTCATCACCCCTTCCACAGACAGACTTTGGAATTCTGATTGAATTCACCTCAAAATCGCACTCACACTCAATTTGGAGGGAATTAGAATCTGTCCCCTCAGCAGAAGGGTTCCATGTCATTTTCCAAAACACAGAAACTCATCTTGGTCGAGTTGCCTGTAGATTTCTAATCCTGAAAGGGCAATTTGCTGTGTTTTTTTTTCTTTCATAATGGCTACTCTGTCAAAATCTTGCTTGTATTGCATCAGAATACAAAATTTGGGAATAAGAAGGCAAAACCAACTCAGACCCAGAAAACATTTAGGAAATTGCCGCTCAAGAAACCACAAATCGGCTGAGGCACCCAAAACAATGACATCCAGCCAGAATTGTAGGAAGCCAACAGCTGTGCCCTGATTGAAAAAGAACCTCCCTCTTGTGCACAAAAATTCAATATGCCAGCCTCAAAACCAAAGCTCACATCAGAAAATTCATTACAAACCATGATAAATAAGAAAAATGAGAAAAAAGCCAAAGAAATGCAGGATTTTTTAGGGATATTGGGCTTGAATTATGGCCATGTAAACGGCTGTTTCCAGATTCATCCACACCTCCCAACTGAGTGTCTTTGGTTTCTGAATGAATTAACAAAAAAATCGCAGTGAAACTCGGTTTTGGAGGCAATTAATATCTGTCACCTCAGCCATAGTGTTCAATTTTATTTTCGAAAACACAAAAACTTACTTGCTCGTGTTACCTGTACATATATAAGCTTCAAACACATATTTGTTGTGTTTTTTATTTCATAATGGCTACTCTGTCCTAACTCTTGTTTGTATTACGTCAGAATACAAAATTTTGGAAGGAAGAAGGCAAAACCAACTCAGACCCAGAAAACATGTAGGAAATTGCCGCTAAAGAAACCAAAATCAGCTGAGGCACGCAAAACAATGACAGCAAGCCAGAATTGCAACAAGCCAACAGCTGTGTCCTGTTTGAAAAAGACCATTGATCCGGTCATGTTGCCTATAGATTTCTAATCCTGAAAGGGCAATTTGCTGTGTTTTTTTTTTTTTTCTTTCATAATGGCTACTCTGTCCAAAATCTTGCGTATGTTGCGTCAGAATACAAAATTTGGGAATAAGAAGGCAAATCCGACTCAGACCCAGAAAACATTTAGGAAACTACAACACAAGAATCCACAAATCAGCTGAGGAACCCAAAACAATGACAGCAAGCAGAATTGGAGCACGCCAACAGCTGTGCCCTGATTGAAAAAGAACCTTCCTCTTGTGCCCTGAACTCCATATTGCTGCCTCAAAACCAAAGGTCACATCAGAAAATTCATTACAAACCATGATAAATAAGAAAAATCAGAAAAAAAGCCAAAGAAATGCAAGAATCCATAATGATATTGGGCTTGATTTAGTCGCATGGAAGCCAGCAGTTCCCAGATTCATCCACGCCTAAAGCTGACTGCCTGTGGAATTCTCACAGAATTAACCCGAAAATCGCAGTGAAACTCGGTTTGGAGGCAATTAATATCTGTCACCTCAGCCAAAGTTTTCCATTTCATTTTCCAAAACAAAAAAACTCACTTTGGTCGTGTTACCTGCAGATTTAAAATCTTGAAACGCTATTTGTTGTGCTGTTTATTTCATAATGACTACTCTGTACAAACTCTTCTTTGCATTGCATCAGAATACTAAATTTGGGAAGGAAGAAGGCAAAACCAACTCAGACCCAGAAAACATTTAGGAAATTGCCACTCAAGAAACCACAAATTAGCTGCGACACCCAAAACATTGAAAGCAAGACAGAATTGGAGCAAGCCCACAGCTGTGCCCTGATTGAACAAGACCATTAATCCAGTGCCCAGAACTCCATATTGCAGCCTCAAAACCAAAGCTCCCATCAGAAAATTCATTACAAACCATGAAAAATAAGGGAAATCTGAGAAAGCCAAAGAAATTCAAGAGTCCTTTGTGATATTTGGCTGGATTTAGACAGAAGGAAATTGTCTGTTCCCGGATTCATCCCCCCCTTCCACAGACAGACTTTGGAATTCTGACTGAATTCACCTCAAAATCGCACTCTCACTCAATTTGGAGGGAATTAGAATCTGTCCCCTCAGCAGAAGGGTTCCATGTCATTTTCCAAAACACAGAAACATATCTTGGTCGTGTTGCCTGTAGATTTCTAATCCTGAAAGGGCAATTTGCTGTGTTTTTTTTTTTTTTCCTTCATAATGGCTACTCTGTCCAAAATCTTGCTTGTATTACGTCACAATACAAAATTTGGGAATAAGAAGGCAAATCCGACTCAGACACAGAAAACATTTAGGAAACTGCAGCACAAGAATCCACAAATCAGCTGAGGAACCCACAACAAGGACTGCAAGCAGAATTGCAGCAAGACAACAGCAGTGCCCTGATTGAAAAAGAACCTTCCTCTTGTGCCCTGAACTCAATATGCCAGCCTCAAAACCAAAGCTCATATCAGAAAATTCATTACAAATCATGATAAATAAGAAAAATGAGAAAAAAGCCAAAGAAATGCAAGAATCCATAATGATATTGGGCTGGATTTAGTCGCAAGGATACGGGCTGTTCCCGGATTCATCCACCCCTCCAGCTGACTGCCTGTGGAATTCTGACTGAATTTACCTGAAAATCGCAGTGAAACTCAGTTTGGAGGCAATTAATATCTGTCACCTCAGCCAAAGTGTTCCATTTGATTTTCCAAAACACAAAAACTCACCTTGGTTGTGTTACCTGTAGATTTCCAAGCTTCAAACGCCTATTTGTTGTGTTTTTTCTTTCATAATGGCTACTCTGTCCAAACTCTTGTTTGTATTGCATCAGAATACAAAATTTGGGAATAAGAAGGCAAATCCTACTCAGACCCAGAAAACATTTAGGGAATTGCCACTCAAGAAACCACAAATATTCTGAGGCATCCAAAACAATGACAGCAAGCTGGAATTGGAGCAAGCCAACAGCTGTGCCCTGATTGAAAAAGAACCTTCCTCTTGTGCCCTGAACTCAATATGCCAGCCTCAAAACCAAAGCTCACATCAGAAAATTCATAACAAACCATGATAAACAAGAAAAATGAGAAAAAAGCCAAAGAAATGCAGGAGTTCTTAGTGATGTTGGGCTTGATTTATTCCCTTGTTAATGGCTGTTTCCAGATTAATCCACACCTCCCAGCTGAGTGTCTGTGGTTTCTGTCTGAATTAACACGAAAATTGCAGTGAAACTCAGTTTGGAGGCAATTAATATCTGTCACCTCAGCCAAAGTGTTCCACTTCATTTTCCAAAACACAAAAACTCACCTTGGTCGAGTTACCTGTAGACTTCTAAGCTTCAAACACCTATTTGTTGTGTTGTTTATTTCATAATGACTACTCTGCCCAAACTCTTGTTTTTATTGCGTCAGAATACAAAATTTGGAAAGGAAGAAGTCAAAACCAATTCAGACCCAGAAAACATTTAGGAATTGCCGCTCAAGAAACCAAAAGTCAGCTGAGGTACCCAAAACAATGACAGCAAGGCAAAATGGGAGCAAGGCAACAACTGTGCCCTGGTTGAAAAAGACCATTTCTCCGGTGCCCTGAACTCCATATTGCAGCCTCAAAACCAAAGCTCACATCAGAAAATTCATTACAAACCTTGATAAATAAGGGAAATGTGAAAAAGCCAAAGAAATGCAAGAGTCCTTTGTGATATTTGGCAGGATTTACACAGAAGGAAACTGGCTGTTTAAAGATTCATCCCCCCCTTCCACAGACAGACTTTGGAATTCTGATTGAATTCACCTCAAAATCGCACTCACACTCAATTTGGAGGGAATGAGAATCTGTCCCCTCAGCAGAAGGGTTCCATGTCATTTTCCAAAACACAGAAACTCATATTGGTCGAGTTGCCTGTAGATATCTAATCCTGAAAGGGCAATTTGCTGTGTTTTTTTTTTTTTTCTTTCATAATGGCTACTCTGTCAAAATCTTGCTTGTATTGCATCAGAATACAAAATTTGGGAATAAGAAGACAAAACCGACTCAGACCCAGAAAACATTTAAGAAATTGCCGCTAAAGAAACCACAAATCGGCTGAGGCACCCAAAACAATGACAGCAAGCCAGAATTGGAGCAAGCCAACAGCTGTGCCCTGATTGAAAAAGAACCTTCCTCTTGTGCCCTGAACTCAATATGCCAGCCTCAAAACCAAAGCTGACATCAGAAAATTCATTACAAACCATGATAAATAAGAAAAATGAGAAAAAAGCCAAAGAAATGCAGGAGTTCTTAGTAATATTGGGCTTGATTTATTGCCATGTAAATGGCTGTTTCCAGATTCATCAACCCCCCAGCTGACTGCCTGTGGAATTCTGACTGAATTAACCTGAAAATCACTGTGAAACTCAGTTTGGAGGCAATTAATATCTGTCACCTCAGCCAAAGTGTTCCATTTTATTTTCTAAAACACAAAAACTCACCTTGGTAGGATTACCTGTAGATGTCTAAGTTTCAACCTCCTATTTGGTGTGTGTTTTTTTTCATAATGGCTACTCTGTCCAAACTATTGTTTGTGTTGTGTCAGAATACATAATTTGGGAAGGAAGACGGCAAAACCAACTCAGACCCAGAAAACATTTAGGAAATTGCCGCTCAAGAAACCAAAAGTCAGCTGAGGCACCAAAAACATGGACAGTAAGCCAGAATTGGAGCACTCCAACAGCTGTGCTCTGATTGAAAAAGAACCTTCCTCTTGTGCCCTGAACTCAACATGCCAGCCTCAAAACCAAAGCTCACATCAGAAAATTCATTGCAAACGATGATAAACAAGAAAAATGAGAAAAAAGCCAAAGATATGCAGGAATTCTTAGTAATATTGGGCTTGATTTATTCCCTTATTGATGGCTGTTTCCAGATTCATCCACATGTCCCAGCTGAGTGTCTGTGGTTTCTGACTGAATTAAAATGAAATTCACAGTAAAACTTGCTTTGGATGCAATTAATATGTGTCACCTCAGCCAAAGTGTTCCATTTGATTTTCCAAAACACAAAAACTCACCTTCGTCGTGTTACCTGTGGATTTTGAAGCTTCAAAAGCCTATTTGTTGTGTTTTTTATTTCATAATGGCTACTCTGTCCAAACTCTTGTTTGTATTGCGTCAGAATACAAAATTTGGGAAGGAAGAAGGCAAAACCAACTCAGACCCAGAAAACATTTAGGAAATTGCTGCTCAAGAAACCACAAATCAGCTGAGGCACCCAAAACAATGACTGAAGCCAGAATTGTACCACACAAACAGTTGTGCCCTGATTGAAAAAGAACCATCCTCTTGTGCCCTGAACTCAATATGCCAGCCTGTGGATTTCTAAGCTTCAAACGCCTATTTGTTGTGTTTTTTAGTTCATAATGGCTACTCTGTCCAAACTCTTGTTTGTATTGCTTCAGAATACAAAATATGGGAAGGAAGGAGGAAAAACAAACTCAGACCCAGAAAACATTTAGGAATTTTTCGCTCAAGAAACCAAAAGTCAGCTGAGACACCCAAAACAATGAAAGCAAGCCAGAATTGGAGCAAGCCAACAGCTGCGCCCTGATTGAAAAATAACCATCCTCTTGTGCCCTGAACTCAATATGCCGGCCTCAAAACCAAAGTTCACATCAGAAAATTCATTACAAACCATGATAAAAAAGGGAAATGTGAAAAAGCCAAAGAAATGCAAGAGTACTTTACTGATATTTGGCTGGATTTAGACACAAGGAAACTGGCTGTTTCCAGATTCATCGCCCCTTTCACTGCCTGACTTTGGAATTCTGATGGATTTCACCTCAAAATTGCACTCACACTCATTTTCGAGGGAATTAGTATCTGTCCCCTCAGCAGAAAGGTTCCACGTCATTTTCCAAAACACAGAAACTCATCTTGGTCGTCTTGCCTGTAGATTTCTAATCCTGAAAGGGTAATTTGATGTGTTTTTTTTTTTTTTCATAATGGCTACTCTGCAAAAACTCTTGTTTGTATTGTGTCAGAATACAAAATTTGGGAAAGAAGAATGCAAAACTGACTCCGACACAGAAAACACTTTGAATGTTGCCGCTCAAGAACCACAGATCAGCTGAGGCATCCTAAACAATGACAGTAAGCCAGAATTGGAGAATACCAACAGCTGTTCCCTGATTGAAAAGTACCATCCTCTTGTTCCCTGAACTCAATATGCCAGCCTCAAAACCAAAGCTCACATCAGAAAATTCACTACAAACCATGATAAATAAGAAAAATGAGAAAAAAACCAAAGAAATGGAAGAATTTATAATGATATTTGGTTGGATTCCGTCGCAAGGAAACTGCTGTTCCCGGATTCATCCACCCCTCCAGCTGACTGCCTGTGGAATTCTGACTAAATTAACCTGAGAATCCAAGTGAAACTCAGTTGGAGGCAATTAACATCTGTCACCTCAGCGAAAGTGTTCCAATTTATTTTCAAAAACACAAAACCTCACCTTGGTCGTGTTACCTGTAGATTTCTGAGCTTCAAACACATATTTGTTGTGTTTTTCATTTCTTAATGGCTACACTGTCCAAACTCGTGTTTGTATTGCATCAGAATACGAAATTTGGGAAGGAAAAAGGCAAACCCAACTCAGAACCAGAAAACACTTAGGAAATTGCAGCTCAACACACCAAAATTGAGCTTAGGCACCCAAAACAATGACAGCAAGCCAGAATTGGAGCAAGCCAACAACTGTGTCCTGATTGAAAAAGAACCTTCCTCTTGTGCCCTGAACTCCATATGCCAGCCTCAAAACCAAAGATGACATCAGAAAATTCATTACAAACCATGATAAACAAGAAAAATGAGAAAAAAAAATGCAAGAATCCGTAATGATATTGGGCTTGATTCAGTCGCAAGGAAACTGGCTCTTCCCAGATTCATTCCGCTCTCCAGCTGACTGCCTGTGGAATTCTGACTGAATTAACCTGAAAATCGCAGTGAAACTCAGTTTGGAGGCAATTAATAACTGTCACCTCAGCCAAAGTGTTCCATTTTATTTTCCAAAACACAAAAACTCACCTTGGTCGTGTTTCCTGTAGCATCAAAGGCCAATTTGTTGTGTTTTTTATTTCAGAATGGCTACTCTGTATAAACTCTTGTTTGTATGGCATCAGAATACAAAATTTGGGAAGTAAGAAGGCAAAACCAACTCAGACCCCGAAAACATTTAAGAAATTGCCACAGAAGAAACCAGAAATTGGCTGAGGCACCCAAAACAATGACAGCAAGCAAGAATTGGAGAACGCCAACAGCTGTGCCCTGATTGAAAAAGAACCTTCCTCTTAAGCCCTGAACTCAATATGCCAGCCTCAAAACCAAAGATGACATCAGAAAATTCATGACAAACCATGATAAATAAGAAAAAGGAGAAAAAAAGCTAAAGAAATGCAAGAATCCATAATGATATTGGGCTTGATTTAGTCCCAAGGAAACCAGCTGTTCCCGGATTAATCCACCACTCCAGCTGTCTGCCTGTGGAATTTTGACGGAATTAACCTGAAAATCACAGTGAAACTCAGTTTGGAGGCAGTTAATATCTGTCATCTCAGCCAAAGTGTTCCATTTTATTTTCCAAAACACAAAAACTCACCTTGGTCGTGTAACCTGTAGATTTTTAAGCTTCAGATGCCCATTTGTTGTGTTTTGTATTTCATAATCGGTACTCTGCCCAAAGTCATGTTTGTATGGCATCGGAATAAAAAATTTGGGAAGGAGGAAGCTAAACCAAATCAGACCCAGGAAACATTTAGGAAATTGCCGCTCAACAAAGCAAAATTGAGCTGAGGCACCCAAAACAATGACAGCAAGCCAGAATTGAAGCAAGACAACAGCTGTGCCCTGTTTGAAAAAGACCATTCCTCCAGTACCCTGAACTCCATATTGCAGCCTCACAACCAAAGCTCATCTCAGAAAATTCATTACAAACCATGATAAATAATGGAAATGTGAAAAAGCCAAAGAAATGCAAGCCTATGGAATCCAAACTGAATTAACTGAATTAACCTGAAAATCGCAGTGAAACTAGTTTGGAGACCATTAATATCTGTCACCTCAGCCAAAGTGTTCCATTGTATTTTCCAAAACACAAAAACTCACCTTGGTCATGTTACCTGCAGATTTGTAAGCTTCAAACACCTATTTGTTGTGTTTTTTATTTTATAATGGCTACTCTGTCCAAAATCTTGCTTGTATTGCATCAGAATACAAAATTTGGGAAGGAAGAAGGCAAAGCCAACTCAGACCCAGAGAACATTTGGAAAATTGCCACACAAGAAACCACAAATCGGCTGAGGCACCCAAAACAATGACAGCAAGCCAGAAGTGGAGCAAGCCAACAGCTGTGCCCTGATTGAAAAAGAACCATCCTCTTGTGCCCTGAACTCCATATTACAGCCTCAAAAACAAAGCTCACATCAGAAAATTCATTACAAACCGTGATAAATAAAAAAAAGTGAAAAAATCCAAAGAAATGCAAGAATCCATAATGATATTGGGCTTGATTTAGTTGGAAGGAAACTTACTATTCCCGTATTCATCCACCCCTGCAGCTGACTGCCTGTGGAATTCAGACTGAATTAACCTGACAATCGCAGGAAGCTCAAGAAAAAAATTTCAGCTGAGTCACCCAAAACAATGACAGCAAGCCAGAATTGGAGCAAGCCAACAGCTCTGCCCTGTTTGAAAAAGACCATTCCTCCGGTGCCCTGAACTCCATATTGCACCCTCAAAACCAAAGCTCACATCAGAAAATTCATTACAAACCATGATAAATAAGGGAAATGTGAAAAAGCCAAAGAAATGCAAGAGTCCTTTGTGATATTTGGCAGGATTTAGACACAAAGAAACTGGCTTTTTCCAGATTCATCTCCCCCTTCCACAAACTGACTTTGGAATTCTGATTGAATTCACCTCAAAATCACACTCACACTCAATTTAGAGGGAATTAGAATCTGTCACCTCAGTAGAAGCGTTCCATGTCATTTTCCAAAACACAGAATCTCATCTTGGTTGTGCTGCCTATGGATTTCTAATCCTGAAAAGGCAATTTGCTTCAAACACCTATTTGTTGTGTTTTTTATTTTATAATGGCTACTCTGTCCAAAATCTTGCTTGTATTGCATCAGAATATAAAATTTGGGAAGCAAGAAGGCAAAACCGACTCAGACCCAGAAAACATTTCGCAAATTGCCACATAAGAAACCACAAATCAGCTGAGGCACCCAAAACAATGACAAGAAGCCAGAATTTGAGGAAGCCAAAAGCTGTGCCCTGATTGAAAAAGAACCTTCCTCTTGTGCCCTGAACTCAATATGCCAGCCTCAAAACCGAAGATCACATCAGAAAATTCATTACAAACCATGATAAATAAGAAAAAGGAGAAAAAATCCGGAGAAATGGAAAATCCATAATGATATTGGGCTTGATTTAGTCACTAGGAAACCGGCTGTTCCCGGATTCATCCACCCCTGCAACTGACTGCCTGTGGAATTCTGACTGAATTAACCTGAAAATAACAGTGAAACTCAGTTTGGAGGCAATTAATATCTGTCACCTCAGCCAAAGTGTTCCATTTGATTTTCCAAAACACAAAACCTCACCTTGGTCGTGTTACCTGTAGATTTCTTTTTTTTTTTTTTTTTTTTTTTTTTTTTAATTTTTTATTTATTTTTTATTTTTTTTTTAACTTTTATATAATGAATATAAATTTCCAAAGTACGATTTATGGATTACAATGGCTTCCCCCCCATACCGTCCCTCCCACCCACAACCCTCCCCTTTCCCACTCCCTCTCCCCTTCCATTCACATCAAGATTCATTTTCGATTATCTTAATATACAGAAGATCAGCTTAGTATACATTAAGTAAGGCTTTCAACAGTTTGCTCCCACACAGAAACATAAAGTGAAAAATAATAGATGATTTTTTTTAATGATGATGAAATCAGATCAGACCTATTGTCATGTTTAATCCCAGTGAGAGTCAAGTTGGGAGTTGATAGTTTCTTTTCTTTTCTTTTCTTTTCTTTTTTTTTTTTTTTTTTTTTTTTTTTTTTTTTTTTAACAGAGGATCAGTTTAGTATGCATTAAGTAAAGATTTCAACAGTTTGCACCCCCATAGAAACACAAAGTGAAATATATTATTTGAGTACTCATTATAGCATTAAATCTCAATGCACAGCACATTAAGGACAGAGATCCTACATGAGGAGTAAGTGCACAGTGACTCCTGTTGTTGACTTTACCAATTGACACTCCTGTCTATGGCATCAGTAATCTCCCTATGCTCCAGTCATGAGTTTCCAAGGCTATGGAAGCCCCTTGAGTTCTCCGACTCTTATCTTGTTTAGACAAGGTCATAGTCAAAGTGGAGGTTCTCTCCTCCCTTCAGAGAAAGGTACCTCCTTCTTTAAAGACCTGTTCTTTCCACTGAGATCTCACTCACAGAGATCTTTTGCCAGAGTGTCTTGGCTTTCCATGCCTGAAATACTCTCATGGGCTTTTCAGCCAGATCCGAGTGCCTTTAGGGCTGATTCTGAGGCCAGCGTGCTATTTAGGGCATCTGCCATTCTATGAGTCTGCTGAGTATCTCACTTCCCATGTTGGATCACTCTCCCCTTTATTTATTCTATCGGATAGTGTTAGCAGGTACTAGACTTGCTTATGTGCTCCCTTTGACTCTTAGTCCTTTCATTATGATCAATTGCGAACTGAAATTGATCACTTGGACTAGTGAGATGGCATTGGTACATGCCACCTTGATGGGATTAAATTGGAATCCCCTGGTATGTTTCTAACTCTACCATTTGGGGCAAGTCAGCTTGAGCATGTCCCAAATTATATATCTCTTCCCTCTCTTATTCCCACTCTTATGTTTAACAGGGATCACAATTCAGTTAAATTTCAACACTTAAGAATAACTGTGTATTAATTACAGAATTAAATCAGTCATATTAAGTAGAACAGACAAAAAAACTACTAAGAGGGATAATGTATTAAGTTGTTCATTAACAGTCAGGGCTATGCTGATCAAGTCACCGTTTCCCATAGTGTCCCTTTCACTTCAACAAGTTTCCTTTTTGGTGTTCAGTCAGTTGTCACCGATCAGGGAGAACATATGGTATTTGTCCCTTTGGGACTGGCTTATTTCACTCAGCATGATGTGTTCCAGATTCCTCCATTTTGTTGCAAATGACTGGATTTCGTTGTTTCTTACTGCAGTATAGTATTCTAAAGAGTACATATCCCATAATTTCTTTATCCAGTCTACCGTTGATGGGCATTTAGGTTGGTTCCAGGTCTTAGCTATTGTGAATTGTGCTGCAATAAACATTAGGCTGCAGACCGCTTTTTTGTTTGCCAATTTAAATTCCTTTGGGTAAATTCCAAGGAGTGGGATGGCTGGGTCGAATGGTAGGGTTATCTTCAGGTTTCTGAGGAATCTCCAGACTGATTTCCATAGTGGCTTGACCAGTTTGCATTCCCACCAACAGTGGGTTAGTGTCCCTTTTTCCCCACATCCTCGCCAGCATCTGTTGTTGGTAGATTTCTGAATGTGAGCCATTCTAACCGGGGTGAGGTGGAACCTCATTG